>NC_089849.1:69865966-70095966 GCF_035609145.1 Eleutherodactylus coqui
TTCTTTGCCATACAATTTATATGGTGGTTGTTATTTTAAATTTTCATTGTTCTACCTCTGATCCTATTAGCTGTTCTTCCAGTTCCGATGCTGCATAGCAGCAAAATACACCTGCCGGGTAGCGGCAAAATACACCCAGGGCATAGTGGCAAAATACACCTGCTGCATAGTGGCAAAATACATACACTGCATGTCAGCAAAAGAACAGCAATGGAAGGCACAGTGACACAGGAGGCCTTCTGTTACAAGAGCAGGGTAGCAAGTTAAAAATACTCACCTATTAACTTACCTACTCGACCAGGTGTGATGATGCTGAGAGATGCTCCCTCAGATCCAGCACTGAGACCCATCTACTAGCCTTTAGAGAGGCTGGCAGGTCATGATCATACGTAGCTGACGTGCCTCCTTTTCTTCTTGGAGGAGGACAGGCACGTGCAGTCTGCCCTTCTCGTGCAGGACAGGGAGAGTCCTGGCTGCCCTGTGTGCCCACATCCATGTGGTCCTGATTGAAGAGGTCTGCCTCCTACAGACACTAAGCTAAAAACTGAGCTCGCTGAATGCCTGCAGGAGGGGGATAGCTAGTAGGAGGAGTTAACACTTGTATGCTTAGTGTTGCCTCCTAGTGGCAGAAGCTTAACCCAAGATCTTGCTTTTAGACCTCATTTGAAATCCCTTAAAAATTGGGAAAATTGGCTTCTACCTCATTGGCTTTTTTTGCCTTCCTCTGGATCAACACTGGAGAAGGTAATAGGCTGAACTGGATGACATATAAGTAAACACATTTTGTTCCTCTGCTACCTCAGTCCTTCAGGTTGGCACCTAAAACAATATTAGGCCAGCAAGTATAGTGCAATGTTTCTTTTACGTCATTAGACGTTACTTTGAATCTCTCATGTATCAGACTCTAATTAGGAAACAACATTCCTAGAGAGGAAGAGGAAGTTTGCATCACTTCATTTTAGCAAGACTAAAACAAACCCCAGCGGTCGTGAGCCTCGTCACAAATATGGCAAAGGACTAGAAGATGACGTTTGCACATGAAAACTATAAGTACGAGTACAGAAATGCAGCACTAGGTTACCAGCATACCTCAGTCTGAGGAAGAACTGTCCTGCAATACTCGGTTCACAGCTGCGAGAGGTGGAGGTAAGGAGTCAGTCTGTTCACATGAACTATGGATGTGTGATAGACCTGAAGCGATTAATTAGACTATGTTCACATTTTGTATTTGTACATGTTCGGGATCAGAAAATGCTTCCAACATTTGTTTACTTCCATTAAAAAGTCTGCAAGAAATATAAGTACTGCAACTAAAAGGATGTAATCATTCTTTACAGACGCTAAGAATTTACTAGTGTGGGCCGGTGTGGACAAAGAGTAAAAGTAGTATTTATCCAGCATCTGTTCACAACCTTTACAGATACAAAGTCAGTGGTGAAAAATAGTTTCAAAGTGAAGCTGCGTTCATACGGATGTATTTGTGCACGAAAAACTTCTGCGTGCAATATGCAGAAAATAGACCCCAACTGATTTTAATTGGTTTGTTCATTTGCATGTATTTGGCGTGCGCAATTCTGTCATGCCAAAAAATATCATGCACTATTTTCCTGCGCATGGAAAGAGGATATCTTAAACTCATTAAACTAATTGGCCATTTCAGTGACTCGAAGCATAGATGCGTGCACAAATAGTACAGTAAAAACTCTGTTGCACTCGCATATACACAACGCCTGATGCGCACAATGCGGCACAAATGCATGCAAAAATATGCATATACTCTTGTGAATCCGGCCTAAATGGGTAGCATGTCTCTGTGTATATCTTGGTTCTACCTTTCTGCTATACTTGTTGCATGCAGTGGGCATATAAATGACCTCTTCCACACAGACTTCCACAAAAATCATAGGGCCACATTGCAAAATTCATAATGGGTCAAAGACCTCCTAATGTTTCTACTATACCCAATGGGGGAATTAACTTGGATTGGCGATTTATACACCACTGACCTGGAGTCATGTGCGCCAAATTCTTTAATGGTCACATGCCTCTGAAGACATCTGGTGCATGTGTGGTCAGTCCATGTTCCAGACCGTGATATCAATTGCAGCTACGTAGATTGTCACTATAGTTTACACGTTTCTGACATAAACTATAGTAAATCCAACAGGCTGCAGTAGGCCATGCCACTTTTGAACGACTGCCTGCTTACTGTGAATGGAGACAGCCGGAATGATCCCCAGTCCGCTTAGCCGCTATTCAGTCAGTGAATGATTGGTATGGCCAATCGGGCATCTGTTGCCCAACAGATCGTCCTGTGTAAAAGCACCATAAGTCTCAATGGGAGATCTGTCAGTCAGATAACTGCTCTTATCAGCTAATTTATGACCACGAAAAAAAAGATCTTTGTTAAGCTAGTTTTACATGGCCGAGGACGATATCGAGCCACGATTAAGGGATTCCCCCACCAGCGATGAAGGGATTCCCCTGCCGTGGCTGTCACAGCCGCAGCAGAGGCTCAAGGAGTTTTCCCATCGCTTGGGAGAACAATGGGCGATATAGTAAAAAGATAGAACATGCTGCAATTTTTCTTCCACGCAACATTGTGTAAGTGAAAACATCACAAATGAGAATAAAAGCAATTGAAAATCATTGGTTTCATAACTCTGCGTTTTCACTCACTTTCTTTGCTTGAAAATCATGCAATTTTCTCGCCCGTGTGAAACCGGCCTCATGGTGATAAATTTGCTGATAATAAGGTGCAGGACAAAATAGATAAAAGTGGGGCTTCATTTCACTGGAGAGAGAGAGATGAAGGGGGTTTCCTTATTAACCCCTGTAGGGGAACCCCAGCATCGCACTACTGAGGAATTAATCTCCCTTTGCCGGCCGCCTTGCATAGTCTCCCATGGGAGTCTATGGAGGTTTCTGCGATTTCTTGCCAAAAGATAGGTCAAGACCTATTTTTTCACACAGCAGGGAATTTCAGTCGCTGAATTCCACTGCTGATATCCTATATTTTTTGTCTTCTGCATCCACTACTCCGAGTGCTTGGCTATAATAACAGCCGGGTGCTCCGTGTAGAAAACATCTGGATGCAGAAGACAAGTGGGGACACCCCGCTTGTCTTCTGCATCCTCCGCTCCGAGCGCTCGTCTGTATAACAGCCGGGCGCTCGGAGCGGGGGAACAGTTGTATGCAGAAGACAAGCAGGGACACCCCGTTTGTCTTCTGCATCCTCCGCTGGCAGCGTAAGGTGATCGCTCATCTTGAGCGATCATCTTGCACTGTAAATGACACAACGATGATCGCTCAAAAGTCGCTTGAGCGACATCTTTTGAGCGATTATCGTTGTGTCTAAATATGCCTTAAGACATCAATCCAGCACACTGACCAATCTTCTATTGGGACTTAAGGGCCTTTTACACAGTACAGTTGTGCAGATAATTGTTAGATTGATTGGTTTGCACAATAACTGTTAGGTCCAAATGCACTGACTGAACAATCTGCTTTTAAGATTTTTTTCTGTTTTAAGATTTTATCGGTGATTGGATTTTTCATGCGGACCAAAAAATCATTTTTTGCCTGCTGCAAATCTTTTAGTATAAACAGACGTCTCGAGGATTTGCAGAATAGAAAGAACTCATAGAAGAGTTGAATAGAGGCATGGTCTTGATCTAATGAATAATCAAAACTACCGAATTATTGTTCAGTGTAACTGCATGCCAAGCGAACAATATACAATCCCTTATATTGACTACAGTAGTAACAGTGACCCCTTTATCAGCCCCAGTAGTAACAGCGACCCCTTTATCAGCCCCAGTAGTAACAGCGACGCCTATATTAGCCCCAGTAGTAACAGCGACCCCTACAAAAGCCCCAGTAGTAATAGAGACCCCCACAATGGCCTCAGTAGTAATACAGCCTCCACATTTGCCTCAGTAGTAATACTATTACTACTGGGCTGATATAGGGGAAACTATTACTAATAGTGTCTCCTATTTCGACCCCAGTAGTAACAGTGACCCGCACAGTAGCCCCAGTAGTAATAGAGCCCTCCCTGTAACCAATATACTCACCCTCCTCCTGGTCTTCAAAGCGTTGCTGTTCCTTTTCTCAGTGCTGCTGCAGGCTGAAGTGTGTGTGCCTGCAGCAGCACCTCCTCCCCTCTCCTCTGCTACTGCAGAACCAAGGAGGAGAGGTTAGGGGAGGAAAATCATGGATGCACACATTGCCATCAGTGTGTGCATCCAGCAGCAGCGCCGCAGAATGATTACCAGCCGGGAAGACGAGGTTGGTAAACACCTTTATGGTTACCCCGCATCCCGAAAGTGGGACAAAAGTTGGACAAATGGCTGTCTCACAAGGTCACAAGGTCCCAAAGCGGGGCTGTCCCGCCTAAATCGGGACATCTGGTCACCTTACTATGGCCTTTATTATAAAGTTCAGTGAGTCTAGGCTATATGTCTAGGGTATACATAAGGAGATATTCCTGGCATATATGCATGACATGTATACTTTAGTGTTTTTGATCGCAGCGGTTTGCGCGATTTTACTTTAGTTTTTGGCCTCAGCAGTTTTAACACAACCCATCATTGTGCTGGGTGATGAGGTGTGTTAAATGCCAAAAAATAGAGCTGACAGCACTCAAAAGCGCCACGATCAGGAGCATGTCTGCGAGGCCACATTGAAATCAATGGGAGCGCTATACCGCGATAATCGCGGTAAAAAACTGATGTGTGAGAGTAGTAGTAACACATGCTTAATTTAAGACTTTTAGCAAATCAGTAAGATGCTCATAGTAATGTGCTTTTAGCATGTGCTATTCTAGAGTCTGATTATGATGAAAAACTATACATGTAAACTCTAAGACCTGTGTTTTACTTGCTTGAGAAAGTTATAATAGTGCTATAAGACAGGGAACAGTAACATTTCAGGAGCAGCTTGACATTCTCAAGGGGATTTGTCTGGAATTTCGAAAAAAAAAACAACTAAAATCGTCATTCTACTCACAATCTAACAACACAACATGACTAAGCATACTGACCTATGTTTGCATAGCTTTAAGAGGACTTATCACATTCTTTGACCATAGGAGGAGCTGCGTCCTTCAATGGTTTTAATTTTTTCTATTCTTCATAATCGCTTCGGCTATTTTCCGAGCCCACCACTAATCTGTCAAGTATGCTGTCTCCACCCCCAGTGTCAGTCAAATGTTATGTCATCTATTGACACGTGGTGGTGGAGACCACCCATTCAACAGCAGCTTATTGTGAGGCTTGGAAAGTTCCTGAAGCAACTGTAGGTGAATGGGGGCTGGAGGAATCAGTGGGAACTGCCTAAATGTATGTAGCCTGTCTCCCTGATCGTAGGACATGTCCTTTTTAATAGGGTTGTCCAGTTGCAAACTATTGATGGCCTATCCTCAGGATGGGTCATCATTAGTAGATTGGTAAAGACCCATCACCCGGGACCCCCACCAGTCAGTTGTTCATTGAGTTGGTGCACTTATGCAACTGAGTTGATTTTTGCAAAAAGTAGACATATCTGTTTGCACTGCAGTCCAGGTTTTCTTACAGTTTAATGCCTCAAATACCAAGCATCACCACTGGAGTGGGAATGGAGCTGTCTGCTTCCTGCAACTCAGTGTGCAACACCCCAGAGGGATGACCCCAGACACTTGACTAACATGTAGAGCTGGGAGGGATAAGTGTTGGCTTGTCATGGTGGCACTTACCAGGCTCTGGTCCCTGAGGGATATCACGTAGCCAAGGCCAGAGCAGAATCGCAGGACACCTTTGACACCTCTAGGATAGGGAATGTCAATACACAGGATGAAGGGGTTAGTAGTTATCACTCGTGACGCCACCGTTCCCACACATTGGTCTGTTTACGGGCAGAGAAAAGAACAGAAACTTGTGTATAGTACCTTCGGGTCCCCAGGAATGGTTGAGGCTCAGTATAACTTTACTTCAAAATTAAACTTTGATAACAGATAATAAATGCCATACAGGTACAATTCTCTTTAAGGAAACACAGGCTAGAATTCAGAGGTCAAGGAGGATACACAGGATACAAATGGTCCTACAGTCCATGTTATCTGTACGGCACCGCTCCTGGACTGGGAGCACTCCAGAGGAGGAAGGGCGTAGGGGTCATTTCGCAGACTCTCTGGCAAATTATTTAAAGGAAGGCTTAGACAATTACACCCCAAATGGCAGACACGTGGGCATGACTCAGGATTTGGACAGCCACACAGGAAAACCCTGTAGTGTGAACTGGTACATGTACGATGGGTTCCTCTATACAGAACTATTTTGGATTGCTCTCTCTCTCTCTCTGATAGTGAGACTCACTCCATTGACATCCAGACTTCACTCGCCACGGGATATCGCTCCTCTTCCTCTATATTCACCTACATGGAAGCCGAAAGTGCTTCCATGCGGCTCTGTGTTAACACTCTCTGCTCCTGAAGATGAACTCCTTTCCCGCTCTCAAACACTCCTATATATACCTTCACTCATACCACATGACATGATAGACTGATACATTTACATGTAGGCAATGATTTTATTAGAGTTAACCTCTCAAGCGCCGCAGCTGTGCAACACACACACTGGATATGACAGGACAAGCTTTGCACAGTGCATCTACATAGGACAAAACGTATGACATTTATGGAGGGGACCAGGATGGTGTTCTGGGCCACTACAAGTGCATGAACATATTGGTCCAGTGAACAGCTGATTGGTGGGGGTCCCTGGTGACGGACTCCTGTCAATCTACGATTGATGATCTGTCCTGGGGTTATGCCAGCAATACTTCACAATTGGACAACTCTATTAAGTCACATTGCTGAAGGCGATATGGGAGTTTAAACAGCAGTAAATGAAACCCACATAGAGCAAATCAGAAATCCCACACACTTTTTCAAAACCATTAGTGTTGGTCTGAAAACATATAGAGGGGCTTCACAAATATGGTATTCAGCCTGAACACTAATGTATGTCTGTACACCAGAAAACTGCCCCTATATGTGTTTGAGGCCTTCAGAAAACTTGGATAGCTCTCTTAGGCCTAGTTGAGATTACCACTAAAGGAATGGAGTGGTATAACTTTCTGCAACAGTTATGTATTCTTCACCCTACAGTATTTTAACAGACACTAAAATTTCTGGTATACTTTACATCTCCATTATATATAATGAATGTAATACACATCTGAAGCATTAACACCCATTAGGATGCTGTATACGGCTAATGTCAGCCTTATTCTGTATTCTCCAGGTCATGTCAAAAAGTCTGAGTTTTCCACTTTTTACAGACCACAAAGTTTTAGGCAGAATATTTTATGACATTGCTTCTGATCTTCACCTAACTAATTGCAGAAGCATGATCGATATCTTACTAACCAGTTTAAACTGTGGTCCAGAATTACGGACACTGTTTACTAGCGCACCCTATGATTTAATATACCACCAACAAACCCATTGCACCTCTCTGGCCATGGCTAGTTGTTGGCAACTCTTTTTATGTGTTTATTGTTGCTAATATATACAGGTCCAGATTGGATTTCCTGCCACGTAAGCCGATATTGTTTTATGCCCAGAAGGCATTCACGTTATTATGTACAAGATAAAAGTATTCCATTACAGCAGCCATGCTTCACACAATTCACAGGGCCTCATTTACCATTGAAAACCTTCTTATCTCAATATTGATGAATTAAAGGATTACTGATAGATCCTGGAGGGTGGGAAGGGCACAAGATGAAAAGAGTTATGTTTCTGGTATGCAACAGACCTCCCAGAAGTATACAGATAAACAGTGTGTATATATACATATAAATATATACACAGATAAACAGTAAATAACCAGCAGTGGAACTCATAGGCGTACACCTCTTATATGCAGATGAGAGATAGTGGGATGTTGCCTGTCAATATGCTTGCTGTTAAAAGTAGCCCCTGGCCAAGGCTCTGAATGCATATGTTAAAGTGTATTTTTGTTGTCTTTATTCTTTTGTTAAGACATCACAGCTATTTATGTTAATCAGGGCCACATCAGGTTGTTGTTTGACAGCGGTAACCCCCAGCAACAGAAAAGAATGGAGGCTCTAGTACCCTGTTGGGTCGCCTCTAGGTTGGATACAAGATGTGATACGGGTGGCCTACCATCCAGGCCATGAGTTATATCTGTTTCACTCGTGGCCTACTATCCAGGCCATTAGCTATATCTGTTTCACTCGTGGCCTACCATCCAGGCCATGAGTTATATCTGTTTCACTCGTGGCCTACCATCCAGGCCATGAGCTATATCTGTTTCACTCGTGGCCTACCATCCAGGCCATGAGTTATATCTGTTTCACTCGTGGCCTACCATCCAGGCCATGAGTTATATCTGTTTCACTCGTGGCCTACCATCCAGGCCATGAGCTATATCTGTTTCACTCGTGGCCTACCATCCAGGCCATGAGCTATATCTATTTGTTATTTTGAAGTCTTTATTTAGAATCTATGCAGGCAGGAATCTAAAACACCTTAATGAAAGAGGGCTAACTGAGGGGAAACGCTGCTCTGAGATCTTCTATAGATAACAAGCCGAATCTGCAGGAATCTGCTAGTGGTCGGGCAGATTTATCTTAGCCCTGGGTGCCTGGAGCACTTCTTCCAGAGTGTGGACAGGCATAGGGAGATATATTATCTCCCCACGCAGACTCCATAAAAGGAGTGTTTCTGCATCAGCGACTGTCCGCGCATATTTAAGATATAATCCACGTATTTTCAAATTGTGTTATGACACCTCCTAGATATTGACCAGAGGGGTGGACACCATGTAGGTGGGAGACAGCTATACTGATTAATAAAGCAGTCATAGATATAGATACCTATAAGCAGATCATACAGAGACATTGTATGCAATTACCCCGAAAGGATATAAATACCCCGAGTGGTTTTATGAGTATATGAAACTAGGAGAGTATGAATAAATGCCTGCTCGATAATATTTATTATTAGTGTATGTAAAGGAATCACAAGAAAGTAGACCAAGAGATCACGTCGTCTATGAGGTATATTTGTGATCTACCACAAAAAGATCCTTTGATATATGTCTATGGAATATAACACCTTTCTAAATAAAATAGAGAAATTAGATTAAAGGTTGATCCATTATGAGTTCTTAGATCTCCTGATGATCTGCCTGATGAGCAGAAGGAAATGCTTCGAGCTATGAACCATGAGGAACACTCACTACATCAGAGACATAAATTACATAGCTAAAGCTACAAATGGATCAATTGAACTAATTTTGAAACTTAGTGTGGATTGTTCTCTCACCAAGAAACTATACACATGCCTACCTAAGGTGGGACGAACAGAATTTGTTTATTTTGAAGGTTTCAATCTCATACACTATTGCCTTTATAATATTTTAGGCTGATACAGATGGACTCCGAGCCCCAGGTTTTTATATATACCTGATACAGTTTTAACTGTCTATACTGTGAAAACTCTATAACCCTATTGGACTGCCTCTGGGTTGGATACAAGATATGATACGGGTGGACATGTAGGCATGGAGGTTCCGTATGGTATCCAGCAGCATATCGGTCCACTAGATCATGAAAAGTTGAAGGCTGTCAAAGTTGGTGTCCCAGATGGTCCCAAACATGTTCTAGTGGTGATAAATCTGGTGACCGGGCAGCCACGGGAGTGTGACAATGTTGTGGGAACATTCCTGTGACCACCTTGTGTGCCGCTGAGCATTATCCTGCTGGTAAATGCCTCTTGGAAGCCCTGCCATTAGAGGAACACATGTGGCTGCAGGATGTCCTGAACATATCGCTGAGCTGTCATTGTCCCTTGTACCACTACTAGGGGTAACCGGCTATGCATGCAATGGCCAACCCAGATTATCACACCAGCAGTGGGGGCAGTGTGCCGCTCCACAGCAAAAGCAGGATTGAGGTGCTCACACCTAGGTCTCTAACCTTGAACACGGTCGTCATCAGTGCCAAAATTAGACCTGGATTAGACAACCAGGTTCCATCCACAGCAGTCCAGTTTCGATATTCACGAAACCACTTCAAATGAAGGTGACGGTGGATGGGTGTCAAAGGCAGTACATGTAATTGGTGCTATCAAACCAAATGTCCTTCAGCCAAGTGTCTGGAAATGGTTCGACAGACAGAGGGGCCTGTAACGATGGCGCCACCTTTCCCTGGATGGTAAACAACAAAACAATTGGAGCTGCTCATGCTTGTCAGACGATTCTTTCTACTGGCAGTCTGTTGAGGGCATCCTAAACTCAGTTGCCTTGTGTGTTTCCTCAGGCCTCCTCTAGTCCCAACACTTCCTAACAGTTTGATCAGAATGGCCCAGGTATTCGTCAATATGACCATCCAGCTTTTTACATTCCAATAATGCGCCCCCTCTCAAACTCTGTTAACTGGGCATAATCTTTTCGATTGCGTCGTAGAAGCACGTCTAGTGGTCAACAATCTCTACACAAGCAGAAGAAGAGGTCACTACACACAAGGAGCCTCCGAGAGCCTTTTATAGGTCAAAGGGGGAACCACTTTTAGGGCCTCCGGTGACAAGACCGTTCCTCTAATAACATCACAACTCTAATCATTTGTATATCTGCCTGAGATGTAATTGTGTACAAAGTCTTGCAGCAGAACAAAAACTCCTTCTAGGGGCTTTGTTTTTTTTGGACAAAGAGTGTATAAACAAAAGAGTTACCGAGTTTCATTTCAGTCAAAAAGGAAATGTTCTACTGATGAGAAATTATGTACTTCGGTATGTGCTTTAGTTCTTTTTGCAAATCTTTCTAACTGTAGTTGATTCAGGTATTACTGTGTCATGTGATGTTCTAGCTTGTTGGTGTAAGTTATATTCTGCATATCCCTGTGCCTGCTCTGGACTTCAATTTCCGCATTTTCTCTAGATTTGTTTCCTACATCCATGCCCTAGTCCTGCCTGTATCCGTTCTCCCTCCTTAAGAAGCATTTACTTTCCCTCCTTCCATTCCCCTTTTCCTCCTATACTCTACTTTTTTCCTTCAAGTCTCCTCCCCTTTCTGACTTGTGCCTCTGCTGAGTTTTGTCTCTATTCCAGGGATCTATATTCTGCACCTACAGTAACTCCTGACTCACGGGATAGCGAAAACAGAAATAAACTGAGAGGGCAGGTGAGGACCTTGAAGGACAAGTTAACACATGAAAAGTAAAATGAGGCCCTGCTACTTAATATAAATGGTAAGTTTATATCAGTGCTCACTTTCAATCCTGCTACTTCTCTAAATCATTTACTAATCCCTTCACCTGCATCATATCTGCTTTCCAATTCCTAATACTTTCCATAACCCGCTTTTTGGAGACCCCCTATGAGTGAACTGTATGTAACATGAATGAGTTCCTGCTAACTAATTACATGTGTATAATGGAAAAGATTTAACTGGTTAAAGTCATGTTGCAATACTTTTGCTTCAAATTACAGTATCTCTCATTATATATGTATGTATTAGACTTTTTGTCAGTTGGATATTTGACCCCTGAATGATCAAAGCAGAGAAAAGCATAATGAAATGTCTTTTTCCTATATACACACACACACATTACACAAAAGTCTGTGTACACCTTTTCTAATTAGTGGGTTTGTCTGTCACCCACACCCATGATGAAAAGTGCATACAAGCCTGTAATCTCTGCAGATAAATATTACTAATAAAACTAGGTTGTACTTAAAGGGCCATGCCAGCGAAAACACATTTTTCTATCCCAGCACTCCTCACCTCATTGTTTATCACAATTTGGATGTCTCCTAAGTATATGTCCCCCTGCACACTGGCGGAAATTCCGCGGCGGGATTTTCTGCCCGTGCCCACCTGAAAACAAATCGCAGCATGTTCTATTTCTGTGTGGGTCTCGCAGAGGCCCGCACAGAAATGTCAGTAGTGATGGGCCATCTCCGTTCAGCGCATGTGCGGGCTGGCCGGCAGCCGGTGCATAGCAGGAGACCGAAAACGCCTGGAGCGGGTGAGCCACAGGCCTCTGCAGGTGCACGGGTCCGCATCCCCGCAGCGGGATCCGACCCAGCTGTCTGCAGGCGGCCTATCACAGTCACTTCCATGCAGTACAGCCTCCTGTCTGATACTTATCAGACATCATCTTGATTTTTAGATTTTTCCCTGCTTTCTCTTCCTCTGTGCTGTACTAGCAATCTCATGATGCATAACATGGGCAGTTCAAGTTAGTACTTTTTATGCCTGCTGGGAGGACAGTGTATAATTACCTTTTACAGTCTCCTAAATAAGCTACAGACCATATGTATACATTCAGAAGGATGAACTGTCATCTTCATTACAACTGTGAGCCTCTAATCATCTTCAGTAACTGTAAAATGAGTTTCTATGAGGAGCCTGTTTGGTTCAGTTCATGCAGAGACTGACAACTGGTGCTTGTCAGCGACTCTCTGCTTTGGCTGATAGATTGGGGATCCTCCTTAATGGTGTTTATATGCTATGATAGGGCATATTTCATAGAATCATAGAATTGTAGAGTTGGAAGGGCCCTCCACGGTCATCGGGTCCAACCCCCTGCTCAATGCAGGATTCATTAAATCAGCCCAGACAGATGTCTATCTAGTCTGTTTGAAGACGTCCATTGTAGAAGAACTCACCACCTCCCAAGGCAATCTGTTCCACTCATTGATCACCCTCACTGTCAAAAAGTTTTTTCTAATATCTAATCTGTGTCTCCTCCCTTTCAGTTTCATCCCATTGCTTCTAGTCTTTCCTAGTAGAGATGAGAATAGGGCCGACCCATCTGCACTGTGACAGCCCTTCAGATATTTGTAGACCGCTATCAAGTCTGCTCTCAGCCTTCCTTTTTGCAAGCTAAACATTCCCAGATCCTTTAACCATTCTTCATAGGACATGATTTGCAGATCACTCCCCATCCTGGTAGCTGTTCTCTGAACTTGCTCCAGTTTGTCAATGTTTTCTTTAAATTGGGTGCCCAGAACTGGACACAGTATTCCAGATGAGGTCTGACTAAGGAAGAGTAGAGAGGGATAATTTCTTCATGTGATCTAGACTCTATGATTCTCTTACTGCATCCCAGAATTGTTTGCCTTTTTGGCTGCTGCATCACATTATTGACTCATGTTCAGTCTACAATTTATATTGATATCATTATTTTCTAGATTTGTTAAAGGGGTTGTCTCACTTCTAGCTATTGATCACCTATCCTCAGCAATAGCTATAACAGATCGGCGGGAAGGGGGGGGGGGTCTGCCGCATGGGACCCCCAGGGATCAGCTGTTTTCCTGGGTCAGTGTCTTTGTGTACTGAGCTGTTTTGCTACAGTCTTCGAGGTTGGTACTGCAAGCTGAGTTCTATTGAAGTAAATGGAACTCAGCCTGCAATACCAATCCAGGCCACTGTGCAATGTAGTCTCAGTCATGAAATGTGAACAGCGGAGTATTTCTAGTCATAATCTGCATTGCATCCATAGGCAGCCTTATGCTACATTTGCATAGAACGATTATCGTTCATAAAATTGTTCAAACAAGTGAAATTAATTGTTCAGCTTGAATGCGAGCCAACGACTGAACGACGAACGAGAATTGTACACTTCTCGTTCACTCAGGCGAATGAGAATCGTGAGTAAAAGGGGTATAAGGGGGCATTTCACTAGCATGCAGATAGCTGTGCAAAGTCAATCTGCAGTTGGGCAAATGTGAGTCTAGTGCCCTTACATGAGGCAAAGCACAAAACTCAAATATATGTTTTTTACATATTTGTACCAGCTTGTATGATGTGCCCCACAGTGAAATGATTCAGACACCGGTCTATCTGTATCATCTGGAAATGTCCTCCTATTTTAGTCATGTCACTTGTAACTCTATACTGTGTGTCTTATGTAAGAGTAGCTATGAATGCGGTGAGTTTGACTGTAGGGGTGGGAGTCAGGCGCTCCAAGACACTCACATCTTTCTGCTTGTCCTCCGAAAAATAAATGACTTCCGAGATTTTCCTGTCTTTCTTTCCCTTCTACTTCTTTACACTCTTTGTGAATTCTGTAATGTCTTCAAATTGTACAATAGTGGTCAATGCTTTATTTCAAAGTGTCAGATAGAATTAATAGGTAGGGTATGTTATCCACCAAATTGGCTCCAAATTGGTACATAAACCTCCCAGTAAAAAAAAAAAAGTTTAGCGCAAGATGGAAATTTTGTTCTTGGAAGGACGGCCTACATGAGCTTGTTTTGTACTATATTTGTGTACACACATAACAGGTAAGATAGTTAAGGTACATAGAATAAATTATTGTTTCTCTTTCCTGTTAATTGAAGTGTGTGAGAGGTGATGCCCATGATGCCTTGCCCTCTACCCCATATAATTTATTGTACACGCTCTTGCTGTACATATGCTGTGTCACGGTTACCTGACGCCAGGTGTCCCTAAGATTCAGGTGAAAGGGGAGGGAATATAATGCTAAGCACCGCCAGTGTATTCTAGTGAGCGAGGAGAACAGTTATCGCAGATTGCACAGGTAACAGAGAAGAGGCGGGCGTCAGAACTAGCTGCATAGCTACAGGTGACTGGGGAGGAAACACAAGGTATACTACAAAAGTGTCTGTCTGCTGTAGTGGCTCGAATAAGGGAGTGTTTGTGTGTATTGGCTGCATGCGTGTGTGTGCAAGGCAGACAGAGCGAGCCTCGAAGGGAACGAAAAAGGAAGATCCGGCAGTAAGAATCTTATGTATTTCTAATTGTTCAGAACGTCATTTCCGAGACACTGTATGAAAGATACCCGTGTGTCATATATGCCACTGTAGCAGGAAGTTAGGAAGGAATGCAAAGCTGGATTGCAATTGTTATTTCTTACTGTTCTGCCTATGAGCCGCAACTGTATGTGGAAATTATCGGTGTCTGCAATCTGACGGTTTAGGCAAGTTCCTTTTTATCTGTGCATGATGCATATGTTAGTATTTATGAGAAGTGGAGTGGTTATAGATATGTCTGTACATGAATGATTTGTTAGTGTATGTACTTGTTATGTGTTTATAAATACATCATAAGACTTGTTCAAATAGTAATGCCGGGCTCACATGGATGTGTGTGCAAGTACATAATGACACATGTATTTGCTGCATGCCGCCAAGCCAATAGACTATGTTGGTGTGTATGTGTGCATATTCTTGCCCACATGATTTTAGGCTGCACTCTAGGCTCACATGTCTAATTTCCATACAGGGAAGCTCCAATCATGAAAGGGCTGGTGTCTATATTAAAGGGGTAGAAGAATAAAGTTGCCACAGGGCAACTAAAACCCCATTGGTTATGACCCCAACCAATGGAATTGTGATTGAGTTTATCCATAAAGGCATGGAAATTGGTGACATCCCTATCCCAAATTATGAGGATTTCATCAATATAAAAGCTCCAAAAAGGATAAGTCTATTGTATATATCGAATTCCCTAGAAAAGACAGTGCTAGCCTCCCACCACCCCAGGAACAGGTTAGTGTAAGTAGATGCACAAAACCGTTCCCATGGTGGGGCCACGTGTCTGCAAGAAGAAGGTCTCATTGAATAAAAAATAGTTATGAGTCAGCAAGAAGTGGAGTAGATGCCCAAGAAACGTATTCTGCACATAATATTGAGTACCCGGTGTATACAGGAAATATTTTACTGCTTCAATGCCTAAGTTGTGTCTGATATTAATATATAGGCTCGCAACATCCAGACTTGCCAATTAGGCATTTTTTAAGGATGCTGAAGTTGTGAAGTCTTCTGATGGTTTCTTTAGAATCACTTAAATAGAGGGTCATTTACACAAGAAGATTATTGCGCAACATTTGTTCAAAGAATTTTGAAGAAATGTATTATTTGTTAACTTTTCATTTGTCACTCCCTTTCAACCAGCATAAAAATCATCGCTGGTTTGCTGACTTCTCGCTATTTCTAAACTCTCACTAGTCAGTGTTTCTCATAGAATGTGAAGTGCTCAGCGAGAAGACAGCAGTTTTTTCCCCTGATGACGCCTAGTTCGGCGAAACATCAACGCCCGTTCTCCAGGCATCGGTGCTCACATCCTGAGCGCTATGATGCCATGAGTTCAAGAACATGATGCTGCAGCCTCTTCCTTGGATGCAGCGGTCAAGTGATTTCCTGGGACATTATCTGTCACAACAAACCCGGGACTGCAGCGGGCTGAAGTGCTGGAGCCCAGCAACCGCGGAGGGGTAAGTATATCTCCGTTTATTATTTTTTAAAATAACTGAACAATCCCTTTAAAGTGGCCAGTGCACATATGTAGACAGAACTTCAGGATGCTCATCGACCTGGAGATTTCATCCATGGCAACCTGTCATACATCAGCAGTCATTCTATAGCTCTATCTACAGATACATGTTTAGTGAACATTAATTGAATCAAGCCAATTATCTATAAATAGCCAACAGTAATTATAGTAATTATGCTACTAAATGCATGTGTTTGTGAAAGGTGAGCATTTACACATAACTCTCTCATTGTACAGATTACACCATAGAAAGCTACCTGAAGAAAAAGCCAGAATGGAAACCCCTGATGGGCCATGGTCATGGGTTGTGCTTGTTGCAGCCATGATCACCCATGCATTGACTCTTGGGTTTCCTTCCTGCATCGGGGTGTTTTATACCGAGCTCCAGAACTCCTTCCAGGCATCCAACACAGAGACATCCTGGTTTCCATCTATTGTCTTAGCTGTACTGCATGCTGGAGGTTCGTATAATCTTTGAGAAAAAAACAAAAAAAATCATTTTTACGTATGTTGTAACATTACATCTGATGCAAAAAGTATTTGTAAGGTTTTTCTGGTATCTAACTTATTTTTTGTGTCCATAAAATGTGATAACTACGATCTGCTATAAAAGATGGATTATATAGATTGTATTTGAGAATTAGCTTTAAAGCATGGTAACAAATCTCTATGGTAATTGTTTTATATGACAATCAGTAGATTGCATTTAAATGTTTTTGGGGGTTTTTTCTTGGACTGTAAAAACAAATTTTCCAAGCTTAAAACGGTGCAAAATAAAGAAAAAGTGAATACTCACCTACACCAGTTGTTTTCATATTTAATGCTGGAGCCCCGGTCTCGACCAGTCAGACCCCAGAAGAAGCTGGAGGGTGGTCCCGTGTCTTTCATGATGCACATGACTGATCACCCAATTACAGATTTCAGTGGTGATTCTTCCATAGCCACTGAAGCTTGAGAATGGCTGAACAGTCATATAACTGCCCATTGGCTTCTTCCGTGTTCAGAGCAGCGGGCACTGGGAGTTCAGGACAGGATGCCACTAGAGAAAGTATTCATTTTTTCTTTATTTTACACCGTTTTAAGCCTGTAAAATATTTTTTCAGTCCTAGAATATCCTTTTAAAGGGAGTTCCCGATTTCATGTAACTTGTTAATTCACTGTAGCGTAAAAAGTTAGTTAAATTGGTTGTTCAGTTTGTAAACTATGGATGGCCTAAACAGTAATAAAGCAGTGAGGGTCTACCGTTCAGGACGCCCGCCAATTAGCAGTTTGTTCAACCAGTGTGCTTGTGCATGGAGTTGAATTGTGCAGAAAGCAGATAGCTCAATTTCCACTGCAGTGGCCATGTTTGGTATTGCATGCTTGGTATTACATAGAAGTAAATAGGAACTGTGCCTGTAATACCAAGTTTGGCCACAACGAGTTGGAGCAGAGCTATATGCTTCCTGCACAAATCAGTTCAGTGAATAAGTGCATTGCTCCAGTGAATAGCGGGGGTTCCAAGTGGAGGACCCCAGCGGATCTACCATTCATAGTCTATCCTAAGGATAGGCCATCAGTAGTTTATAACTGGACAAGCACTTTAGCTATATAGTTTCTGTTTCAGTTACTCACTTTTTCAAGATCTCTGCTTGGTGTCAGTAAATAGGAACTCTTGCGTACATCTAAAGGCTGAAACGGGACATGATCATGTGTTATTCACACAGATGAGTGATGTAGCTGCGTGAGTAAGACTAGGTCAAGACTTTTTTTTAGCCTTTGAGTGTTTCCATTTCCTTTTAAAAATAAGATGCTGTTTGTCCCGCCTATGTACTAATTTCTTGTTGTGATATTTTGACCTAAACTACAAAGGACAAGGGTGACAAATAATTAACACCTTCATCTTGGCTGAGGATGAACAATAGGAAGCATTCAAGAGTCTTGTAATGTTTTCCCTGCCAAGTATAGATCATGAATCCTGTTATTATCCCTCATAGGCTTAGCAGTAGGAGCTAAATACCTGCGCCCATGTCTATATTTAGCAAAAGCTTCTTATGTGTTTTGGTATCCAACCAGGTAGTAAGAATAATTTACTTCCAAGATGTGCACTAAAAATCTGTAGACCTAACGAGGTTCACGATGTACAAAGTAGCATCATTGAGAACTTTAAAGGGCATGTATCATTCAGAGGTCTTCTTTACTAATTCAAACCAGATTTTGAAACATATTGCGTTTTCTATTTTTTTTTATCATACTTTCCGTTTAGGAGTATGGGGGCAGCCATCTTTCCGGAGCTGCTGCTCTGGTAACAGCATTCAGAGATATGCTTTACTCCAACCGTATGCGCATATAATACTATAGTCTGGGGATGACTCCTTGTCTTCTATAGGCAAGTGATTTGTGCAGGCTCAGTGACTGTCCAGAGGTCACTGTACAGGGAGGGGGAGGAGGTGAGCTGTGGCTATCACCTATTGTCAGTGGTCCGATCATATGTTAGCTGCCTCCAGCTTTCAAAGATCTGTTAGATCTGTTATGGGTGATGATCATAATGGTATGTTTTTTTAATATAGATAGTGCCATAGAAAATTAAGAGAAATCATTTTAAAAAGTATGTTTCACATCAAAATATCACACACAGAAGTTGTTTTTTGTAAAATGCTACTCTAGTTTTTAATGCAGTTTTTGGAGCCAAAGCCAGAAGTGGATCCAGCAGGAAAAAGTATAAACCCTTGCTTCAAATTCCCAATTCCTTTTGAGTTCACTCATGACTTTTCTTAAAAACATAGTTTACAAAGGGGCTGGGAACAGGGAGAAGAATCATCGACTCCCCACCAGCTATTTGTGTACAAGGAGAGACCTGTCAATGTAGCGGAGCTGACTCGTTGAACCTGGTGGGGAGCCGCGCCGATAATTCTCTATCTCCTCCCAAACTTCTTTGTAAAGTAGGTTTTCTCAGAGATGCCACGACATTTCAAAGTAAGACATAGCCGTTCATAATGTATCAGGATGTCATGCCACTTGTGGTTTGGGTAGCATAATAAATCTCCTAACTGGTTCCCTTTAACATAGCACAAAATGTGTGAATGGAAAGTAATGTCTTCATAGAAATACACTGCTGCATACTGATCATCATTACAACTACATTTCCTGGCAGTCATTTTGTCCTTCAGTTTAAGGTGTCCGTTCCCCTTTAAACATTGGACGTAGTACAGCTATTCCTTCCCACCCTCGGGCCCATATGCACACAGGATGGCTCATTCAAGCATGCATGTGTTCTTACTATGGAGACGGGAAAAAGCCACTTCCATAAGAATGAGGAAATCCAACACATTGTTCCTTCTTCCCCTGGACATCTGTCCTCTGGAGAGATAAGGGGCACACCCATACAAATTAGATAGTCAGCCCATCCCTCCAAAATCAGCAGGTTCAGCAAGCATTCATCTAATGTGTATGGCCACCTTTAGACCTTTGCAGCGCTTGCATTGTCCAACCACAATTAATTGAATGGTTAAAGGGGTTTTCCACTAGATTAAAAAAAAAAAGTTAAAAGGGTTCTCCATCCAGAGTTGCAGCCTGGGTGCCTGCCGCACGGAACCCGGAAGAAGTAGCAGACGATCATGTGCTGTTCATTGTGTATGTGACCGCTCAGCTAGTCACAGGATTCAGCGGGGGTGATTCTTCTATGGCCTTCAATGAGCAGCATATGACCACCTGCCATTTCTTCCAGGTTCAGTGTGGCGGACACCCAGGTTGCAGCGCTGGACAGGTAGCCGCCGGGTTAGGGGAGTATTCAATGTATCTTTATTTTTGTCCTGGAAAACCCCTTTAAACCGTACAAACAGATAACAAAGTGGGCTTCCACCTAACCACTGGCCACAAATTAGAATCATTACATATGTCATGCCACCAGCCATTGTGTGATGGCATACTAGCTTATATTCCTAGTGTTCATGTTTCTACTCTTACAGAACAATAACTGCACACGTGGTCCATTCAACCAACAATAATGGATGTTGATTGTGGTCCTCGTGAGGGTCATATTAAAAAAAAAACCTTCCATTTTGGAAAACCTTGCTGCCCTTGAGGCGCTGGCTCTGTCTTACTCTTTGAAAAATTCAAGCATGATGCTGTTTCGGGGTCTCTGCAGCCCTTGATGTAGTGGCTTTTTCCCGTAATGCCTAAAGTTGAGCTTCATGCTGTTCCATGGTTTTTGATGCCCTTGAAGCACTGGCTCTTCCCCTCTCTTTTTGAATTCAGGCCTGATGCTGTTTTGGGTCTCTGTAGCTCTTGATGCGCTGGATCTTGCCTTCTCTTTTTGAATTTGTATCTCATGTTGTTCGGACGTCTCTGCATCCTTTAATGTCTTGGCTTTTTCCAGCTCATTCTTAAGTTGTTGGTCACATAGTTTGCTTGTCTCACTCACTTGCAGTAATTTTACTCTTTCTTTGCTTTTGGCTGGACTTGTCTTATGGGTTTACGCTTTTTCTGTGGCATTCCAGTCTCACCACACATCTGAATTATTTACCTCGCTGAATCACAAAGTATCGTATTTCACCATAGATTATACAATAGGCCTCATTTATTAAGACGGTGTAAAAAAATGTGTTTGTTGAACATGGCAACCTCTAGTAAAGTGAAAGTTGAGATGTGATTGGTTGCAAAAGCAACAGTTGAAACCTTCCCACCTCCAATATTTTAAGTTGGATCATAAAGAGTATGTGCCAAGTTTGGTTGAGAGCCCCCAAGGCATCTAGGAGCCTATGACATACAAACAAATGTGCAGATCGTGGATTTGGTTGCCTTGGCAGCCAGAGGTCTTAAGAACGCCCCCAGGCCTACCATGGATTTCTAGCCACCAAGCCCTGCCTGTGATAGGGCTTAATAGAATGCCAGTAAATCTATAATATATTGCAATACTTTACTACTGCACTATACTGCACATGCGATTAGATGATCACCAGTTCAAGTCCCCAGTGGAGAATTAGAAAAAAGTAAAACTAAGATTAATAACGTTTTTTAATTAATAGTCAATTTAAAAAATATTCAAAGTAAAAAAAAAACATTTTCGCAGTCATCCAAAAATAAAAAAATTGGTATTGCCGCACCCATAAAAGTTAAATTTATTAAATATCACACTATATATCCCGCACGGTGAAAGCCATCAGTTTTGCCGGAATTCGGCTTTTTTTGTTCCACCATCTCCAAGAAAAAATTGAATAAAAAGTAATATGTACCCCAAAGTGATGGCAAAAGAAAGTAAAGGTCACTCCACAAAAAGCAAGCCCTTACATTGGCCCGGGAAATAATGAAAATGTTATGGTGACACAAAGCAATTATTTTGTTTAAAAAAGGTAATTTATAATTTAAAGTAGCAAACATAAAAAAACTATAAATTTGGTATCGCCATAATTGTACTGATACACAGAATAACAACAAGTCATTTTTATTGCGCCATGAATGCTGTAAAAACAAAACACACCGCATAAAATGTTGAAACTGGGCTTTTTTCCATTTCACCTCACTGAGAATTTTTTTTTCCAATACATTATTTAGTTTATTAAATGGTACCACTGCAAAATACAACTAATCCCACAAAAAGTAACCGTCATGTGGCTATATTGCCAGAAAATGTTTTTTAAAAGTAACATTTTTTTAAAGTGGGGTGGGGGAAATGGAAATGAGAAAATTAAACAGGGATGCAGAGGGGATGGTTTAGTAGAAGATACGTAACACTAGGATACTAGTGATAGCTCTAATGCCTCAATACTGCAATGGTCTCTGTGTGGGATCTGCTTATTTTTGATACCCAGGAAAGCTAGTTACGCAATATAACCTTAAGAAATTTAGGCTTATCTCCTACAGTTGGACTGACCCCTTTGTATAGTTATGTATATGGTATGTTCCCCTTTGCATTTTTATTACTATAATGCATCTAAAAAAAACTTTGCAAATAAATTTTCAAATATCCAACTTTTTTGTCTTCCGTTCCTATGCAGACCTATAAATCTTCATAGTCAGAGCCTATTAATATAATTCCTGTGCAGTCTTATGCCTCATGCCCACGGCCTAGTCGGACTCCGCCAGCAAAATATCGCAGCAGAGTCTAACACGACGCCCCCCCGAAAACCCCATACTCACCTCACCGAATCCGCCAAGCGAGTCCCGTCTGGTGAGCTGGCGCACATGCACAGTACAGCGCATGACACACCAGCAGTGGGAGATGACACGAAATCACGCGATACTTCCGCTGTACTCACAATGGAAGTATCGCGTAACAGATGGCTTGCATTGACTACAATGGAAGCCAGCCGCACGTTTTCCCGTGGCAATTAAAGCATGACGCAATTCCTTTCACACTGCGGAATTCCACACCGTGAACATTGAGCTATTAGGTTCAATAGAACCTAATAGCGGCTGGATAACGCCGAGGATTTCCGCCGCGTGAAACACGCCGTAAATCTATCTGTGGGCTGTAGCCCTTATCCTGTAGCAATATTTGCTTCCATTTATCTCCTATTTCTTGCTAACCTACTAAATGTACAATACGTTCTTATGTTAGCAAGAACTTTGTAGTCCATTGACTTTAATGGCATCCGTCCATGAAGATAAAAAGATCTGTATAGGTGCTGTAAAAAAAAGGCAAACAGATTTTTAATCAAGACTATATGCAAAGTCATTTTTATGTTATATGCACTAAAGCAATAAAAATAGTTTCAAAGATGGTAATAGGTTTAGAATTACGCCAGCAGCCAGCTCGGGATCAGATACAGATTTGCTGTAATATCAACATAACCTAAAGGGACTGATAACACACAGAACGCCTGAATGGAAAATGAAATATCATGTGAAACCTAAACCGAGGTTTTACATTCCTGTCCTAATGCATTATCAATGTACAAATAGACTAAATACAGAATAACAAAATGTTGCAAAAGGACAGAATGATTTCGCAAATGTCATTGTGAACACAAGAAAAACTGTATTCATTATTGCATGCAGCATAAGAAGTAAAGATATACAGGAACGGATAGCCTTGTTTAAAAGAAAAAAGTCTATTCTTCACTAGAATTAACCCAAAATCTCCACCAAAAGCCAGTTTAGGCAAAAAGTAATTTCCTGAAATAATAATAATTTTAGTTGATGTAGCGTCAACATATGCTGTAGCACTTTACATTCAGAGGGCACATGTACATGCAAAATTTGGGCAGGGGGGGCGCGGGGGTCAGGGGCGGCACGGGGCAGCGAGGGGGAGAGTGAGAGAGATCCCTCTCACTCTCCCTCCCGAACCCCTCTGCAACCCCCCGCTCACCCCCGCGCCCCCCTCCCCCACCCCCAATCTTCAAGAACAAGCCAGCAGGTACTCGAAAAAGTCGATGCTCTCTCGAGTATATCGCCTTACCGAGTATGCTCGCTCATCTCTACTTACAATCTGTGAAGAAATAGGGGTGACACAAGAGGGAACAGTGCTTGCCCAGCCGCCTTTTATATAAAGCACGTTGGAAACATAAAAGGTTGCATAAGTCCGTCAACAGCCGGTATCTGTGTATGTAGAGATATGAAGTTCATTAGGGTTCAAGGAGTGTGAGTGTTTAATGAATGGGTGAGGTTGTAAGGAATAATATCAAGGGGCTGCTAGGACAAACTTCTGAGGACATGAATAAACTATAATACTACTACAGTGCTTTCTCAAGTCATAGGAATTACATAATACATACTACAGTATGCTACTATAAATGCAGGGACGTAACTATAAGGGCCCAAGACCCTTAGGGGGCCCATAAGGCCTTTCTTCTCTATATAGTAAGCCTAGTAGTATGAATAAAGCGTTATAGTTGGGGGCCCTGTTACAGGTTTTGTATTGGGGCCCAGGAGCTTCAGGTTACACCTGTGTATAAATGCATAGCGATTTACCATTAAGTTCCCTAACACATTATTATTATTAAGTAACAAACCATTCATACAGGTCGATCATTACCAATAATCAATATGTCTATGCTTGGGCTACACAGTGATTTAATACTGTACAGAGGCTGCTGTAAAACCCAGTTGCCTTGTGACTTTGATTATTCCTATGTCAGGCGACCAGCCTGTCTGTACAGGGTTATCTTGTCCTTCTGTGGACGACTCTTTTATTGGCTTCTATTCTCAGTCATTGTTACAAGGCTTGTTAAAAGATCTGACGTTGACTTGCAAGAATGCTGCCTTCTAACAGGTGGCGCTGTAGAGGCATTGTTCCATCATTTGCATAAATTTCCCAGAGGAGC
The DNA here is from genome assembly GCF_035609145.1 of Eleutherodactylus coqui. NCBI lineage: Eukaryota > Metazoa > Chordata > Amphibia > Anura > Eleutherodactylidae > Eleutherodactylus > Eleutherodactylus coqui. Next base: position 69,890,520 of record NC_089849.1, read on the forward strand.
ATGGATGGCCTTATAAGTCTCCTCACACCTTCTAAGTGCTCTCTCTGAGGAGAAACTATGCCCTTTATGACCATTTGCAAATTTATGAGATTCCCATCCAGGCTCTTACAGACGTGCAAAGAGAGACTCACTTCTGGTCTACACAGCAGACCTCTAGAATTTGGCTTATGAATGTGGGGTAAGGTGATGTACCGGTGCTTGAAGCTGATGTCCCTTCCATAAAGCGCGGAGTAAAAGAATGCCTGAGGTACATGTTAAGGCCTCATGTCTACGGGTGGATCGGATTACGCATGCGGGAGCCTGCAGCGGAATCTGACCTTGCCCGTGGCCGAGGACACTGCGGGTCTGCTGCTTACCCATCTGGGTCTTCTATCTTCTTCATTGCGAATGTGTGCGGAAGCGCCGGATGACGCGGCACCGCACATATGCAGCAGAGGGTTTTGTTTTTAAAGGCCCATTCACATGGAGCGATGATTGCTCAAAAATCACAAAGAAGCGATCGCTTGAGCGATAATCGTTGCGTCTGAACGCGCGGCCATCGTGCACTTTTCGAGCACGGTTAGCTGATCGTTAAATTCAGGCCAAACTAAAAATCGTCATTTAGCCTTATCAGTAGTTCTCCACAGGTAGTGCTGATAGCATTGTTTACCATCGGAGAACAAAGGAACTGAATGCAGATAAGAGCCCTCGGGCTATTAACTGCTTTCAGCTAAAGGCTTCATTTACACACTAAATTGCTATTAAGTAGCTGAATAGCTATTTAATAGTTTGCACAAAATGATCGCTCAAAACTGTCACCCAAACTGTCTTTGAGCGATCTTTGAGTGATCATCGCTCTGTGTAAATGGGCCTTTACTCAAAAGGTTCACAAAACAAATCTGCATGCTTTAATCCAACTGCAGATGCCCATGTTTCTCTATGGGCGGCTAGTACTATGGATTGTCAGTGCAGGTGCCCTGCTCAGATTCCGCAATTCAAGTCCACCCGTGGACACTGGGCCTTAATGAGGAGAAAAGAAAAACAAAACTAAACTAAAACTAAGTGCTTCTTTAATTGTCCTTTTAATAATCTATTTTGCTGCTACAATAACAATGATAAGGTTCTGTTTACCAGAAACAGTGATAAATCTATTTTTCATATGCATGTTATTTCTGTTTTTTAGGCCGGCTGCAAATAACCGTATTTGAATTGCAGAATTGGACCATCCGCGGCATTTTGCACCTATTACAACAATAGAACATTTGCATGTCCGGTCACACGAGCGGACAGAGATTGCAATTCCTGCTTGCGGAAATTAAATCACAGCATGTTCTATTGTCCAGATTACGCGCGGACGGCTGCCATTAAAGTCAATGGAAGCTGTCTGACCCGTGGCCCATCCGCAATTGACACTGCCGATAGGCCATGGGTACCCGCTGCGATGGCGCAGGAAAAACAGAGTTTCGAGGAAAAAAAAAAATCTGTACTGCGCATGTCCGATGGCAGCTCGCTACAGCCATCCGCAAAACAGATTAAAACAGATATGCACGGATCCTGGATTCTGCTGCGGACTCCCGAATGCGGAATCAGACTCCTTCGTGCGCAGCCAGCCTTAGCCAATTGAAGGACAAACTCTAGAGCAAATGATAAATGATAATTATCACAATTTGAAGGGAGGGACAGAAGGCTGTAGACACACAACGCCCACAAACATAACCAGATCAAGTGTGATCAATACTATGTAAAAAATAGATAAGATTTAAAGGGATAGTCCAATCACAGAAAGTGATGACATATTGCTAGGTATGCCATCATTTCTAATCGTTGATCCCCAGGTGCCAAGGACGCCACAATCCTGAGAATGAAGGGTTCAAAGTCAACCTTCAAAGTTTTTCCTGCACGTTGGTGTTCCCAGCCATGCAGGGAATTATAGTACGTCCCATTCACTGAATGTCATTAACCAAAGAAACCGTGAAGGTCCTGCAGTGTTAATGCAGCCAAACATATGTCTTCATTTACTGTGATTGGAATAACCCTTTCTATGGATTTTATCATATATGGCAGCAAAAATATGGCAAAAGGCAAAGTATCGAGCTTTTTAAAGCTAGCTCCTTTTCAGAGCACCTTATCCTGACACAGAAAGATACGCAGAGAACAATAAACAATGGCAACGATTATGCATAGTATCGAGCATGGGAAGTGCTTTCATTGTACGAAATCATTAATCTATTTAGGATATGGTTTCTCAATAGCTTTGTTTCATCTTGAGTGTTATCTTAAAGTATCAGCCCTGTGACTTCTGATCTAGAATCTAGATCTATAACCTCGGTCATGTATCTTGTTGTTTTCATAGAATGGCCAAGGCTAGGAGACAGTCTTGAAGAACGGTTCCTTAGCCCATGCTCTATCTATACAGAACATGTAAACATCCATGGTTACGTGCATGATAAGCTTGTTATAATTATACACAGAGGACACATCTTCACTAGTGCGAAATAATTTATTCCAAAGTCAGCTGCTCCAAATGAGGTTCTATTTTTCTGGTGGGCAAGTTCAAACCTGCTTGGAGAAGCTCCGCAACAAAGCCTTATTATACCACTTATGGCCACATAGTGAATTGCTTTTAAAGGAAACCCGTCACACCACCACAGCACCAAGATAAGTTATGGTGCTATTGGGGAAGGTAAAAGGGAGCCGGGTGCTGTAGTTTTTCACCAGTGGCGTCTTCCTCTGAAGTCCCAGCGGCACATGCAAATCTGACTCTTCTTAGAATCCTGTGTGCACGTTTTTCTATATGAGCCTATGGGAGAGCGCATGCATGGAGCGCTACCGGGATTTGAAAGGAGGACACTGCTGGATCGCGGGAGCGGATGAGTATAAAAAAAACACTCCCTGTCACGTCCCGTAGCAGCAACATAACTTAGTTTGTGGTGCTGCGGAAATGTGACAGGTTCCCTTTAAGTGTGATGTAACTGTAAAATCATTTAATCTATCTGTTACACATAACATGCTAGGATTTGTAATATTTATATTGTATCAGACTAATAAACCTCTTCTTGCCTCATCATGTACATATATGTCATGGACAGGGGTGTAGCTAAAGACTCATAGGCCCAGGTGAAAAAGTTTATCTTGGGGCCTCCAACTTCTCTTAACCCCTTAACACAGAGGCATAAATCGAAGCTCCTGGGTCCCAATGAAAAATCTGTAAGAGGGCCCCCAACTAGAATGCTTTATTCATAGTACTGGGCACCCTAAATGGAGAAGAGAGGCCTTATGGGCCCCCTAAAGCTCCTGGGCCCGGGTGCAACCGCATCCCCTGCATGCCATATAGTTACGCCAGTGATCATGGAAGGGGTTCACATGAAATGCTTTACATGTATGAGCAAACGCCATCCATAGTGGGAAACGGCTGCAATTGTCAGCTGCAATCAAAATTGAGCACACGCAGTGAACGCTGGAAGGTAAAAAAAAAAAAAGGAATGCCAGAATTGCAGGGGAGTAAGGGAGTGTTCACACACAAAAAATCTAATAGAAGTGATCAAGAATGTAATGCATACCCCACAAAAAACATGCCATCATGCTGCTCTATTGATGGAAAAATAAAAAAGTTATAGTAGTCAGAATGTTGCAATCTTTTTTAAAAGTTTCATACATTTTAAAAGCAATAAAACATAATAAAAAAATCTGGAAATCGTACTGACCCAAGGAATAAAGTTCACACATTTTTCCCCACGCATAAATGCCATAAAAGCATGACACCATAAAGTAAGGCACAATTTGGGTTTCTTTCCATTTCACCATACTTAGTATTTTTTTTAAAGGTTTTTCAATACAATCTATGGCACGTTAAATGGTACCATTAAAAAATACAACTTTTCCAACATAAATCAAGCCCTCATACAGCTCTGTCAAGGTAAACATGTATTAAGGTTATGATTTTTTGAAAGTAGGGATGTAAAAACAAAAAACAAATAGTGACGCATCTTAATTTTTGCACCAGAATACAATTCTAATTGCCAAAGGAAAAAAATACCCATAGGTAATATCCCCTAAAATATACTATAAATACTTCATTATTCAAAAAAAGACAGAAATAACATCCAATGATATTTAAAATAAAGGGGCAAATGGTGGTGGCAATGAAATGTGACCAGCAGTCAACAACCAGTATCATGTTGGCCTGGATGGCCAACTTTCAAAAGCCTATGTGGAAATTAATAAGTCAGCACCACCAAAACCCTATTAAAACCTAATCTATAGCCACCCCGACATGTTTCGCCTTGTGGCGTCCTCAGGGGGAGCAAAGAACCAGGGCTGTAGTGAGAATTAACTTTTATCACCTAGCCATAGGATAGGTGATAGAAGTTTGATTGGTAGGTGTCTCACTTCAGAGACCCCCACCAATAAATATGGATGAGCGAGTATACTCGCTAAAGCACTACTCGCTCGAGTAATGTGCCTTAGCCGAGTATCTCCCTGCTCGTCCCTGAAGATTCGGGAACCGCCGCAGCTGACAGGTGAGTTGCGGCGGGGAGCAGGGGAGAGCGGGCGGGAGAGAGTGATCTCTCCTCCGTTCCTCCCCGCTCTCCCCCGCAGCTCCCCGCTCCGCTGCGGTCCCCGAATCTTTAAGGACGAGCGGGGAGATACTCGGCTAAGGCACATTACTCGAACGAGTAGTGCTTTAGCGAGTATACTCGCTCATCCTTAGTGGGGAACCATGTCCCCATCTTCTCCTCATTGCAGGCTTACTGCACTCCCTGAAGTGAGGAGGAGATTGAATAGAGTGGAGGCAGCGCATGCACAATGCTGCGTGAGCGCATATGCGTGGACATCGCCGCATTCAATCTGACATGACTGAGGATGGGAGAAGCATCTCTGCAGTGACACGAAAAGGGGGACGCTGGGCTGCCTTTCTCGGGATCCTTGGAGATCTCAGCATTGAGACCAAAACTGATCAGACTTTTATTACCTATATTGTGGATAGGTGATAAAAGTTAATTCAGGTACTTTAAGGGGTTAATATAGAAAATTGCAGCATAAGGCTATCTTGTATTTAAGCTTGTTTGAACATACATAAATGCTGGGTCATGGCAAGTATACCACCAGTTTACGGAGAGAGGTGCTGTATACAATTACATAAAGACATTATAATGCACATTCCTTTATGGGATTACAGCTGGTGGTATAAAAGGGAGATGATGGAATTTAAGTAGGCAACTATATAATTCCAAAGAGAGAAATCTTTTAATTGGGTTATTAAACCAGAAATTCCAGTTGGTTTTACAGGTATAAATCTTACACAACCTGCAATAACAAGTGATGAAACCTCTATCACCAACACCGAGTCTTTATTCTTTTCTTGCTTTTTTCTTATGCAGGTCCATTATGCAGCATTATGGTAGAAAGATTTGGCTGCCGAGTATCAGTAATGGTTGGTGGTCTCTTATGTGGAATTGGCATGGTCACCAGCTCCTTCTCTCAGACTATAATTCACCTGTACCTAAGCGCTGGAATTATTGGTGGTGAGTTGTGCTTCATAATGGAGGATTTCTATGATGAGATTTAGTTTTTAAGTCAAAAAAGTACTGTCGTAATATGTCTTTGTAAGATTTCATGCACACAGAGTAACATAGTATGTAAGGCCGAATAAAGACAATGTCCATCTAGTCCAGCCTGTTGAACCTCCTTGTTGATCCAGAGGAAGGCAAAAAACCCCAAGAGGCAGGAGCCAATTAGCCCTTTCGGAGAAAAAATTCCTTCCCGACTCCCTAATGGCAATCAGACTAATCCCTGGATCAGCCCCTAATAGTTCCTACCGGTCTGTAAGAGAAACTAGGTAACAGAAAACAGATCCCAGGTGACAATAAAGCTAGATTCTGAAAGTAACCATTTTAGGCCTACCGAGATAAAAGAAAAACTTTTGAAAAAAAGGTAGACAATCAGTTTAAAGTGTTACTGCTCCCAGTAAGAGAAACAAAATAATCTTGTGGATATGATAGCTTTTTTAATTCAAAATTTATTTTTATTAGAGACTTTGTACGATACAAGCATTGCAATAGAACACTTCTCTGTGGCATAGGAATCAAGAGAACTAAGCATATACACCTTCATTGATTTGACTCCTTAAAACGTAACTTGCCCCCCCTGCTTGGGCTCTCAGGTCCTGGCACTTACTTATAGCGGCTTCCCCAACGGCACAGCGGCTTCTTTTTCGGCGGCGACAGTGTCTTCCCTGGGGGCCTCCCTGCATGAGCAGCACATGGAACCAGAGAGTGGCGGCGTGGCATGGGGAACTCGACAGCACATCGCTGGGTGAGAGTGAGGAAGGGGGACGAGGAGGCTGTGGGGAAGACAAGAGGGTAGTGGGGACACTGCAGTAAGACTGCACAGAACAGTGCTGGGTGACAGTGAGAGAGGGGGACGCTGCGTGGAAGGATACAGAGGAAGGCTGGAGGGTTAGGGGACAGTTGTGGGTGACAGTGAGGGAGAGTGAGGGTGCGGTGGCGGCGGTAGGGGGGGTGAGTGGGGGCGTGGGAGGCTGGAGGGGAGTTGAGGTTGGCGTTGTCAAGAAGCCGCTGTGCCGCCCGGCAGCCTCACTTAGCGAGTGCCAGGACCTGAGAGCCCAAGCAGGGGGAGGCAGCCCTGCAGCCAATTAAAAACTGTGGGAGTGCCCAGGCTGTAAAGCAGCCTGTATCTTGTCACCACCCACACTTACAGTAGTGACAAGATACAATAATACCAACTCCTCCATACTGCCTATTTTATCCAAAGCATTACCCAGTTCAATCTTGTTAGGGAGCCCTCAGATCTCCAGAGTCGAGGAATCACTGTTCTTATAGCCAGGAGGAAAAATCTGAAAATATTGCTCTTGCTAGTTCCGATGGGCCGCGGCAAGATTGGTAGTAGAGCAATTTCAGGAGGTAGTGTCAGAAAACTCTGATTCAAAACATTATATAGATCCTCAATCTCCTTCCAAACTCCAGAAATAGGAGAACAAGACCACCATATATGTGCGAGTGTACCTGACCCTCCCATGCATATCTAACACAGGTCAGAAGTTCCCAGGTAATATCTAGCTAGATGAGCTGGGCTGCGATACCACCTTGTAATAAATTTATAGTTCAACTCTTGATGATTTCCAGATGCCTTCATCTTGTGAGTTAAGCACAAGGCCTTGGCCTATTCCCACTCAGCCAAAGTTCGTCCCAATTCTTTTTCCCAAGACTTCCAGATTCCCCTCCCCAAATCCCAGTCCTCTCCAGCTACTAATATACTATGGACCATAGAGATCTTCCCCTTTGGCCGGCGAGGACCCTCACACATCTCCTAAAAGGGGGTAGATGGTATAGTTAGACTGAGGTTGGTCCCAGAGCTTGTATGCAATGGCCTAGCTGGAGGTATTTGAACCACGCACCTGCCAAAGGTCCCTCTTATCCAAAATTGTGTTACGTGGTAAGAGTCCGTCATCATTGACCAGGTCCTGGTCTCTCGGTAACTAAACCCCCAATCTGTTTAAAAGTGATAGTCCTGAGTCTCCCTGAAGGAAATCTGGGTTCCCTATCAGAGGCGTCCAAGACCCCAGTACAGTTATCAGGTCGCTCCAATGCACAAAACCATCCCAAATCTTCAGGAGGGAGCTCATGAAAGGGGAAACCCTGATGCCCCGCCATCCCAATCCTCCCCTTAACCAAAAATGTCCCTGAACTCGGCCCGGGACAGAGCTTTGTTCCAATTAAACCCCTCCGTGCACTAGGTCTAAAACAACCTAACAGATCGCAGATCTGTAATAGAGGAACAGATCTGGTAAACCTGCCTCACCTTTCTCCTTTCACTGAGTAAGCAATGTGTAGCTGAGACGCACCCTAAACCCTCCCCATACAAAGCATGTCACTGCCTTTCGAAGTTTAATAAAGTAATTTAGCGGGAATTCTATGGGCAGTGTTGAAAAAGGGTAAAGGAGTTTAGGGAGAGAATTCGTTTTAATGGTATTAATTCTACCAAACCACGAGAGGGTCAGCGGGTGACACCTTTTTAAATTTCTTTTGTTATAGAGGGGAACATGAGCTCAGAATTCAAATTCGATAATTTTTCTGGGTTAGGAGAAAGGAAAATCGCCAGGTATTTGATGTGATCCTCCCATAACCAGGACATACAGGGTCATACCAGTTACGATATTGATCGGGTTAAAGAGCTTCCAGTTTACCCAGACCTGTGCTGTGGGATTGTTATATAGGGCCACTATCCAACTTATTAATCTACTGCCCAGTTCCATTTTTCTCAGTGTAGCCTCAAGAAATGCCCAGCTCACATGATCCAATGCCTTCTCAGTATCAACCAAGAGAAGGCACAAGGGACTGTTGGATATTATACCTTTTGATGGCTAACAAATAAAATGACGATTATAACAGTGTAAAGGCCCTTTTACATGGGACAAGTGTGAGGCAAACGATGCACAACACATCCTGTGGATACTCGCTCCTGTGCTCTTACACAGGGGCGAGTATCGCTGGATCGCCCACAGCGCAGCCAGCAGGGAGGCGGAGCAGCTGGAGGAGAGTTCTCTCCCCGCCCCTCTCCATTCACTGAAAGCAGCGGTCGTTCAGTACTGATTGGCTGCTGTTTACGCTGAACGATCGTCGTTCAAGATTTTAAGCATGCTTAAAACCGAATGACTGGACGATTCATGCCAGTCATTCAGTTTCTGCATGCTTTTACACTGGATGACTAACGTTCAAAATCCTGCATGGGCGTAGGTTTTTGAACGACCAGAACGAAAATCGTGCCATGTAAAAGGGCCTTTAGCTTATGAGGCTAATTAGGCCTCTTCATCAGGCTTAATCATGGTTAACCTTAGCACTGACTTACTAGTGAGCCATGAAAGCATTATTCTTACCTGCTTGCTTTTTTCTCAAGGAGTAGGCAGTATTCTTGTAAGGGCTTATTCAGACGACCGTATATCAGCCGGGTTTTCACGCCGGGCCGATATACAGTGTCTCTCTGCAGGGGGAGGAGGCTGGAAGAGCTGGGAGCAGTGAACCCAGCCGATATACGGCCGTCTGAAGCTGCCTTAAGGGTGTATACATATATAATGAAGTAATCTGTTTTTTTTTCCACACAGGCTTAGGACTTTGTTTCAGCTTCCAAGCAGCAGTCACGGTACTTGGTTACTACTTTGTCAAGCGTCGGACTTTGGCCAATGCTATTGCCTCCACAGGAGCTTCAATAGGCATGGCTCTCTGGCCTATTGCATCTCAGCACCTCTCGCAGATAATGGGATGGAGAGGTTCCTTTATGATCTTTGGTGGGGTGTTGCTCAACTGTTGCGTATGTGGTGCTATAATGAGGCCAGTTAAAGCTCTACCAGCCACCCCTAATAAAGATGGATCTTCGCCAAAAGCCAATGGAGTAAACAATGGTGTTCAAGAAATGGAACATGCTAAAGGCATAAAAAGATACATAGCTTTCGATCTACTACTTCATCATAGAAGATATCAGATTTATACAATAGGTGTCACCTGGATGGTTTTCGGCTTTGTCTTGCCTCTTTTCTACTTGGTGCCATATGCTACCAGCAGTGGCATAGATGAATCAACAGCTGCACTTTTGCTCGCTCTAATTGGCTTCATCAATATTTTTGCACGTCCAGTAGCCGGACTTGTGTCCCAAAAGCAAATATTCTCTGGGAAGCTGATTTACTTATTTAGCGGGGCAGTAATTGTGAATGGACTTAGCAACCTGGTGTGCGTATCTTTTATGTCCTTCACAGGCCTTATTGTTTATTGCATCCTGTATGGCATCTCTATGAGTGTAATTGGATCCCTTTTATTCCAAGTACTGATGGATACAGTTGGTATGAAGCGATTTCCTGGAGCTTTTGGACTTTTTACCATCCTGGAAAGTGTAACAATCTTGATAGGACCACCATTGGCAGGTAAGCAAAAACTGAATGCCAACTAGACAGCTGTCACAGTAATAATCACGCAACTGCTTTTACACGGGAGCAATCATTGCTCAGTGACTGGAGGTGGGAAGTGCCAGGGATTGGTCTAGCCCGCCCATCTCCATTCACAGTAAACAGGCAGTCATTTATAAGTGAATGACTGCCTGGTTACATAGGCAGATCATTGTTTGATTTTCTTATGCCTGCACAATCAGAACGATGAACGAATTCATTCATTGTTGAGATTGTGCAGGCATTTATACTGAACAATTATTATTCAGATTCCTGTGATCCAGCGAGACTTTGAAAGATAATCGTTCAGTGCAGCGGTAACTATAAGGGATGCAGAGGATGCAGTTGCACCCGGGCCCAGGACCCTTGGGGGGCCCATAAGGCCACTTTTCTCCAAATAGGGAGCACAGTACTATGAATAAAGCATTATAATTGGGAGCACTGTTACAGATTTTGCATGGGGACCCACAAGCTTCAAGTTACATTCCTGGGGCAAGAGATGGGGGGCCCAGCTGAACTTTTGCACCCGGGCCCCTGAGCCTTTAGTTATGCCCCTGGTAGGGCTCTAAGTGATATACATATGGCAGAGGATGCCCATAGCAAAAGTAAAAATGGAGTCCTGCTGATGTGTACCATCACACCCTTCCATTCTGGGAAAGAGAGACCTACATCATTCCTTTCATAGAATAAGTACTGTATTACTTTCTGGCTGTTTACTTCACTTTTATACATTGCTGCATTTATATAGAGAAGCAGTCCTGTGCAGGTTCACATTCCTGTAGGAAAGGGTAAGCTGAAGTTAGGCTGTTATTTCCACCAACCCAAGAGCAGCTCCTCTTTGGTGAATAAACCTTGTAATTAGTTAATATTCCAATGGAATTAAAAGGGTTTTCCAGTTGTAAACTACTGATGGCCCATCGTTAGGATAGGTCATCAATAGTAGATCGGCAGGTATCTGCTGCCAAAGGCCCTGTCAATCTGCTGTTTCCTGGACCAGTGCATTCATGCACTGAGCTGATTTCTGCAGAAAGTAGACAGCTCCGTTTCCAATGCAGTTGCCAAGCTTGGTATTACAGGTGAAGTTTCCATTCACTTCACTGGGATCTTGGTCTGTGATACGAAGCCTGGCTACTGCTGCGGGAATGGAGCTGTCTGCTTCCTGTAGAAATCAGCTCAGTGCATGAGTAAGGTAAGCAGCTGATCATCAGGATCCATGGCAGCAGACCCCTGCTGATCTACTATTAACCCCTTAGTGACCAAGCCTGTTTGCGCCTTAATGACCAGGCCAAATTTTGGAAATCTGACATGTGTACTTTAACATAGAATAGCTCCGTAAAGGTTTTGCATATCCAAGTGATTCTGACATTGTTTTTTCGCCACATGTTGTACTTCATTTAGGTGGTGAAAATAGTCCAATATAATTTGTGTATATTTATTAAAAGTGCCAATATTGGGAACATTTTGAAAAAAATATCGTTTTTTCACATTTTCAAATGTAATATATCAAATATGTGCAAACATACTGTACAAACTTTTGCTAAGATATACTTTTCCATCTATTTACTTTATTCTGAATGCACATTTGAAAAAATTTTATGTTTTTTTAACCATTTAGGAGACGTACAAATTTAACAATACTTTTCAGCATTTTGAGGAACACTTTGTTTTCCTGCAGTAAGCCAAGTTTGCAAAGGCTCATCAGTGTCAGAATAATAGATACCCCCACAAATGACCCTATTTTAAAAAGTACACCCCTTTATGTATTCACTGAGGGGTGTCGTGAGTATTTTGACCCTACAGTTTTTTTTCAGGAATTAATTCAATTTAGAGGAGAAAAATTAAAATTTCATATTTTTGCAAATATGTCATTTTAAAGACATATTTTTTTCTATAGTTTACATGAAAATGAGGATTTACACCCCAAAATAGATCCCCCTGTTTGTCCTGTGTTCAAAAATATACCCAATGTGGCCCTAATCTTCTATCTGAGTGCACAACGGGGCCCAAAATGAAAGGAGTAGTTAGTGTCTTTCAGAACAGAAACTTTGCTTGAAGGCGTTTTAGGCCCCATAGCACACATGTAGAGTTCTTGAACGCCCAAAGCCATAGAAAACTACCACAAATGACCCCATTTTGAAAACAAGACCCCTTAACAAATTTATTTAGGGGTGTACTGCATATTTTGACCCCATGGTTTTTGAATGAATTCAAACAAAGCAAAAGGATAAAATTGTGATTTTGTTTTTTTGGCAATTCTGTCATTTTAAAAACAGCTTTTTTTTGTACAGCACACATATAAATGAAGACGTGCACCCCAAAATGGATACCCCTGTTTGTCCTGTGCTCAGAAACATACCCATTGTGGCCCTAATCTTCTGTCTGGAGGCAGAACGGGGCCCAAAATGAAAGGAGTAATCGGTGGCTTTCAGAACATAGATTTTGCTTGAAGTCCTTTTAGACCTCATAGCACACATGTAGAGTTCTTGAGCACCCAAAACCATAGAAAACCCCCACAAATGACCCCATTTTGAAAACTAGACCCCTTAATGAATTTATCTAGGGGTGTACTGCCCATTTTGACCCCACGGTTTTTGAATGAATTCAAGCAAAGCAAAAGGAAAAAAATTGTGATTTTCGTTTTTTTGGCAATTCTGTCATTTTAAAAACAGCTTTTTTTGTACAGCACACATATAAATGAAGACTTGCACCCCAAAATGGATACCCCTGTTTGTGTCGTTTTCAGAAATATACCCATTGTGGCCCTAATCTTATGTCCCCATGCACAACGGGTCCCAAAATGAAAGGAGTAATCGGTGGTTTTCAGAACATAGATTTTACTTGAAGACCTTTTAGGCCCCACAGCACACTTGTAGAGTTCTTGAGCGCCCAAAACAATAGAGAACCCCCACAAATGACCCCATTTTGAAAACTAGACCCCTTAACGAATTTATCTAGGGGTCTACTGCCCATTTTGATGCCACAGTTTTTGAATGAATTCAAGCAAAGCAAAAGGAAAAAATTGTGATTTTCATTTTTTTGGCAATTCTGTCACTTTAAAAACAGCTTTTTTTGTACAGCACACAAATGAATGAAGACTTGCACCCCAAAATGGATACTCCTGTTTGTGCTGTTTTCAGAAATATACCCATTGTGGATTTCAGGGTACAACTGAATAAATTCTAGGTCCCATCGCCCACTTATAGAGCCATTGGGCGGACAAAACGATAAGGAACCCCCTCAAATGACCCCATTTTGAAAACTAGACCCCTTAACGAATTCATCTAGGGATGTACTGCGTATTTTGACCCCATAGTATCTGAATGAATCTAAGCAAAGCGGAAGGAAAACATAACGATTTTCAATTTTTTTGGCAATTTTTTCAATTTAAAAACTTTTTTTTTGTACAGCGTACATAGGAATGAAGACGTTCTCCCCAAAATGGAAACCCCCCGTTTGTCCTGTGTTTAGAAACATACCCACTGTGGCCCTAATCTACTTACAGGACCCTTGGCAAGGCCTATAATGGAAGGAGCTCCCGTTGGATTGCAGGACACAATTGAATAAATTCAAGGTCCCATTGCTCATTTGTACGGAATAAAAATTGGCTCCCTAAAAATACCCCCCCCCCCTCCACGCCCTTTTTGACTTTCCCCAAATCTTAGATAAAAGTAATAATGTGAACTGTGTGGTATTTCCGAAGACAGGGGTAATTACGGAGGCTGGTTGGAATGGGCACATGGGGCAATAAAACCGGGTATCCCCCCTCCTCTCATGCTTTTTGGGGGTATTTCGTGAGCTCAGTAGCGGGTATGGGGTGTAAAAAGTGGCGTTTCGTGAGTCTTCCTAAGCTTGCGGAGGTGCGGCGGTCTCACACAGAAGGCGCTCAACAAGCTGCTCCTGGAACTGCATGAAGGCGAGCGTTCCCGGGGCTTCTTGTAAATTGCGTATTACAGGTAGCGGTCTGAATAACGCCGGGCTCACGCAGCCGTAGGCGGAATCCGCTTGTGGAGGCCCGCAGCGGATCCCATCTGTGATCCCGGCTGTGACCCTGCGTACGGCCGCGTAATGTACTGCGCATAACTGCCTACTCACACAGGCGGTCATTCGCAGTACAAATTTTTTTTTTGTTTGTATTTCCCGCACCGTCGCTTAGCGATGACACGGGTACCCGCAGCCCGTATACAACGTAGTTGTGTATGGGCAGTGGGTATATCCATGACCATGGAGCACAATGGGCTCTATGCTGCGGATATCCGCAGTAAAATAGAACCTGCTGCGTTCTCTTTTCTGCGGGTGGATCACACAATTCCAACCCACTAATGTGAGCGGAATTGTGTAATCCAATGCGATTGATCTGCGTATTACCGCGGATCAGATGCATGCGAAATCCGTAATTCCTATCCGGTCATGTGAGACTGACCTATGTTAGATCGCTACCTTTTTCTCACGTGACCGGGGACCGCTCAACGAGGCCACCCGTCACCGCTCCAGGCGCTGGGAGCAGGAAGATTTTAAATTTCCTGGGCTCCCCGACTCCTGCGCATGTGTCCGGTGTTTTGCCGGCGGTCGCATGTGCAGAATCCAGGTAAGTTCACGAGGAGGATCGCATCGGGCTGCAAATGCGGAGGCCTCCGGTAAAAAGTTTAATCTCCTCTCACCGATCGCATTGGTGAGGGGAGATGAAACTAACTTTTTTTTTAACTTTTACGTGATCGCCATTATCCATTGGATAACGGCAAACACGTGATCAGGAACCGCTCACCGCAGCCCCCGTGAAATTTCCAGGCTCTTGGCTAAGTTTGTAGCCAAGAGCAGGGAGATTTTAAGTTATACTGGCAATCCACGGCTTTTGCGCATGCGTCTGCCACTTTGGCAACTTCCGCGTGTGCAGAAGCTGTGGTAAGGTCCGCGGATAAATCCGAGGGCCTTAGGTACGTAATTTCATCCTCCCTCACGGATATGATCCATGAGGGGAGATGAAATGTAAGCGTTTTAAACTTTTTTTTACTTTTTCAAACTTTTTTTTCAAACTTTTTTACACTTTTTTTTTTTATTACTTTTTACACTTTTTTACTTTACATGATCACTGTCATCCATTGGATGACAGTGATCATGTCCCCAGTGACATCCCTCTGCTCCTGGCTACACATGGCAGCCAGGAGCAGAGGGATTTTAAATTTTCCGGGTCCTGAGCCCCTCTGTGCACGCGCCCGATGATTGACATCGGGCGCGCATGCGCAGAAGGGGACTCAGGTCCTGGAAGACCGGGACACTGGTGAGGACCAGGGATGAGTATTTTCACCTCCCCTCATGGATCGGATCCATGAGGGGAGGTGAAATTAGCGCTATTTTTACTTTTTTTAAACTTTTTCGTGATAGCCGCTATCCACTGGATAGCGGCGATCGCGGTCCCCGGGGACATCTCCTGATTCCCGGCTACCTTCAGGAGCCAGGAACCAGGAGATTTTAAACTCACCGGGGTTCCCAGTCTTCTGCGCATGCGCGTGACGTCATTCGTCTGGCGCGCATGCGCAGAAGAGCCGCGCCGGGTCCCGGAGGACCCTTTTACCTGCAGCAGACATCGGGGAAGCCGGGAGAGTACTTTCAGCTGCCCTGATGGATCTGATTCATCAGGGCAGCTGAATCTTTAACTTTTTAAACTTTTCTTTTCACTTTATTGCGATCGGCGCTATCCACTGGATAGCGCCGATCGCAATGCCGGGGGGGACTGCCCGCAGCCCGGGATGACAGCTTCATGCTGTCGGCTACCTGCGGGCACCGACAGCATGGAGCTGTCACGTCCAGTGCCCACGGGGCTTTATTCTCTGTAGGACGCATGTTTTTACGTCCTCAGAGAATAAAGCCCACTTGGGCAGGACGTAAAAAGGCTATGGGCTGGTTGTTAAGGGGTTAATGGCCTATCCTGCACATAGGCCATCAAAAGTTTGCAACTGGAGAACCCCTTTAAAAAAATATCCTACTTTTGTCAATTTGCAATCATTACATAGAAAGGGACTATTATACCTGTTTTTTATAGATATATTATCAAACACCAGACTGTGGTCTAATAAGACGTAGGTAGTAAATACATGAATAATTTACTTATACAAAGTAGGTATACCTCAATATACTATAAGGCTAATCTATGATAGCTGTATATATCTATTAGTACATTTATTAATGTCCCTTATGTTATTCTGCTTTTATCCCACAGGTTGGATGGTGGACATCGCTGGTCAATATAATCCAGTTTTCTACTTCACCTGTATTGCTGTGACCTCATCTGGACTTTTCATGTGTTTGTCATCTCTCATACTTGACAGAAAAGAAGGAAAGAGTAAAAATAATCTTGGCAACCAAAATGATACTGCTGGGACTGCTGAGCGCCAAAATATTATTTATCGCCCACCAATAAAACAAGAGGATTTTGTAATATGAATGACCATTTATGAAGTATGGAAAAAGAACCAACCTGGACAATATAGATACTGAGGTCTATGATGGTCAGAAGTATCTATGAAAACTTTGCACTGCACTTTGGTTCACAGGGCTGGGACGTGAAACGCCTTGAAGAAAAGCCTGTTCTCTGTGGAAGTCAACATGTTTGTGTATTTGTTTTTCTACCAAAATTAGAAGTGTTGAACCAAAACTATGCAAATGAAGTGTAAGAGCAATGAAGGATAACTCATTGAAGTTATCAGTGTGGACACCAGCCAAGTGGCTGAAATAAAGGTGACACTTGTAATGGATAAAGTCCATATAAACGTTACAGGCCGAGTTACAAAATTATGCAAAGTTAAACAAATGTGTAGACAGCCCATATGTCCATTGTACAGAGCTTTGCGCACAAAACTAGCCAATTTTACTTAACGTTACAAATTTCCATTACAGCACAGCATTATTGGAACTGTTATTCTCTTAGCCAGAAAGTACTGTAATTCTGAATCATATTCAGCTTGTTAGGCTGCCTGTCCACCGGCGTAGCGATATCCCGCAGCAGATCTCTGCCGCGGGAAAAGGGGACAGCTGACGGTTCTCCACACTGAGCCTATCTAACAGATAGGCTCACTGCAGAGAATCCCGGCGAATTGCAGCATGCTGCGATTTGAATCCCGCGAGCGGATAATCGCTATGATTCTAGCAATGCTATGGAAAGCTTCAGACAGTGTGCTTCGCCGGTGATGAATCACTTCCATGAGGGCAGCACATGGTACACTGATTACAGTAATATGTCTGCTGTGTGTATCTGTGCAGTATTTTTTGAGAAACTTGTCTTTTATCAGTAGCAGAAAATGCACTTCTACTTGAAGTAGTCCTGGATACACCCACCCCGTCCTCTAGCCACTGATTGATAGCTGTCCACCTATTACTGTGCATAGTGAGAGCTGCAATCATTGGCTGGAGGGTGGGTGGGTGTGGCCAGCCTGCAGCTTATAAATATGCAGGACTAGTCCTGTTCCCTGTGTATACCATGGTCGGCAAAGGTCACCAACAAGGTGGTCCTAGAGCGTATCAAACCAGAAATATCGCTAGACGACAAAATCACCAAACTGCGACTCTCATACTTTGGACACATGTGAGCTAATTCTCTAGAAACAACATTGATGCTCAGTCACCGAAGAAGAGGACGCCAAAGAACACGCTGGCAGGACGCAATCAGGGTGGATACAAATATGGACATGGAAGAACTAAAAGCAGTTAAGGATAGAAAAGCATGGAGAACAATGATCCATAAAGTAACCGAAAGTCGGTTTTGACTGAACGGATAATCACCATGAGTCCTATTTCTGGCTACTACTGATTAAATGAAAGTTTCTCCAAAACTACTGCACCAATACACAGCAGAGATATCACTGTAATCAGTGTGACATATACTACCTTATGGAGCTCTCAGTGACGGCTGCAAAAACACAGTGAGAGGATCTCTTCAATTATAGACTTGTCTCTCGCTACAAAACGTCAATGAAGTTACCTCTATTGTAGAGAGAAAAAAAATCATGTACAGTCATGTACGTTGTACAGCTGTTATATAATCCATCGTATATGCAGTATACTTACTGCCCTTAAAGTGGTTTTCCAGGCACTTAATCTCTGGGGACTCAGAGCATGGGATTCCTAGCAATCACCCGATCGCCCAGCTGGCTGTCAGTGTAGCGGGCTGGACGTGTGTCATAGTAGACGGCTCCGGAAGTGGCCTAGGCGACTTCACTCCCATTGAAATCAATGGCAGCTGAAGCCAATTATTACACTTCCAGGGTTGACAGCAGAAGTGTAAAATTATTTCAATGGGAATGAAGCCAGCTAGGGCACTTCTGATGCTGCCTACTATGATGCACTGACAGCCAACCAGGCGATCAGGTGATCACTGGAGATCCCATGCGGCAGGTCCCTTTGATGACCTCTCCTAAGGATAGGTTATCCAGGGTTTCTACATGGAAAACCCCTTTAAGCCTTAAAAGGGGTTGTCCGCTTTTAACAATCCCTTTTTTTGTTAGAAAATAAGCTTATCACAAGCTGCTCAGGTGCTGGGAGCTGCAATAACCACCTCTGATCTGCAGGGAAACTTGGCAGCAAGTGTCAAGTTCTTTTGCAATGCCTCCACAGGGATAATTGAGCATTACATGGTGTAACTAAAATCAATGGCTTTCCATGTAATGTACAAACGTATTGGGTCCTACAGAGACACTTTTATTAGCCCTTCTCCACTTGGGCTGATTGATGAAGGTGCTGAATGAGGCAATTCCCCCCTATTAACTCAGAACTGCCTAACATGGTATTTGCATATGTGATTTGTAAACCAGACAATTTCTTTAATAATACCCCAAAACAGCAACAAGTATCTTATCACAACAAATAACTCAGGTTAATCAATTTTACACAGCAAGATCTATTTATATGAAAGCACTGGCAGACAGAAATTAATATAAAAGAGCACTTAAAGGGGTTATCGAGGACTACAAAACTGATGGCCTGTTCTTAGGATACCAATATCATCTTGGTGTCAGATCTGAGTCCAGACAATCAGCTCACTGAAGGAGGATACGGCACTTGCTGGACTGAATGGGGTTGTCAGGACTCGGACTCCCTAGTGTGATATTGATGGCCTATAAGGAAAGGCAATCAATTTTGTATCCAGGGTAAGCCCTTTTCATGTATGAAATCTGCATCCAAAGGAAATCGAAGCATTATGTGAAATGTATGTATTCTTGTATATAACAAATGTAGTCACAATGTCATCAGTAATATACATGAAACAGAAATGTTAACCCTTTCTAATCCACTGTCTGACGTCTGAAGACATTATGATTTAAGGCTGTACAGCTCCGATGTTGGAAGACGTCCGTCGAGGTTCTCTTACAGTATATTGCCAGCCTCTCTGCTTTTGGAGCCTATTCAACGTGTCACCTCATGCAGTACTGGCTTTAGCCAGCAGAGAGCGCTGTTGCATAACGGCAGAAAAAGAGAAAGCCCCCTAGGAAAACCAGGATACAAATTGGATTGGAAAGGGTTAATACTGAACTATTCTAGCACTCCTTGACACATTTGCATTACCAATAATTTTAATGTGATTTATAATGCAATATGAACTTAGCAGCCACATGTAATGCAATGCACTAGTGCGTTCTAGCTATGTGCATCTGTGGTGGACATGTACATCAGTATTTCTGTTGGGCATCTTTTATTAGGCACAGAATGTACCTGGTATTATTATACATACCCAATGTGCCTCGATCGAGGTACGGATTCTGTAATGCACAATATGTACTCATTAGTGAGTCATATGCTTAGTATGATATAGGACTGGTTGAGGGAGGGGACAACAGTTCTGAGTACAATTCTGAATAATGATTGCCACTTTTCCATTCCATATAACTCCTAATGACAGTATGTGAAATACATTACTGCTCCATCATTAGTTCATAGGATAACGTCTCCTTCTAAGGACTGGCATACAAAGGATTCTCATGCCTGGCTGGAGTTGCCCTTTA
This sequence comes from Eleutherodactylus coqui, assembly GCF_035609145.1. Lineage (NCBI taxonomy): Eukaryota > Metazoa > Chordata > Amphibia > Anura > Eleutherodactylidae > Eleutherodactylus > Eleutherodactylus coqui. The sequence continues at coordinate 69,910,443 of NC_089849.1, forward strand.
AACACATTTTTAATGGACCCTGTTACAAATACTGCATGTAATCTCTATATTGTATACTACCATCATGGGCTTTGTGAAGATAAAGAAATCACTGCTTCATAAAAGAAGAAAAAAGTTTGGGGAAGGGTTGGTGACTTTGGACCCCTTGGGGGTGCAGAGTTTCTGGATTAACGAATCAGCACTCGGTGCTTTCCTTTTTTGCCTTCCGCCCTTACCTGTAGAGGGGTGGCGCTCTGTTTGATGGTGTTCCATAGTGGAATATATAGTAACCTGTGAAGGAAAACTAGATGTGACTATGAGAACTGTATTATTAATATATTATTACTGTTTTCAGGGATAGCACTTATATTTATCAAAAAGAAGGTTATATTGTATTAATTTATCCTTATAGTCACATTCTTCTGACTTTTCTTATTCCTATACTATGTATTGCTGCGATTGTTTTGCAATATTTCCAAAGATAATTTGAGGCAGGTTGATCAATGAATGTTATATCTCTTCACCAATGAATATGATTGCGATACAATTTAATGCACTTTAATTTGTCATCTTCATAAAGATGAGATTAATTAGAAATGATAGACACTTCAGATTCCCACCTATGACTGTATCATCTCATTCTTTGTAACCTCTATAGACAAGACGAATTGAACACTGTTGTAAGCTAACAAACGAATGTACCGGGTTTCAAATGGCTGTAATTTGCCAATATTTTAACATCTAAGACCTGCAACTGCTGCAAATGTACTGAATCAAGCACATAACTTTGGTTCAGTAGAGCCGTGGGGATCTTAATAGAGGCGTGCAGGTGCGTTTGTAGAACAGTCATCTGAAACTGGCCTTCAAGGGATTCTGTCACCAGGTTGAAGAAGTTTGACTCTGAGCTTGGCTCCGAGTTATGGAGGCGGCCTCTTCCCACTCGCAATATGCAGAGTGACAGCTCCCTCCCCACATACAAAAGGGGAGAAAGCTGTCAGTCTGCAAGTGGGGAGAAGTCAGAACTGCCCGCCTCAGTGACTCAGCTCAGATCAAATTTCACAAACAAGGTGATAGAATCCCTTTAAAGAGGTTTTCATACAAATACAATCGCTTAAATACTTTTGTTATCACATGAATAATACGATTCAATAAAAATGGGTATTTTTTAATATGTTTTTGAATGCTTACTTTTTTGATGTCTCACTATCCCCATGGGCTCTGTCTGCAAAACTATGGGTGGACTGTGCAAGTTCCCTAACATCCCGCTGCTCTCCCTCAGTGCATGCACAAGGATAGACAAAGCAGAAACCCGATAGTACAGGTCTTGTGCAAGCATTGAACATCTAGTAGGCATGGTACAGAGAAAGAAACTGCCCATACATGACCACTGACTGCAACACCTTTAAGACTTATTTTCACCTTTGTAATGTCACAAAAATTGATCCAATCCCATTTTTGTAGTAAATTTATGGCTCATAAAATCGTAGAGTTGGATGGGACCTCCAGGGTCATCGGGTCCAACCAAAGGAGAACTCACCACCTCCCGTGGCAACTTGTTCTACTCATTGATCACCCTCAGTAATGTCTAATCTTATTTTCTAATACCTAATGTTGGTCCTTGATGACTTCCTCATCAAACCATATTATGGAGGTGTGAATAAAACCCTTATTATAGCAGTACTACATAGTATCTCCGCGAGATTTCCCTTCACTGCAGAGAGAGAGATAAAGGGAAGCCTTGGGGGAACCCCTTTTATCTCCAGGGACTCCTTTCATCTCAACAGGGCTAGAAGGATGTCCCTGACCCGTTGTGTAACTATAATTCCCAGTGTGACATGAAAATGTAAACTCGCATGGCATGCTAGGACTTATAGTTTCACTTTTAATGGTTGCAGACCATTGCCATAGAGCCTGTCTCTTATATATAGTACCTGGCATTACAGTAAAAATCAGCCTATCCTGTGCATGTTCATAACATATCTATCACAGTAAAGATAAAGAACAGACTAGAACATATCACATACAAGTTCAGTCACCACCCGTTAATGGTTTTAGTAGCGTATCATTGACGTGATGAGAATGTCACACGGTTTATAATTAAGGAATAGTCTCAGAGTGGCATTGTCTCTATTTCATCCCACTAACAGTGGTCTCTTATTCGGTGTGAACACTATGGCAAACTGTAGTGTGACCAATAGGGTATCAGTTTGATAGGTGTAATTACCCTAAGTCCACCCGCAGTGAATAACCTTACAGGTAAGTCTTATAGTCAATAGTTCTGACTAACACTACAAGTGTCGCCGTTACAGGTGGGACCTTGATTAAAATTGTCTCCTAGACTATGAAAAAACTTAGTCATCCAGGCACTGGGGTTCCAAATTTTATTTCCTTAATGACTGTTTCAATAGTCAAAAGTAATGCTCCTGTTGTGGCTTAAACAATATGCTCCTAATTTAGCTTCTTATATGGTAGTTCACTCGGGTTCAGTGATAGTCTACCTATTAACCAATGACAGCTCGCAATATGCTTGTGGAATAGCTCTTAACGGTAGTTTGCTTAAATTTAGAAATAGTCTACCTAATATACAGTACACGACTCTACGCGTTTCACCACTATGTGTGAGTGGATCTTCACAGTAATAGGCGGGGGGAGGTGTGTCCGCCATGTTCGCCGTGTCGTCTGGATATGTGACGTTCCCACGTCGGGCGTGGCGTGTGCGCATCGATCCATTTGCTGCTCAGGAGTGCGTTCCAAATCAGCGTATGACGCCATGACATTTCGCCACGGCGTAACCGCGTCATCGCGCACATGACGCGAAGTCCCGAGGTTCGGCCCCCAAGCACTAATGTCCATTCTCACTATGCAATGGGTATGGGTGACGTCAGAAGGGGGCAGGGGCCGAGATGGTGCTGCTACACCGGTCCAGCCCAGAGGCAGATGTTGCAAGGAGGGGGGGGGACATCGTTGCTCATATGTTATGAATAGTAGGATAAATAATAAGTGCAGCTGCATCATCAAAACTGATGATTGCAATTGCCGTACGAATGTGTCATAAAGTTCACATTTAAGTTATGGCTAGTAGTCAATAACACAGCGATATTTAATAGAAAATAAGTAGAAGGGACCAGGGAGATTGATGCTTATTAGTTTTGCATCCCAATGGAGTAAAATAATTTTATTAGCTTCAACTTTACGTATTATCATTTGAGTCCATACTTGATAAAGTGTTGTTTCGCTGTTATTAGCCATATACTGATTATGATATAGTGAGTCATAAGGATAAAAAATGAAAGAAACGTGTGTTGTACCGTAATTGTGGAATCGTACGTATGGCAAATACTGTATTCAATACTTCTTTAGAGGAAACAATTAAATGCCAACTGTTCGTTTAAGCCCGCTGGCTGAAGAGTTTCACACCGGTAAATCCACCCAGCTTCTTTTTGGAGGAGCAAGGTGTCCATATCTCCTCTTCTGCCATCTGATCTTATCATCTCTATTCCTTGAAACTTAAGACAGTCCGGGTCACCACCGTGAAACTTCCATACATGAGTCGCCACTGAGGTGACTTCGTTTCTCCCAATGTTCCCAATGTGCGAGAACCCTGCATCGCAGTTGTTGCCGAGTTTTGCCTATATATTGCTTTCGTCAGACGCATGTAACGAGGTAAATTACGTTCGTAGACAGACAATTAATGAAATCCCGTATCTGGTATTTAGTACCAGTTGTTGTGGATTCAAAAGAGCTGCCCTTTTTCATATATTTGCATGCTAAGCAATTAGAGCATGCAAATGTGCCTACGGGGATGGACCGGGAGAGTCAGTCATTTTGTGGTTTTGTGGGTTTCATATAGCTTTAAACAAGGTGATCCCTGATGATTCGACCACGCCGGTAGGTGACTTTTGGATAGGTTGGAATATAGGTCTTTAGGTCTCTGTCATTCTGGAGAATATCCCAGTAAGACCTCAATATATCAAGGATCTCTTTTTGCCCTGTATCGAATGTCCCCACTATACGCATTTCTGCTGTATTGTCTCGTTGTTTGGGGGTCAGAAGTTTATTTCTCTCGCTGTTGCGTGCTGTTCTTCGGCTTGGTCAAGGACCTGGACTGGATAATTTCGTCGTTTAAATCTTTCTTTCAGTTTCTGGCATTCCGTGTTGAAAGAATCCCCCTCTGAACAATTTCGTCTTACCCTCAGGAATTGTCCCTTGGGGATCCCTTTTCTGAGGGAATATGGATGGTAGCTATCCCACGACAGCAAGCTGTTGGTGGCTGTTTTTTTCCTATAGAGGTTTGTAGCGATTCTCCCATCCGGTTGGATCTCGATGGTTATGTCCAAGAACGTTATGGTTGTTTTATTTCTGCCGTGAATTTAAGATTCAGGTCGTTATTGTTCAACCATCTCACGAAATCTTCGAACTGTGGTTTAGTGCCAGTCTAGAGTATCAAAACATCGTCAATGTAGCGAATCCAGGTCAAGATGTGTTTTGACCAGTCCGTGTTCTCAATAGAAAACACGCATTTCTCTTCCCACCACCCCAGGAGCAAATTTGCGTAGGTTGGGGCACAAGATGTCCCCATCGCGGTGCCCCTGAGCTGGTGGAAAAATTTCTTGTCAAAGAGGAAATAGTTGTGTGACAGTATGAAATTTAATAGTTGTAATATAAATTTATTATGTAGCTGGTAACGTATGCCTCTCTGTGACAGAAAATGCGAGGCGGCTCGTAACCTTAAGTCATGGGGAATCGAGCTGTAAAGAGCCTCCACGTCTAGGCTTGCGAGCCAGGTTTCAGGGCTTACTGAAATCCCATTGAGTTGACGAAGGACGTCCATAGTATCCTGAGCGAAGGAAGGAAGGGCTGAAACAAAAGGTCTCAGGACCTTGTCCAGATAGATGCTGGCATTTTGAGTCAAGTTTCCAATGCCGGATACGATATGGCGTCCCTTCAGGGGACAGGTCCCTTTGTGTATTTTAGGTAATGAGTAGAATGTTGCTACTCGTGGGGTCGTTGGGGCCATGAATTTGTATTCAGATGCACTAATACATTTGGATTCTTTGGCAGTATTAAGTATGTTGGTTAGTGCTGTTTGGAAGGTAGTTGTCGGATCCTCTTTTAGCACAGCGTATGTTGTTTTGTCATTTAAGAGGTCCATACACATTTGAGTGTATTGGTCTTCATCTAACAAGACTACGTTTCCCCCCTTATCGGACGGTTTGATGACAAGGTTTTCATTGCTTTCGAGTGTTTTCAGAGCTGTCATTTCTTGGTGTGTCAAGTTCGAGCCTTTTGTATATTTTGGTTTAATTTTCTTTAAACATAACTTCTTTAGCCATAACTTAAACGTGAACTTTATGACACATCCGTACGACAATTGCAATCATCAGTTTCGATGATGCAGCTGCGCTTATTATTTATCCTACTATTCATAATATATGAGCAACGATGCCCCCCCTCCCTCCTCCTTGCAACATCTGCCTCTGGGCTGGACCGGTGTAGCGGCACCATCTCGGCCCCCGCCCCCTTCTGACGTCACCCATACCCATTGCATAGCGAGAATGGACATTAGTGCTTGGAGGCCGAACACCGGGTCTTCACGTCATGTGCGCGATGACGCGCTTACATTGTACCGAAACGTCATGGCGTCATACGCCAATTTGGAACGCACTCCTGCGCAGCGAATGGATCGATGCACATACGCCATGCCCAACGTGGTAACGTCACATATCCAGACGGCGCGGCGAACACGGCGGACACACCTCCCCCAGCCTATTACTGCTAAGTATGAATAATCGCAGTATTTTCTTTTACATACGTCGAAAGATATGCCCTTATTTATCACACAATGTACTCATCCAGGGTATGCTCAGCATTACGATTGGGCGCACGAAGGGTGTTTTCTAAACACACATGGGTGCCATGTTGACAAACATAAGAACATAGGATTGGACAGCACAACTTGGCCACCCCCCTAAGGGGCGGAGCCTGAGACTATAAAAGGAGGCTAGATCTGGGCAGCTCTTCATTCCCTGGCCTACCACCAAGGCTATGGGAGCTACTCTTTATTATTTTCCTTGAAGCTGCTCACCATGCAATAGGGAAACCTCTTAAACTAAACCAGAGTAGATTTGACTCTTGGGCCAAATTCTTCCTAGACTATTTGTGCTGTTACTCTAAGACGATTATAGGGAGTGAGTGGGAGGATAGGCTCCCTCTCAAGAAATAACAGCCATATGAGTCAGAGCTCTTAAGTCTGGATATAGAACTAACATATACCAGCAGACAGTGAGGTTTAGACGTCATTTGAGCCCTGATCGACGCCTACCTTCTATCTATACTCAAAGAAAGACTGGGAGCGTATACTTCAGATGGGATGAAAATCACCTTCCTCTGAACTACAATTTAATACTGCCCAGATACTAAAAAAATAGAGGCAATTGGACAACGGATCAAAATACACTCCTGCATTGGAGTTTCCGACCAATGTCCAATTCTATCTCCCTAAGCTTCAAGACATTTGAAAGCGTATACTCCTCATAAGACTAGCATTTTGCTGACTAAACATAACTTATGCACAATATTATAACATTTGCTCGTAACATCTAAAGTACCAATCCTCCTGAAGATCCACTCACATGCGGTGGTGAAACGCGTAGAGTCGTGTACTGTATATTAGGTAGACTATTTCTAAATTTAAGCAAACTACCGTTAAGAGCTATTCCAAAAAGATATTGCGAGCTGTCATTGGTTAATAGGTAGACTATGGCCGCCTGCACACGGCCATGCCGTTTAAAGCCTGCATAGGCGTGCATTACAATACGCACTCCTATGCAGACGGCTGCGGTTTGGCCGCACGAAATCTCGCGCGGCAAACAAACCGCAGCATGTCCTATTTCTGTGCGGGGCTCGCAGAGCCTCGCACAGAAACGTCACTCACCCGGCCGCCGGCTCCAGTCTGCGCATGCGCTGGCTGCCCGGCAGCTGGCACATGAAAGAGCCGGTGCCGCTGGGCGCGGGTGAGTATGCGCTCGTCTCTGCAGGCGCTTGGGTCGGGTCTCGCGGCGAGAATTCTCGCCGCCGGATCCGACCCGCTCGTCTGCAGGCAGCCTATCACTGAACCCGAGTGAACTACCATATAAGAAGCTAAGTTAGGAGCATATTGTTTAAACCACAACATGAGCATTACTTTTGACTATTGAAACAGTCATTAAGGAAATAAAATTTGGAACCCCAGTGCCTGGATGACTAAGTTTTTTCATAGTCTAGGAGACAATTTTAATCAAGGTCCCTCCTGTAACGGCGACACTTGTAGTGTTAGTCAGAACTATTCACTATAAGACTTACCTGTAAGGTTATTCACTGCGGGTGGACTTAGGGTAATTACACCTATCGAACTGATACCCTATTGGTCACACTACAGTTTGCCATAGTGTTCACACCGAATAAGAGACCACTGTTAGTGGGATGAAATAGAGACAATGCCTCTCTGAGACTATTCCTTAGTTATAAACCGTGTGACATTCTCATCACGTCAATGATACGCTACTAAAACCTTTAACGGGTGGTGACTGAACTTGTATGTGATATGTTCTAGTCTGTTCTTTATTTGGATGTGTCGTCATGTCCTTAATGTGACACTCATAGTTTGTTGTATGTTGTGCCCTTAGTTTGTTTTGAAACAAATTTCAATAAAATTCGAAATATCTTTTAATTCTAAGGCCGGCTGCACACGGCCGTGATGGGCTCCAACGCGGAATATTCCGCAGCGAAGCCCGTCACGGCGCCCCCCAGAGACCCCATACTTACTAGCGGATCCAGCGTCCTTGCTCCCGCATGACGCTTCCCCGCCCACCGCCGCCGCGTTATGTGACACGCCGGCCGCGTCACATGACACGCCCACCGCATCACATGACGCGGCCAGCCATGTCATATGACGCGGCGGCGGTAGGCGGGGAAGCGTTTTCACGCTATCTTCTGCTGTGCTACAGCGGAGGATAGCGTGAGCGGACGGCTTCCATTGACTGCAATGGAAGCCGTCCTCACGTACACCCGCGGCAAACAGAGCATGCCGCGGGTGAGGACGGGAGATTTCACGGTGCGGAATTCCGCGGTGGAATTCCGCACCATGAGCCCTGAGCTATTAGGTTCAATAGAACCTAATAGCAGCGGGCAACGCAGCGGATTTCCGCCGCAAATTACGCGGCGGAAATCCATTCGTGGGAAGGAGGCCTAAGTCTTTACTGCGATAGGGCTTTATTATTTTTCTGTTAGACTTGCTGCCTCTTCTGTGAATCATAACATATCTAGATATACGGTCACTGATGTAGACGAGAAAAGTATTGACATCTTGTATACAGGTTCATTACATACAAGTAGACTCTTGAATATTAAAGAATATAATCGACGCATGTATATATATATGATCAGATGGGCAGCACACATTTGACAGCCGGGCTCTTTTTGCGAGTGCAATGTATTTGTGGCTTGTTCTACAGACTTTCAGATCACATCGTTTGTAGACAACATACTATTATTACCTTCACATCAAGATCACTAGTGAGGTTAATGGTCTGTAGAACCTATCACAGTACTATCACTCCTGTGCCTACACAAGTCACAACACTACTGCATCATAGGTAAAGGATGACCATACATCCGTATGACATCTATAGGTTCATAACATGACAATTATACACTCATCATCAGGACAGATCTACCCTGCCTATACACTCATCAACAGGAAGGATTCCGGCCCTGCTGCGGGGAAATCCCTCCAGCTACCTGGCATGAAGGGAGTTCCCCCGAGATGAAGAGGGTTCCCCCGGGGCTTCCCTATCTCTCTCTCTGTCTAGTGAAGGAAACCCCCTGGAAATGAAGGAAAGCCCCAGGGAGTTCTCTGATACCCATGATAAAGGGAAGCCCCGCCGCAGGGATGAAGGGAGTCCCCCGCTGCCACGGCCAGGATAACTTGTCGCAGCAAGTTAAACTTTTAGGGCTCATTCACACAACCATGATTTGACCGTGCATTACGCATGTGATGCCCAGTCATGTGAAACGTGGTGAATGGAGTTAATGAAAGCACATCGATTTTCATTCACATTAATGTGTAAATATTGCGTGTAGATGCACACATGTAAAGGATCGCAGCATTCTTGATGCAGGGACAGCCCTATACTTTTCTATGGGTAGCGTATGCAATGCTGTCCATGCGCAATACATTGTGCATGACTGCGTGCGTGAGATATGCTGTCATGCGCTGTACAGTCGCTGCCATACGCAGCGATAGCCAGCTCACACAGGCTGGTTTTATGTATACGGTCGTGTAAATGAGCCTTTACTAAATCTGTACTCTGCTGCAGAATTTTGATGCATATTCCACACCAAATCCTCAATGTGTAAATCCAGCCTAAGAAAACAAAGATTACCAAATCAGCAAAAGTTGCTAATTGTAGCGTTTAAACTGAAGACATAGAAGTAATAAGATTTTGCATTAAAGGGGTTGTCCCGCGAAAGCAAGTGGGGTTATACACTTCTGTATGGCCATATTAATGCACTTTGTAATGTACATCGTGCATTAATTATGAGCCATACAGAAGTTATTCACTTACCTGTTCCGTTGCTGGCGTCCTCGTCTCCATGGCGCCGTCTAATTTCAGCGTCTAATCGCCCGATTAGACGTGCTTGCGCAGTCCGGTCTTCTCCCTGGTGAATGGGGCCGCTCGTGCCGGAGAGCTGCTCCTCGTAGCTCCGCCCCGTCACGTGTGCCGATTCCAGCCAATCAGGAGGCTGGAATCGGCAATGGACCGCACAGAGCCCACGGTGCACCATGGGAGAAGACCCGCGGTGCATCGAGGGTGAAGATCCCGGCGGCCATCTTGCTAAGGTAAGGAAGAAGTCGCCGCAGCGCGGGGATTCGGGTAAGTACTAAACGCTTTTTTTTTTAACACATGCATTGGGTTTGTCTCGCGCCGAACGGGGGGCCTATTGAAAAAAAAAAAAAACATTTCGGCGCGGGACAACCCCTTTAAGGAAATATAGCACAGAAGGGCACTAGAAAGAGCTTCACATAAATCAGTGTCCATATAAAAGCAAGCAATTAGATATTCTGTGACTATGGATATTAATGTAGAGTAAATGAAGCGTCACGTGAAAAGTACTGTGTAGAAAGCAATTATAGTGAGTAAATCATTGACTAACTTTCAAACCTAACTTTCCTAATAAAATGGCATTAAAGGGAATCTGCCATCACCTTAGAGCCCGATAAACTGCGTTATGGGGCTCAAAGATGAGGGGCTGCGCTGTGTCCCCACATCATTTAAAACAGTGTGTACAGAATTATCATGAAGTGACAATAAAAGACATCAGGACTACAAAACCGTTCTGTCTTGTCTTTTTAAGATAATGCTCATTTACTATGCAGCGATTTTTAACAATATCTCCAGCATTCGTCTAAAGGCCCTTTTACACGCAAAGATGATCGCTCAAAAGATGGAGATCCTTTGCATAAACTACTAATTTTTACTAATACTAATTAGCTGTGGTCACAGAGGCAGAAAAGTCTAATGTATCAGATTAAAGCCCTTCACAGCTTAGACAGAATTAAAATCAATTCCTTTTATTAATCATACATAAAAACATAATGGACAAAAACAGGGCACTACACACAGACCTCTAGGTTTCCAGAGGTATACGAGTCTCACTGTGAGACTACTAGCACTTGCTCCCTATATTCGTTCCCTCTTTATCGTCAAGTATCAGAGGGGACGTCACCACAGACACAGGTGGCTTGGTTGGCCATTAGGGGCGGGGTAGTACTATTGGCAAGCCAAGCATCTAGACCTGGTGACGTGCAAAACAGAATCCACACGGCCCATGTTTAGTACAATTTAGCAAACCTCAGTTCATTTTTAGCGCACAGCTCCTCCGTGTGTTTCAAGCTATCCAATGATTCCAGCCACATCAGCCTCGAAGGGGGGTGGCAAATTTCCACTTTCTGGGGATAATACGCCTCATGGCCAGTAGGAAGAATCTCAGCAAGAACCCCTTAGTACTGGTCAATGAGCCCGGAATCATCGACAGTAAGGCTATTTCAGGTGTAAGACTGATCGGCCTCCTACAGACTGATGCATTAAGGGCACCAACCTCCTGCTAGAAGGAACGGATTAGTGGACAGGACCACCATAAATGGATGAAAGTCCCCCAGCCTTGGAGACACCTCCAACACAAATCCAGATACTGGGGGTAGACGTCCACCAAACCCACCGGGGTCTTATACCATTGTGTCAAGATTTTACAATTAAGTTCCTAAATCATGCTGGACACATTCATTTTGTGGGTCAGGAAATAGGCCACCGAAAATCTCCTGTAGAGTCTTAAAGGGGTTGTCCCGCCAAAGCAAGTGGGGTTATACACTTCTGTATGGCCATATTAATGCACTTTGTAATATACATCGTGCATTAAATATTGGCCATACAGAAGTTATACACTGACCCCTCCGGTGCTGGCGTCCCCGTCTCCATGGCGCTGACCAAAGCCTTCTTCTGCCTGGATTAGACGCGCTTGCACAGTCTGCTTCTTCTGTCCCGCTGAAGAGGCCGCTCCAGCATTCTCAAGCCGCACAGGTCTTCTGCGCATGCGCAGAAGACCTCTGCGGTGCGAGCACGCCGGAGCAGGACAGAAGAGGGCAGACTGCGCAGGCTCCAACCAAATTATCGAAGAAAAGTGACAGCTCTAAGTTCCTAGGTCTCTCCCTACCCAACAGCCAGACAAAGCCATGCCCCTGAATGAGTCCTGTTCAGCTTCCACCCAAAGTTTGTGGGCCCTGCTGTGAAATAGATCCAATATGCATTTGGTCAGGGAGGTCTTATAATATAATGAAAAATTAGGTAAACCCATGCTTCCGGTCTCCGTGGGGTTGGTAAGGGCCTTCCAGTTCTGCTGGCCCTGCGACCTCCCCAAACAAACCTCATCATGGACTTCCTAATTTGGGACAAGAACAATTCCGGGAGCTTTATGGGCACTGTTTGGAAAATATAGAAGAACCTGAGTAGGGAGTTCATTTTAACAGTGTTGACTCTTCCAACCCAGGACAGCAGGAGGGTCCTCCACCTGTCAAAATCTGCCAAAATCTATCAAAATCACCATCCCCAAGTATTTTCTCTCAGCCTCCTTCCAGGAGAGACAAAATTCAGGCTTTAAAGCATCTACCTTGGATTTCATCATGGACACATTGAGTATTTCGGACTTTTTAAATTCATCTTGAAATCTGAAAGCCTCCCAAATGTTTCAATTTCTTTTAGAATGCAGGGGAGCGCCACTCTGGAATTAGCAACGTAAACCAACAGGTCATCAGCATATAGAGCTACTTTGTGTTCTATCTGTCCCACCTTAGCCCCCTGTATGCTTCGCGATGCCCTAAGACCGTTCGCCAAAGTTTTCATTGGTGAAGGGAGACAGGGGACAGCCCTCCCTCATGCCATTGTTAATCCGTGTTGGATGTGTTAATTGCCCATCAATTCGCACCCACGCCAAGGGACCCTGGTAGAGGGACATGACCCCGTCCAAACATCTATACCAATTTTCAACCAGAGTTGCCTGCTTGTGTTTGTTCTTCCGCGCGAACAATACGCTGTTCTTAAATGTACATCCGTGCTGAAAACAGCATGCATACATGACCATTCGCAATTCGCTTCCATGATCTTTTACAGGTCTTCCACTGCAGATATCCGCAAGCAAATCTGACCCGTTCATGTGAGCCTGGCCTAACAGAGATAAGAGCCATGAACAACAGACAGTGAACAGCAAGTTAGGAGGAAAAGAGACCTCTAGTGGCCAGGACTTTATAGTGATTTTTAGCACAAAAACGTCATTTTAGGTAAGGAAAAAAGTAAATACCATTTTTTTCAGTTATCACATCGGCTATCATATAAGCACAAGGTGTTTGAAAAGCTGGTGACCATTTAATTCAACAGAAAAGGCAATACAATTCTGTAAAGGCAAAGGGAAAAAGAAAACTAGAGCAAGATGGATGGGTGTCATAACAGAAATCCTAGAGAGAAAAGTCAAGTTTGTTTGAACACTAGCATGCAGAGCTATAGCAAAGTTGGATCATGCACGAGGATTTCTGCCTGCCCCATTCAGATGAATCAGAGAGTTGTGGAAACTTCTGCAACAAATCTGCTGCGTGTGAAGGGTATGTTAAGGCCGGCTGCACATGAGCATAATCCACTGCGTGCCGCCCACATGTGACAGTCGGGCGGCAAGTAGCAAGTATGCAACGACGTTATGTACTTGCTGCGGGCCGCCGATTGCTATTCAGTATACTGGCCTGTATAATACGCACCAAGATAGAACATGCTGCAATCTTTGTTTTGCGTGCATTTGCGTAGTATGTGTGATCGGCAGTATGGGAGCCTAGAGCAGATTGGTACAGAGTATTCTGTGTGGAGAACATGCAAAATAGACTTTAACCCTTTCCAATCCACTGTCTGACCTCTGAAGACATTAGGATTTAAGGCTGTACAGCTCTGATGTTGGAAGACGTCCGTCGGGGTTCTCTTACTTTATATTGCCTGCCTCTCTGTTGTCGGAGCCTATCCAACGTGTCACCTCATGCAGTACTGGCTCTAGCCAGCATATAGCGTCATTGTGCAACGGCAGAAAAAGAGTAAGCCCCCTAGGAAAACCAGGATACAAATTGGATTGGAAAGGGTTAATAGGAGCCCTAGAGGTATATACACACAGCATGGGTCCACTGCCGATCCACAGCAGCAAAGACTGCCCAAATGGTGTGTTTTTTAATGCAGAATTTGTAGTGTAATTTCTATATATATGGCCCCTCCATAATTGTTTGTCAATGTTTGTCATGTCTTCAGTGTGTATTGCATGGCTGCAGCACCCAAAGGGTTAATGTCTAGGTCTGTCTGGAAAATGTAAGTTTGTGTATAGTCTATGTTGTCATGTGATCATGAATGATATATGTGTTTGCAAGGTGTGCAAAAGGGTCTTGATATTGGTCTTGTTAAGGAGACAGTGGTGGAGTCTTAGTCTGAGTGGGTGAGGAGTCAAGCCGTCTAGAAGATAACGAGGGAGTCTGCAAGTCCACCCGTGAGCAAGAGATACCCCCACCTATATATCCATATGCTGTGAATGGAGAATACCCCATTTATCCCTAGTTGGAATAGAAGTTGAAAGCTGCCATGGAAGGACTGAGAAAGTGGCTTGTCAGACAACTAAACAGTGAGTGCTGGCTGGTAAAGAGAGTGGGAGAAGTCGTTCGGGAGGGTGATCCTACAGATAACCAGGACTGTATGTATCAAGATACCCTAAGTTGCCTCCCTGTCTCCTCACAATTAGCAGTTGTCTCAGAACCAATCCTCCATGTCAAGGACTGTTGTATATTATCCCTGTTGGATGTTCTAGTAAAGAAAAGCTTTACAGACCGTTCCCAGTTTAGCCTATTTAAAGTAAAGGCCTGTGTGTGTGGACTATTTATTGCACCATCGTCGGAGTTCACCGCAGTGGATGGCACAGTGGCGTCACCCGTGACATATACTGAAGTTTCCACGCAGAGGTTTATACAGGTAACTGCATCACCAGCGTTGCCTGGAAAGACCTGCCAAAGCCTTGGTAAAGGGTTGCACGCGTCCCTCAGCAGATGGTAGTGCCACCGTGACATCCCTAACAGCTACCCCGCCATCTCCTCAGCTGTGGGCCCTGCGCCTCGGTCACTACAGAAGCACCGAACACTACGTAGGGGTCAGAGCAGTCCTTGTGTATCATGCTGCTGCCTGGAAAACTCTTTCAAGTATGGAAAATAGGCAGCAGGCATGTCCTGTTTGGCCATGCTCAAAAAGAGATGTTCTATCAAAGACATAAGTGGTACATCCTGAGGTGTAACTTGAAGCTTCTGGGCCCTAATGCAAAATCTGTAACAGGGCCCCCAACTATAATGCTTTATTCATAGTACTGGGCTCCCTATATGGAGAAGAGAAGCCTTATGGGCCCCCTAAGGGTCCTGGGCCCGGGTGCAACCGCATCCTCTGCATACCCTATAGTTGGATGCATCTGATTGGTGGGGTCAAGCCTCTGTCCCACGCCAATCACTAGAAAGAAGTGTCTAACTTGCATATGAGATATGTAGGATCGATGCTATGTGATAAGTTGCAATGCTGCAGACAAAAGTAGATTATAAGCTCTGCATGGTAAAGGTCGTAAGACTATCCAGTTTCCTTATAATCGCCTCTTAAGTATTGCACACTTCATTTCTGCTAGCAATTAAAGAGCATTTATTTATTTTGCCAATAACTCACAGTCTCTCCTTTGTCCTTCTCCTTGCCGTGTACTGAATCCTGTACTGCGTCTTCTATTTCCTTCTCATACAACTATCCCACAGGCTTCTCTTACAGGGATAATAAATACTGACATTATACTGTAAGCATGCAATCAATAATCCCATGCCAGACTAGTCGTAGAAAACCAGTACGGTGCCTTTGTGATAATGGTCATTTGCTTCTACAGTGTGTTTTAATCACTAAAGATTTGGCTTCATACTTTGGCAAAAATCTCCGGGTGAATCCTATTATAGGCCTGTAAGGCTATCAAAAGATATTAGTGTTATCTTCAGTGCCATGTGAGTGACCTGTATGAAGTGAGCTGGATAAAGTGACCTACACAATCAAGCATGGCAGTTAGACCGGGCAGGATACAGGTAGGCCACATAAATTGCCTAAACAGCTTGCACTTCACCACCATCACTACTACTGTACCTTCTATCCTCATCTTTACTATTAACTTTAAAACCTACTTCTAAAGCCCCACCTCTGGTGCATTCTATTCATACTGGCCCCTCTCTCCTTTCTTTGCCCATGCAGTTCACACGCACTCTTCACTTTCTTATTACACCTAAAACTTTCTGATGCCACTGAGAAACATAACAGCCGCCCTCACAAATCTACTAACCACCTGCTCACCCTCGCTATCCTGCTGCTAATAGCAGCGGGGAATATTTTCCCAATCCTGGTTCCCCCTTCAGTGCTGCTATTACCCCCCACCTGCCTCACTGAGACACCCTTCAAGCCCAAGTACTAGTCCATGCATACCCTCCCCTGTCTCCTTTCAATGTGCGCTCTGGAACTGCCAGTCAGCATGCAACAAACTCCCCATCATCCGCAACTTTTTCACTGCTAAATCTCTAAACCTGCTAGCTCTCACTGAAATGTGGATGCAGCAGTCTGACACTGCCTCCACCGCTGCACTGTCTTACAATGGCCTACAGTTTTCCCATACCTCAAGATCAAAAAACAAAGTGGAGGAGTAGGTGCTCTTCTCTCTCCGCAATGCACCTTTCTCGCCATCCCCCTGCTACCCTCACTCATTTTTCCAGCGTTCGAGGTACATACCCAACGACTTTTCCGTCCGCTGTCCATGAGAGTAGCAGTTATCTACCACCTCTCAGGCCCTGCCCGCATGTTTCTGGATCACTTTGCCGCCTGGCTCCCCCACTTCCTATCCTGCAAAATCCCTAGGGTCCCCCTGGGTTCAGTTCTTGGCCCCCACCTCTTTTCCATCTACACAGCCCCTATTGGACAAACCATCAGGAAATTTGGCTATCAGTACCATGTCTACGCTGACCATGTCTTAGGCAACTTTAACATCCTCAGCAATGACCCCCATCTCCCCATCTGCCTCTCAGCTTCTATCGCTCACCTCCTCTCTCGTTCTCTCACAACTCACAGCCTCTCCCACTCACAGAGATAGCAAGACTCTTGATCTGATCTTAGCCCGTCTCTGCTCTGCTTCTCATTTCACTAATTCCCCTCTCAGAACATAATCTCCTCTCTTTCTCTGTCAAGCTCCCTAGCATCTCCCCAGACCCTCCTACCCACCGTACGTACAGGAACCTTCAGGTCATTCACACCCAAAACTTTGCTGAAACCTACAGTCGTCTCTGTCCCTTATCTCTCTCTTCTCTTGCCCCAACCTGGCTACCACACATTACACCATTCTCAAACATGCCCTGGATGAAGGAGCACCCCCTGTGACTCAAGCCATCCAATGCAGACCGCGGCAACTCTGGCTCACGTCTCAAACGCACTTCATCCGGCGGTGCTCTAAGTGTGCTTAACGGCTGTGAAGAAAGTCACAAAAGTCTGCAGACTTTCTCCACTTCAAGGTTATGCTCAGAACCTACAATCTAGTCCTCCACCACGTCAAACAAGTCTACTTCACCTCTCTCGTCTCTTCAATATCTTACAACCCTAAGTGACTCTTTGACATTTTTCACTCCCTTCTCAGCCCAAAATTGTAGCCCTAAAAATGTCAAATGACCTCCTGACGGCTAAATCAAGGGGTGACTACTCCCTACTGATCCTCCATGACCTCTCTGCAGCGTTTGACACTGTTGACCACAAACTCCTTCTGAATATGATTCGATCCATCAACCTAAAGGACACTGCTCTCTCCTGGTTCTCCTCCTACCTATCTGACAGCTCAGTTAACGTATCCTTCGCAGGCTCTAACTGCTCTCCTCTTCCCTTTGCTGTTGGGGTCCCACCAAGGCTTCCTCCTCTTTTCCATCTACACAGCCCCTATTGGACAAACCACCAGGAGTTTTGGCTATCAGTACCATGTCTACGCTGATGACACCCAGTTATACATTTCTTCTCATGACATCACAGCTCCGTTCCTTCAGAATGCCACCGACTCTCTGTCTGCTGTCTCTAACCTTATGTCCTCTCTATACCTAAAACTGAACCTCTCAAAACAGGACCTACTTCTGTTTCCGCCCTCTACTAACCGACCTCATCCTGACATCTCCATCTCAGTAAATAACTCCCACACAAGCACGCCCGCTGTCTTAGGGTTATATTCCACTCTGATCTCTCTTTTACCCCCTACATCCAATCTCTTGCCCGAACATGTCAGCTGCACCTCAAGAACATCACAAGAATCCGCCCTTTTCTCACTGTGGACACGCTAAATCGCTCACTGTTGCCCTCATCCACTCTCGGTTTGATTATTGCAACTTGCTGCTGATTGGCCTCCGCTGCACCAGACTCTACCCCCTCCAATCCATCTTGAATGCGGCAGCCAGGCTCATCTTCCTGTCCGGCCACTACTTGGACGCCTCTGCCCTGTGCCAGTCACTGCACTGGCTGCCCGTCAAACACAGAATTCAATTTAAACTCATCACCCTCATCCACAAAGCTCGTAACAGCGCAGCACCCCCCTACATTACTTCCCTCATCTCAATCCACCACCCAGTCCGCGCTCTTCGCTCCGCTAACTAAATCCGACTAAACGCCCATTTAACTCAAACCTCTCCTAAAACGCACCTCTTCAGGGAGGCATACCATATCCCCTAAACCAAACCCCTCTGTACTCCGCCTGATAACATGCTCCCTGACCTACTGACTGCAATCCCTGCTAGCCATCATAAACCGCTCCTGCAGTCATACCGATTCAGCCACTGTACAGCTCAATTTGACCATTGTCTATGTGTATAGCATCCCTCACTCTCCACCTCGCCATACAGTGCACATCTCCAGCCCTTTACCTTCTGTATCACCCCATTATCTGTAGTATGTAATCTCGTTGGAGCAGGACCTTCACCCCTACTGTTTCCATCAATTGATTACTACATTTACCCCTGGTTTTTGTTCTGTTCCCCCTTGTAAGCACTGCGGAATATGTTGGCACCATACAAGTAAAGATTATTATTATTAAAAGCATCTCGCCAGTATTACAATGTCAAAAATGCTGAAAAAAAATGTATATAAGAACATGGGCGGCCTTAGCTATGTGTAACCTGTGCGGTCGCATAGGTCACCAGCTTCAAAGCAGGCGGGGGCACCAGGTGAATGTAGGCTAGGGGCGATCACTCCCCTTAGGTCTGCCCAGCTAGATGATCTCCTTCCTCTGTGTAGCAGTGTTTTGTGGCGGTACATGAATCACCATCCCCCTAGCTCTGTCTGCAATCTGACGTTCCACGGTGCCGCTGTCAGCCCACTGGCGCCCCTGCATCCTCCCCCTATATCGCTAGCGGATATTCCATCACGGCCGTGGACAGGCAGCCTTATTGTAGACTACTAGTCATAGTGGCATGCAGGTAAGGGTTAATCATGTGTGTTGCCAAGCATATCAGGCTATTACGTTTGCTAGAATTGAGTGGCAGAAACTAGTTTGCTTAGGCAACACTGTAATACAGTGACACCCAGGGGATGTGCGCTTATGTCCCCAATGACACAACCAAGGGCGAAGTCTTGAAAAAGCCTGTGCTGTTATTGTTCAGTCTTCAACCACTCCCTCGTTCTCTGTTAATCTCGTTACATCACTTCAAGTAAATACTGTAGCAGAGAAATCCATTAAGGAGGAACTTCAAACGTCAGACCGGTAATCATCGTCAGGACGGTAGATCTGTTGCTTACTGTCCATCAACTTCTGGACTGGACTGTCAAAGGGTGCATTATATTAGGCAACTTGTTCTTACAGTTAATGCGTTGAAAGCAAGAAAATGATCAAGTATGAAGAGGACGAATGAAGTCCCCGCACGTACTCGCTCACGTGTTGCTGAACAGGAGCGAGTATAGCTGGCTCTCTGATAGAGCGGCCAGCAGGAAGGTGGGACAGCAGGAGGAGATTTCACTCCTCGCTCTCCCCCCGCCCCTCTCCATTCACTTAACACAGCAGCTGTTCAGTACTGAACAGCTGCTATTTACACTCAACGATCATCGTCTAGGTGAGTATATCATTTTATTCTTTTTTACACAAACCAGGCATGATTTTTCAGGGAAGGGCTTATAGTTCAAGCCCTTCCCTGAAAAATCACTGCAGGGGTAGCTGGCATCCTATTGCCTTCAATGGAGTCGCCGGCAGCACCTGCGGCCCCATTGAAAGCAATGCTGCACAGACCTGCATTCACACGTTTTGTGCACATATGTGGGTGCGTGGTTTTGTGCGCACCTATGTACGCATACGCCCGTCTGAATGCACCCTAAGGCCGGCTTACGACAGGTGAGAAAACTGCGCGAGAATTTGTGCGCTGCGAGACACAAATCTTGCACAAATATGGATTATTCGAATGGGGTCATACACATGAGCGAGGTTTCCCGCATGGCACCGTGATGCAGGAAACAAATTGCGGCATGTTGTTATCTTGCTGCGTGCTCTCGCATCGCACTACCCATTGTTTATAATGGGTCCGACCGTAGCATCGCACCACGTACAAAGTGCATGCGATGCGAGGTCTCCCAATGAAAACCGCGGCTGTGATCAGCCACGGCAGGGGAACGCTTCTTCCCTAAAATGATGTGAGACAGTTTGGACATACAAGCGCCTTGCATCGGCGGGGAATTCACATGATGGCAAGCACGACTAGCAACAAAGAGAGGACACTCCCATGGTCAGGTTCTGGTCACTCCAGTTCGGATATCGGTTTTCCTCGCTGCTCTTGGTAGTGGGCTGAGGCACGGCCGCATAGCCAAACTGCCCTGGTAAGAAGTGAAGTTGGACATTGTCGATGTCCAAAACCAGTTTATTAATGGTTACTGATATTAACCCTTTCCTACATTCCGATTGAAGGCTGTACAGCTCTGATGTCAGAAGACGCCTGGCAGGGTATTCTTAATGTATATTACTGGCCGTTCTGTTGTCGGGGGCCTCTCCCGCATGTCCCATACTGCAGTACTGGCTCTAGCCAGCAGATGGTGCCATTGTATAATGGCAGAAAGAGAAAGCCTCCTAGGAAACCCTGAATCCAAAATTGGATTACAAAGGGTTAACAAATGTCTGACCATCTACGGTCTAAAAATTCTTTCCCATAACACTGGTCAACAAAGTTGGCTGCTAGTACAATTCCCGTAAACCAGGCAGCAAGAAGTACAATAAAGTCCTTTGACAAAGGGATAAGAGTAATAACTGCGTGAAAGTAACCCAGAATAATGTTGTATTACATCATCCCTTCCCATCATAGTTCACAAAGCAACAGGTCAGCACCTTATATAGAACTGTTCTTTAGAACTAGACACATGTCCTTGTGTTTGTAACCATGTCCTCCAGATGTATTGGCATTATTCCTAGCTTATGTACTAAATGTACTCTTTTCCAGGCCTCATTATCTCACTTTAATTATTTTATGTTACTTTACTGAAGAAACTCTCTATGAAATGCTTATCAATGCTTATTAATGTGCGCGAGCCATAACCTTACTATAATTCTCTATGAAATGTTTGTTGTATTGTGATTGGATGTTGGCGGGACGAGGCAGCTGAAAGTTTTGCTACATATGCAATAAAATGCTTCAGAAGAGCTTGGAAACATCACCTGAGTGGTTCTCACTGTGTTCTTCTCTGATGCAACGAAAAATAATTAGGCATACACGATTGATAAGGCTACGATACCCCTTGAGTATCACCTAAATTGATTACTCCGACATTTACAACACAGTATTTTAGTGATACTAATCTGTAGACTGCCCGGGTTCCAGGCCTTAAGGGTGCATTCCCTTACATTTGCAATGGGGAGAGGCGGGGCGGGGACGGGGCTAATTCTCGGAACTTAGCCCCGCCCCACCTCCTTTCATTGCAAATAGTGTACAGGGGTGGAGAGGAGGTAGAGAGGGGGTGGGAGCTCAGTTCCTGCTCCTGGCTCTTCCATCCTCCCCCCCCCTGCACACGAGGGCAACGTATATTGGCTTGGCGTGAAAACCGAGCCGATATACGTTCGTGGGAATGCAGCCTAAGCCCCATTTACATGCAAGGATTATTACTCAAAATTCGCTCAAAAGCCATCACTTGAGCAAATCGTTGTGTGTAAATGCTCCCATCTTTCACTCTTGACGAATTCACGATATTTAGGTGAGCAAAAAAATCCATTATTTGGTTGGAGAGCTGATAGCGGGGACCACATGCTGTGTTCTCCACAGGAAGCGCTGATTACATTGTATTCCACTTGCAACCCTTCGGCAGAACAAAGGAACTAAATGCAGAGAACAGACCACCTGCTGTTCTCTGCATACAGCTTCAGAGGCTAATTTACATGCAAATGAAGGTAATAAGCTGCTTATAGGCATTAGTGCCTAATAGCAGTTTATGCAAAATGATCGCTTAAACTGTCATTCTCCCTATCTTTTTTTCGAACGAATTTTGAGTTTTGTAAATGGGCCTTTACTCACACGTGCTCCTTTAACCTCTGTCTGCTAATATGGGAGACAGGCATTCAGGGGTGTCTCACTGATAATGCAGGTCTGCCTCTACACTCCATACTGATTGCCATTAGGGTGTGTAATGCTATAACTTTCCAGCTTGCTCAACCCATAGGGTAACGTGGCACTGCCAGGCCTCGGATTCAGGAGAAACTCCGTCTTCCATCCCACTCTCTGAGGCCAGCACACTCATCTCTTTTTCCGGTTTCCGACCCAGCATTATGCTCAATGAGACAGCTATAACTAGAGCAACCTTGTCCGGTCTGCCTTTAAAGGCACAGATCCTGCATAATATGTGTAACATGTTAACATAGAAAACAACCAAAGAAGTAAGTACAACCTTCCCCCTTTAAACAGACTTAGCCTATAAGTTGTCACAGCAGTCTGTACTAACCAGTGAGCACTTACCTTCACAGCTCAGAGAAGTGATCACTGATCCGCTGCTGTGGCAGCCCCGCAGTTCTGTAGAAACCCAGCTGATTGCACAGGCCATCGGCTGTGCTTTTCTCTAGCAGGGCCGCCAGCATGCAGTTGGTAGCCTGCAGGTGGTAGAATCATAGAATGGCAGAGTTGGAAGGGACCTCCAGGGTCATCGGGTCCAACCCCCTGCTCAGTGCAGGATCACTAAATCATCCCAGACAGATATTTGTCCAGCCTTTGTTTGAAGATTTCCATTGAAGGAGAACTCACCACTTCCCGTGTTAACCTGTTCCACTCATTGATCACCCTCACTGTCAGAAAGTTTTTTCTAATATCTAATCTGTGTCTCCTTCCTTTCAGTTTCATCCCATTGCTTCTAGTCTTTCCTTGTACAAATGAGAATAGGGCTGATCCCTCTGCATTGTGATCACCCATCAGATATTTGTAGACAGCTATTAAGTCTATTGTCAGCCTTCTTTTTTGCAAGCTAAACATTCCCAGATCCTTTAACAGTTCCTCATAGAACATGATCACCATCTTGATAACTCTTCTCTGAACTTGCTCCAGTTTGTCCATGTCTTTTTTAAAGTGGGTGCCCAGAACTGGACACAGTATTCCAGATGAGGTCTGACTAAGGAAGAGTAGAGGGGGATAATTACCTCACAGGATCTAGACTCTATGCTTCTCTTAATATATCCCAGGATTGTGTTTGCCTTTTTGGCTGCTGCATCACACTGTTGACTCATGTTCAGTCTATGATCTACGGTATTAGTATACCCAAGTCTTTTTCACATGTGCTGCTGCTTAGCCCAATTCCTTCCATTCTGTATGTGCTTTCTTCATTTTTCTTCCCCAGATGTAGGACTTTGCATTTCTCCTTGTTAAATACCATTCTGTTAGTCGCTGCCCACTGTGCAGGCTTTTCTAGATCTTTTTGAATACTCGCTCTCTCTCTCTTCCCTAGTGTTAGCTATCCCTCCTAGCCTTGTGCCGTCAGCACATTTGATCAGTTTCCCATCAATTCCCTCCTCCAGATCATTTATAAAATGTTGAACAACACTGGACCCAGGACAGAGCCTTGTGGTGCCCCGCTTGATACCACTTGGATGTGCAGCCATTTATGACCACTCTTTGGGTACGATCACTCAGCCAGTTCTGAATCCACCTAACAGTTGCCTTGTCAATCCCATATTTGGTCATTATTTCAATAGCGATGGTATGAGATACTTTGTCAAATGCTTTACTAAGGTCAAGATATACTATATCCACTGCATTTCCCTGATCAACCCAGTCACTTGTCCACTTGACAAAGACCTGCTTTGAGGTCGAAACGTCGTGTCTAGGGATGAGCGAGCGTACTCGGAAAAGCACTACTCGCTCGAGTAATTTGCTTTATCCGAGTATCGCTGTGCTCGTCCCTGAAGATTCGGGTGCCGGCACGGAGCGGGGAGCTGCAGGGGAGAGCGGGGAGGAACGGAGAGGAGATCTCTCTCTCCCGCCCGCTCTCCCCTGCTCCCCGATGCGACTCACCTGTCAGCCGCAGCGGCACCCGAATCTTCAGGGACGAGCACAGCGATACTCGGATAAAGCAAATTACTCGAGCGAGTAGTGCTTTTTCGAGAACGCTCGCTCATCTCTAGTCGTGTCTCTTTTGTTATGGGGGAATAAAGACTGAGCTTTTTTTTTTGCACTAATCAATGCTGCCACTTCTTCTTATTTGCCCAATCAGTGATACTGTCATAGAAGGAAATTAGATTAGTCTGGCATGGCTTGTTTGTTACAAACCCATGCTGGCTCTGGTTAATTATTCCACGATTGCGTCTCTTTTCCTACGACTTCTGAGCGTCACAAAGCTTTCCCCTGACAATAATCTCACATCGCATCGCTGCCGCCTGCGATTTTCTGGTGCGATTTTATAGTGTGAGAGTCAATAGGAGTTTCTAATGTTAAAAATAAAAACGCATTCTATTGCACAAAAATTGCAAGTTTGTGGGTTGCGATAAAAAGGAGGCTCCGTAGGAAAAGATGGGAGATAAAAAAAATAAATAAATAAAAAATAAATCGCAAAACGCAGAAAGATAGGACATACTGTGATTTTTTTTTCACTCAACATCGCATGAGTGAAAACATCGCAAGTAGGAATGAAACCATTGAAAACCATCGGTTCCATAATTAGGCATTTTCACTGAGCTGAAAAAAACGTGCGATTTTCTCGCAAGTGTGAAGGCACCCTAAAGGCTTATTCACACGACAGTTTTTAAGTTCAGTTTTTTGTGAGCCAAAACCAGGAGTGGAGAGAAAGTGTAATGGAAATTTTGCATGTGGTTTTGGCTCTCAAAAAAACTGTCAAAAAAGCGGTCGTGCGAAAGCGCCCTGAGGGCTCCTGCACGCTTGTGCTTTTCTCGTGTGTTTTTGTAACGCGAAAGTCAATAGGACTTTCTAATGTTAAAAATGTGTCGCATGAAAATCACAATGTGTTTCTAACATTAAACAGTGTTATTGACTTTCCCAATATAAAAAGTAGCAAAATCGGGGGGAAAAACGTGCGAGAAAAACGCAAGTCTGCGGAAGCCATTAGGCATCAAAAAACCAGGTGCCAGAACAGCAGAAAAAATGGAAAACAACTGGAATTCTTTTTAAATAAAAAAAAAGCCATTAAAAAAACTTTGTGAAGCAAACCGAAAAGTCCGTTCAGGCTGTTGTATATTCGGGCTGGGTAGTGCCCATGTATTCCACGGACGCACGCAGCCCCATAATAGCCTATAAGGCTAATCACAACACCACTTTTTCACACTCATGTAAGGCCTATGTGGAGAAAAAAATCGTTATGTGTATTATTCGTGTCCGCTTTCAAGGATAAGTATAGCGCTATATGCAAGGTGTGTGAATATCGGACAGCTGCAGGGTTGCCAACCTGAATTTTTCGTGAAAAATTACGCGGTTTTATATTTTCCGTGCCGTTGCTTGACACGTATACCCGCAGCCGGCAGACAATGTAATTGGGTATAGGCTGCTGGTATATACGCGACAATATGTCACAGATATACACAGAAAAATAGAAGATGCTGTGTTCTATTTTGCGCTCGCTAATTATGCAATTCCCAAGGCTAATGTGAGCGGAAATGCGTAAGCCAATGTGATTAATTGCCTGCGAGCTGCCGCATATCACACAGCCTCACAGAGCCCGCGTGATATGCAGTTCCTACATGGTTGAGTGAGCCCGGCCTAAGGCTTGTATGCACATGGGTTAATTTCCGATGCGAGTTCTGTCTGGTTCCGACATACACAGCACTCGCACGGAAAAACAACCCATTCGCCTGACCGCGGTAATTCATAGGAGCCTTTTTTATTTCTTTTAATTGGACTCATAATAATCTGAGTTAGAAAAATATTTGCCGCATGTTCTATTTTTGGGCAAGAATCGCCCATTATTGTCTACGGAAGTGTTAAACAAAACGCATTGCAAAAGTATACGTTTTTTTTACTGTAAACTCTTTTATAGTTTTGCAGATGAACCCTCTTTTTCCTTTAAAGCTACTTACACCGGCGAGCGCAATACTGGGACGAAAAACTCGCGCTCGCCAACATGCTGTGAAGTAGCGATCCCCGGCCCGCGGCTTTCAGGCGCATTAGAAGATCAACAAATGTTTTCCATTGTTTTCAATTGGAAGCCTCGCAGCGCACGCCGTGCCATGTGTTTTACCGTCCCATTGAAAACAATGGGCGATGCGTTCCAATGAACGCAAAACGATACGACATGTCACGGTTTTTGGGGCTCACATCCGCACAAACTGGCGCATGACATTTGGCCATGTGAAAGCGGAATAAGGCATTTGATTACCAAAAAAAATTATACACTAAGCACATGGATGCGTACAACCTCATGTTCCCGTACGGTTTCCATTGATTGTGATGGTTTGTTTTTTTGGTTTTTTTTAAAGTATATTTTCATACTTTTTTTTTTGTGGTGCAACTTTTCCATTTTTTTGCTTATCACGGTGTGGGGGAAAAAATCGCGGGATGATCTATCTTTGGGCGTACCCTCGGAACCCATGGGCCATTCTTTTCAATGGGGCCGGAAAAAAACACATCACACCACATGCGATGGACGCGCAAAAACGAAACACTTTGCCGATCCTCTGGTGTCGCTGAAAATGCTGGGAGGCGTTTTTTGACATCGCGGGCGCACAATATCGGGTCGAGTTTCACAGCCCCATTTCATGCTCGGCCGTGTGAAACCAGCCTAAGGGCTCATTCACGCGGCTGCGACTTTGGCACGAATTACGACGGCGTGACACGCGGTGAATGGAGTCAATGGAAGTAAATGGACTTTTATTGATCCGCTCACATTAGCGTGTAAACACAGCGTGTCAATACGTGCGAAAAAAAGATGGCAGCGTGCTCTATTCTTCGACGTACCACGCAGCGTGAGCCCTATACTTTTGTATGGGTGGCGTATGCAAACACTAAACATACGTAATACATTGCGTATGGATCGCACTGCGCATGACCGCGTGTGTGAGATACGCAGTGCGCTCGCTGCCGTACGCAGTCTCTCCCGGCTCACACACACCGGTAGCGTATTACAGATATGGTCGTATGACTGAGCAATTCGTGAGGATTGAAGTCCATGAGGAGAAAAGTGACAGTAAGCTGCACTCCTGCAGAGGGCGCTCACACACTATACTGAGCATCTGCCTGGTCGCCTGTAACAGTGTGGTATTACCGCGCCATCTAGTGGTCACCAGAAGAACCACACACACACAGTCATCTTATAGCGCGCGTGCAAAAACGCAGCCGCTGAAGTCCTACACGAGACCGGCGGCCTGCTTTACTATGTTGTAATGTGAGGTATAAGCCTCTGGTTAATAAACCGTGACTAATTAGACAAGTACCTCACGCCACCCACTTCCTCTCTCCTGTAGCGTCACTTCCGCACAGCTCGGTGACAGTAACCCTGTGAGCGGGGCGCGGGACGGTCGTCGGTGAGAGGATGAGCGGCGGGCAGTGCGCAGGCGCAGATCGCTTCCGGCACCTGCAGTCTCTGGTGACTGAGTTTCAGGACACTGACAGTACAGGTGACTGCTAGGCGCAGTGTGTACAGAGGGGGCGCTGTGCCCAGGTCATGTACCTGCACAGAAGGGTCAGGGAATAACGCAGTGAGCAGTATAGGGTCTGTTCACACACAGTAAGCCCACTGTATCAGTACAACCACATATGTGCTCCATAGGCTAACATGTAAACAAGGAGACTTTTGCAATGACCAACTGTATTGGAAAGTGCAGCAGCTTGTGCTGTGCTATATGGGCGCAGTCACGCGGGCGAGTTTCCTTGCGCCAGTTCCGTCTGATTGCGATACGCAGGTGTTAATAGCGCATTGATTTAAATGTGTTTATTTACATCAGTGGATTTCCGCTTGCTAGATCGCACGTCCTCGAAAGGAGTCGCCAGACTTTTCTAAGGGCTCTTCAAAAAAAATTCTGCCGTGTTTTGCCTGAGTTCAGTGCGCTTTTTACCTTTTCAAGCACTTTCCATAACTTGTAAGCTTTAAACGCTTGTTAAAACCGCAGGCACACCAACCTCTTGAGGACGCGGACCTCTTTTTTTTTTTTTTCCACTTTTGTTTTATCCTCCTCCCTTTTTAAAAAATCTGAACTTTTATTTATCCACAGACGTCGCTGTATGAGGGCTTGTTTTTTTTGCGGGACGAGTTGTATTTTTCAATGGTGCTATTTAACCCTTTCCAACCCACTGTCTGACGTCTAAAGACATTCTGATTGAAGGTTACACAGCTCCAATGTCAGAAAATGTCCAGCAGGGTATTCTTACTGCAGATTACTGGCTGCTCTATGGTTGGTGGGCCTCTCCAGCATGTCCCATACCGCAGTACTGGCTCTAGCAAGCAGATGGCGCCATTGTATAATGGCAGAAAGAGAAAGCCCCCTAGGAAACCCTGAATCCAAAATTGGATTGCAAAGGGTTAATGTACTGAATTGTAATATAATGTACTGAAAAACGTAAAAAAAATTCTTAGTGGAGTGAAATGGGAAAAAAATGAAATTCCGCCATCTTTGAGTGGCTCTTGTTGCTACTGTGAACACACTGCTACAAAAATGACACAATACAAAATGTGTATTGTTTTTTTATTTTTCCATCTATATACTTGTGCGAGGGCTCCGTTTTCCGCAGGACGTCCTGTAGTTTCAATTTTTGATCGCTTATTAGAGATGAGCGAGCATACTTGGTAAGGCGATATACTCGAGAGAGCATCGCCTTTTTCGAGTACCTGCTGGCTCGTCCCTGAAAATTCGCGGGGGTCGGGGGCAGCACAGCGCTGCGGGGAGGAGAGTGAGACAGATCCCTCACTCTTTCCCTCCCGATCCCCTCTGCAACCCCCCCCCGGCCCCTCGTTCATCTCTATTACTTATTATTACATTTTTTTTCTTGCGTACCTTTTTTTAATGGTGACCAAAAAACAATTCTGGGGTTCTTTTGTTTATTTTTTTTGATGTTCCCCGTACGGGGTAAATAATGCATAACTTTTCTAGATCGGACTTCTACAGACACAGCGATGCCTAATATGTTGTTTTGTTTTATTATTTTGATACTTTTATTATAAATATGGCAAAAGGATTTAAAAAAAACTTTTATTACCTTTTTTTTTTTAAATAAATAGCAAAACTTTTTGAAACTTTTACTTCTTGTTTTAGCGCAATATCTCAGACTGATATTCTGCTCCGCCATCTGAATGTACTCTTTTTGCATCCGTTGGATCTGTAAGGCTGTGTTCATACAGAGGAGTGTTTTGTGAGGTCACATGACCGCGTTTCTTGCATTGCACAAAACTCGCACTGAAATAGACCCAGTCTTCAATAGGTTTATGCGCAATTTTTTTTTCTCTCGCAGCAATGCGATATAGAAAAATCGGAACATGCTCTATTTTTCTGCGTGTCCACAGAAATCTCAGCCGTTCTTTCCAATGGGTGAGAGAAAAAAACGTATCGTACTTGCATTTACATGTGAGTGCAATGGTATTTTTTAATTTTTTTTAATATTATTGAAAATACAGGGGATTTTCATGCGTGTGAAAATCGCTTGTTCAACGATGCGATTTTTCTCGCAAATCGCAACGTACTTGCGGTGACATCACAATTTTACAAGCATATCGGGCCGGGTTTCTTGAAACTAGATCGCACTGGACCGTGTGATTGCACGCTAAGGGCTTATTCACACGGGCGAGAATCTCACGCAGGTTTTGTGTATTGCGAGACGCGCAAAACATGCATGAATACAAACCCCATTCTTTTGAATGGGCGAATTCACGCAAGATTTTCTTTTCTTTCCGTGCAGCGCTGCTGTGAGGATTAAAAGCGCAGCATGTTCTATCCTTCATTCTTCCCTCGGAACGCCGCGCCTATTGTTTTCAATGGGACCATAAAAGACATTGCGCCGTGTGATGTGCATGCGAGCGCCGTGTGATGTTTACCATTGAAAGCAATAGGAAACATTTGCGATCCTCTGACGAGCGCAAAACTTGAGCCTGAGGATTGCAATTTCACGGAAGCGATGCGAGATGTTTTTTTTTTTTTTTTAGAAAATTGCCTCATATCGGTGTGAAAACCGTACGTTGGCAAGCGCGATATCGGGCCACGTTTCTTGGCATCATGCTTGTCTGTGTGAATGTAACCTAACTCGCCCGATATCGCGCTCACCAACGTGCGCTGTCCCCACGGATGCGAGACGTCTTTGTGTTAAAACCGCCTTGTATCACTTTAGGAAAGCAGCGATCGCAGAGTGTTTCCCATCGCAGTCGCTTACACCTCGCACGCCGTTCCGTGTTCTGCCGGCCCCATTGAAAACAATGGGCGATGCAAGGCATTCTAAGGAAGTGCCCCAAAATAGGACGTAACGTGATCTTTCCCCGAGCCACAATGCAGGAAAAACCTCACTCATGCTTATGAGCCCATTTAAAAGAATGGGGTTCATATTCGTGCGAGATTTGCGCGTCCCACAATGCACAAATCGCGCGTGATTTTCTCGGCCGCGTGTAAACTCCCTAAGTTGGTGAAAAACTGACCCCGTTAACCTACCTTTTCATGCGTATACCATGCAATTTTTTCCGTAAAAATACGTGATACATCTGTATTGCATGCGTGGTTTTCACACACGAGAAAAAAAATTGTACGTGGTTCCAATAGTAAAATACTTTAAAACCAGATCACGCCGGCACGCAACATCCATGACACGTGGGTGCAATCCGTTTTTTTTATGCCCCCATAAAAAATAATGACTAATTTCCTGAATAAGAATAGCCCAAAATTAGGACCTGCAGCCATTTGTCAATTTTGAATTATTGATCTGAGTGGAAAATCACTTTTGTGAATGAACATGTTCAAATGAATGAGTTTTTTCTTCTTCTCGGAATTGGACGGCACTCGCAGGGTGTATTCGCGCAGGCAATGTTCCAGTGTGAGTACCATCCGATTCCGAGATGGACAGAACTTGCACAGAATGCATTAACTCACACCACTGATTTTTCACTCTGACTTATTGTCCGACTTTGAAAAATCACTGCATGCCCTGTTTTGGCGCAATTCTTGTTCAAGAATGGCCCAATATTTTCTATGGGCACGTTTCCAAAATGGATCGCACTCACGTTTTTTTTTTTTAATTCCCAGAAAGCCCCTTCATTCTGGGGTGTCGCTGCCGTCCAGGACTCAACTAGGTTGGCCGGTAACCTGCGATGAGTGGATCGCATGTATTGGGGCGAGGGTAGTGTCTTTGCCATCTGCTCTGATTGGTACATACCAGGTCTACTCTTACTGATACTGAACTTTTTTTTTTTTTTAGATGCCAAGGAACAGGTATTGGCAAACTTGGCCAACTTCTCCTACGACCCCAAGAACTTGACATACCTCCGACAACTGCAGGTTCCGGATCTGTTCTTGGATATGTTGAGTGAAGACAATGAAACTCTGGTGGAGTTCGGAATAGGTGTGTATGCAAGTAGAGCATCATTATTCATAAAGTGGAAGCTCAAGAAAAATAAACTGAGGTCAATAAAATGTATATGGATAGAACGAATCGGAAATAAACCAGGACTGATTGAAATTCAGTTCTAGGACTTCTGTAGAGCTTACCCTCCTCACTTCACTCATAGTAATCTGAAAGTGCATGAGGCTGAGCTGCAATGCCAGACACAGCCCATGAGTGATGCTGTTTCTGGAGTTGGGTGTGGGGGAGGGGGGCGGAGTCTCGCCTCTTTCTCTAAACCCCATTAATTTAAAGGTATTTTCCAGAATATTTAAAAATCTAGCAGAAAACATGGGATGTTAAAAATAAAGTATTATCTGGAGAAATCCCTGTCACGTTGTGCTGCCACTGGTTCCTGTCCTCCGGGGATGATGAGATGACAGTGATTGGCTAGCGTGGTCACATGCAGGTACTTTAATTATATTATTTCATCCCCTGCTTTCTACTAGATTTTTAAATATCCCAAGCAATATCTTTAAATAATGTGGCTAAGGTCTCATCAGACGGCCATAGTGCAGCCACATTTTAGTGTTTGCATTATGGCTGCAAGTCGGTGCCGATCCACAACAAATAGTTTCCATTTCTCAATAATTGCTCTAAAAGAACTGTATAAAGGGTCTGACATTGATTTGCAGGAACGCTGCCATCCAATAGGTGGCGCTGCAGAGGTATTGTTCAATCTCCCTTATTTGCATATTACCCAGAGGAGCATGGATGGCCTTTATAAGTCTCCTCAAGGAGTGATGATACCCCTCCTGACCCACAACAAATAGCGCATGCAGTTAATTTCTAAATCCACAGCATGACCTTTTCTTTGTCGATTTTTTTTCTGCTGTAAGGCTACGTTCACACGACGGAATTTTCCACATGAATTCCGCCTTTAAAAAAACTGCAGCAAAATCTGCAGCTTTGTGCCACGTTTTTTCAATGTGAAATCACATGTGGAAATTGCCCTATCCATAGAGAAAATCCGTATGCGGAATTCAAAAAGAAGTGACATGTCACTTCTCTTTAGTCTCTGCGTCAGAATTCCATGTGCGGATCCGCAGCACAAACCGCTGCCGAAAGCCTCAGATTTTGATGTGCTTTATTAAGGCAGAATTACCCCTTTCCAATCCAATTTGCATCCTGGTTTTCCTAGGGGGCTTACTCTTTTTCTGCCGTTATACAACAGCGCTATCTGCTGGCTAAAGCCAGTACTGCATGAGGTGACACATTGCATAGGCTCCAACAGCAGAGAGGCTGGCAATATACAGTAAGAGAACCCCAACGGATGTCTTCCGACATCGGAGCTGTACAGCCTTAAATCATAATGTCTTAAGACGTCAGACAGTGGATTGGAAAGGGTTAATGCAAAAAAAAAAAAAAATTGCATGGTGGGCAAAATTCTGTAGCAATTCTGCGAAGTGTGAACTCTGCCTTCATATAAAACCCATAGTAAATATGCAGTGGCCTAATTCGCGCCTAAACCGTGCGTATTTGTCTGCAAATTTACTTGCAGAAATGCTGAATATTCATACTCATTTGCGATGTTTTCACTGGAGGCCTCGCAATGCTAAGAAAAAGCTGCGCTATAGCGCATTGTTTTCAATAGGGCCGATGGCAGCACCGCCAGCCCCATTGAAAACAAAGGGAGTACATCACGCTCCCCTGACACAGCTGTGACAGGGGATCCTTTCACCCCCACAACTGTGGCAGAGGTCCATGATGTTATCCCATTGCTTTCAATGGGGCTGGCGCTGCGGCCCATTGAAAGCAATAGGTTGCAGGCAACCACTGCAGCAATGATTTCTGGGAAGGGCTTGAAATATAAGCCCTTCCTTGAAAATCAGCCCTAGCTGTAGAAAAAAAAAAAATTACTTGCCTAGAAGAGCTGAATGCACTGACGGTTGGGCACTGGCTCTGCTTGGTCACAGCACTCAGCCAATCAGAGGCAGCGCTTTCTGGAGGCAGGGATTTTTCAGTCCCCGGCCTCCAGAAGACCCAGAAGGCTCTAAGTGAGTAATTTTTTTTATAGCTGGGGCTGCATGTGAAAAGCTTGTTGCCTAGCAAAATGCTAATTAATCACTGCATATGCTTATTAGCCCTTACACAGGGAAAGTTTGCTGCCTGATCGCAGCATTTTCATATAGGCCAAGGAATGGACATTTGAATGAGTATTTGTTAGGTTGATGATTAGCCCGTGTAAAGGGAACAATGGAGAAAATATATATTATATATAATTTTTTTTTTTAGTATTTGAGCGCTATGGCTGCCGTATTTGTATGGGTACTGTTACCGCAATAACATGTTGAACCCTAAAAATCCAAGATTGGGGTGATTCTACATTGACTGTTAAGAAATGCGGCAGGATGTTCTGATCACAAGGAACTCATGGTATAATTCACTTTTTCTTTTCTAAGGAGGTCTTTGTAATTTATGCCTGGATAAGGCCACCAAGAGTCACATATTGGCTTCAGGGGGTTTGAGTCCTGTGATCGCCTGTCTAGGAAGTCGGCGGGAAGAGACTGTCCTCTCGGCTATAACAACGCTCATGTACCTGAGTACATCCACGTCTCGGGAGCAGATCAGCGCTCCGCCCGTTATACAGTGCATGCTCAGATTCTCACTATCTGTGAACCGCAGACTTAGCAATCTGGCCAATGTGTTTCTAGAGGATTACTGCACTGAGAAACAAGTACAAGAAGCCCGGACTGTAACCCAGCACAGCGCCCTCGGAATACCTCTCCCCAAAGACCCAGCCTAGCAATGCTTTCCCCTGTGGACACTTACAATGTTCTGCGTACCTGCTGTACAGCAGTCACTGAATAATTACTTCTGCTATAGAGAAAAGCTATGTACGGACAGCAGTTGTGACACTTCAGTATGAATGGTTTATTTATCCCCACTCACTGGAAATAAAAGCTAACTTTGGTACAAAAGTTATTTGTGATGTCAAGTTATTGGACAAAATAGCCAGTTGCCCTGCCATTTATGACCGGGTTCACACGGGGCGGCAAAGGCGATGCAGAATTAACAGCCGCAGCATGTCAGTTTTTATTTTTTTTTTTTACCCATGGCGGCCTGATTCCTCTGAGGAGAGAAAGCTGTAACGGAATGCCAGGTCGAACCACCCCAAAACCCGCAGCGAAATGCCACAGGTTTTGAAGCTGCGGGATTTCCATGCTGTGGGAACCCAGCCTAAAGTTTACCCCCAGCCATGAGACCGGTGATAAAACCAGACAGCAGAATATGCTGCAGGGTGGAAAGTTTGCCAAGGTAACAAGCCGTTGTCGTGACAGGCTACCCTCATACGTTTTAGACATGTAAAGGCCTGTGTACTTCAAATGGAACATCAGATCAAGCAACTATATAGTCATGCTACATTACAGAAGTTACTTAGACCCAATTTACATATTCTGTAGGCTGGCGCTAATACATTCCTGGTATCGAGTCTGGCTTAGATACTGTGAGAAATACATTTGGCAAAACTATTTTTCTGTATGTGAAAAAACCACATTTGAATAAACTCAGTTACATCAGAACATGAGTGCCATGTGATTTTTTTTTTTATACGCAACTCCCATAGAAAGTTTTTTTTTAGCAAAGTCACCCTGAAATAGGGAATGTATGCAGTGATTTCTTGGGCTATCAGTCTGAGAGCACATGATTTAAATCCATATGTCAGATATCCCATGTGATAGCTGTGTGGATGCACCCATAGCAGCTGACCTTGCCATAAAAAAAAAATATATAGATTCTCATTTAATAGCAGTGTACTGTATCTTTCAACACTATGAAGCCAGACCGGACATGTGCTAAATTTGGTAGCACAAGCCTGCGACAGAAGAGTTCTTGATGTCAAAGTAAGCAGCATTCTTCATACTTTTAAAGAGGGGATGATGCAGTCATCACAGGCCTGGAGTCTTGCATATCACGGTGACCAAAGTCCACAGGTGTTTGAGTAGTAGTTTGCGGAAGGTGTGTTATGTATTATAACTGATATATACTGTAGTAGGCTCTCCTTGATTTGGAGAGGATATGGTATTTTCCTTGACTTCCCTGTACTATATGTATCACTGTTAGGGTAAACATTCCTGATACATGTGACATAATGGGGGAATATGATTTTTAGCACTAGCAAGTCAAGAACTTTTATTCTTAAAAGGGCATGGCCACATGAGTAGTTTACACAAGAAACAAAGTATTGATCTAGTTTATAGCTAGTACAACTTTGTGTCAGTGAGCAGATAGCCAAAAATGTGCCTCTTCTGCTTAGGGACATTGTGTGCCAATGGGATATTAAAACCAGGCTGTCTGACTCTGTACCAGCCACTTTTGCTGTACTGGAGATGACCATGGCAAGTCAGACATGCAGTACAGAAAAATATTTTCCTGTGCTTGCGCTAGGATACGGGTACCTGCAACCCATCCGCAAGGTTAACTGCAAATGGGCTGTGGATTGGATGCCCCCATTAACAGGGCATGCTGTGAGTTGTCACTTCTGCTTGCAGAAATCAGTTAGTTTCCGCAAGCAGCACTACTTTTCCATAGCATGCTATGAATATTTTCTGCAGATTGACAGTGTGGATGTCAACGCTATTCCACAATACAAACCTGTCTGTGCAGGTGGCACCACTGTTTGAACCGCCAGTATTAACTATCCCATTGACTAATACGCAAAAAAAAAAGGCTTCCAGAAGGCCACACAGCAAGTACAGTACAATTTGTGCAAATGGCATTCACACACTGCAGCTGCTCTATAGAACAGGCTTTTTGTTGCAGGTTCACCCTTCGTAAACACACGATGTGAGGAGTCTTTCTGGGAAGCCACCTCCCATCACTTCTGTGAATGTGTGTCCCTCCAGCATAGCTTTCAGGTGTGTTAGATTAGCAAGCATTTCCCATTGTTTTCAGCAGGAAACCTTGCATAGCATGTGAATGTTTTCAGTGGGACAGTAAAGCACATCAGTGCTGCATTTGAGGAATGTGAAAAAAAGCCATGATTTTTCTCCCCACTTGATGCAGTAACACACCACTCATGTACATACATGGCTTTATTCAAAAGACTGGCGTCCATATTCCCATGTCTCACCATGCAAAGCCCTTCAAGATTCTCACCTGTGTGAAACTGGCCTTAGGAGGCACTTAATTTTGTCTAATTGTAGTGTAATCCAGGTGGGGCTCCTTCACACAGGTGTGATTTTCATCTGTATTTTGTGATCCAAAACAAAAAAAAAAAAAAGTTTTTATGGATGGTTTTGGCTCACAAAATACTGAAGACATGTGAAGGTGTCTTAATAGTGATATGAAGCCAAGAATAAGTCACTGCTGGAAAGTAAATAACCTTTACCTAGTGTACATACAAACCAGAAGTGCCCTAGAGCAGTGTTTCCCCAACTCCAGTCCTCAGGGACCGCCAACAGGTCATGTTTTCAGGATTTCCTCAGTGTTGCACAGGTGATGGAATTATTGTCAGGGCCTCACATTGCCACAGGGGTTCTTACTATAGGATATCCTAAAAACCATGACCTGTTGGTCGTCCCTAAGGACTGGCGTTGGGGACCCCTGCCCTAGAGCACTTAATGCACAAGCAGTCCCAAACTCTTAAAAGTGTTGACCCAAGCAGGTAATCAGGAGTATAAAGGCCCATTTACACCAGCTGATAAATCACAGCAAAAAAAAAGCTAACTGGCGATAGTTTTAGCAATAATCTGTGCGTATAAATGTGTGCCCATCTTGTGCTTTTTGGGCACTGTTAGGTTGGCTTGAATTTAACGATCAGCTAAGAATAATTCACTCTTATCAGAAGTTCTCCACAAGGAATGCCGATAGCATTGTTTCCCTGTGGAGAAAAGGATCTGAGCACAGATAGCCCTCCAGCTATTAACTACATTCAACAAAGGCTTCATTTGCACACCTAATGGTACTTAAGTAGCTACTTAATACTTTTTGCAAAATAATTGTTCAAAGCTGTCACTCAAACTGTTTGTGCAATTGGCTGGTGTAAATGGGCCTTAAGGATAGCCACATGGGGCTGTGGATTTCCCACCTTGGAGTAGTGGGTAGAAAAGCTGCTCTTTTACACTTGCAGCCAAGCTGATGCGTTATACCAACTCATCTACACACAAGCCATACAAGTTAATTCTTGAGCAGATTAAGTCTAGATTTCACCTTTTGCAATGCACAGGGTAAATTCTGCAGCAAAACCCACATTATGTAGATTTCACCATGTAATAGCAAGTAAGAGCCACCTGTGGCCATACCCCAATGCTGAATTTAGTATTTGAGTACCATAAATAAAGCCATTGACATTTTATTTGAATGCTACAGCTGAAGTCTATAGTAAATCATTGGGGTCTAGCAGTGTTGTCAAAAATCAGCCTATTCTGGCTTTACACCATAGCCGCATGTTAGACATTTAACACTTGTGGTCGAAATGCTGTGAATGTCAATCTTCATATCATCTGAGATTTCGTTAAAATTAAACTAAAGAGTGGAGTCCTGAAACTTTTTTACCCATTTCTCAACTCTGGGAAGCTTATAATTATGACTAACCACAGGCTCCAGAGTAGATTATACTCTACTGCTTGATCCCATTAGGCTTAACAGAAGGATTAGACAACATTTTAGCTTATGCTGCATTGTCTCCGGCTAAGGGAGGGTAGGAGCCTCATGTAGCTGAGGCACTGCCCTCTGGAACCTGCTGAAACATGAAGGCTAAGGTAAAAAGTTCCAAATGCCAGAAAATCCAACAAGAGCCGACGCTGGCTGCTTAAAGATGAGAAAACATTTAAATATTTTTTATTATGTGAACATTAACAAAAAACAAACATCGCTACTAGAAAAAACACATTCATGCCTCTTCCAGTAGTTCCAGGGAAATGGAAAATGCACAGAACCATTTGTACAAAAGTCAGGACAAAAGTGCTTTAAACTGAAGGAAAGATGTACAGTCATAGATGGAAAAAAGGCAGAGTGGTTTAGCAGTCTAACCCAGGATCAGACTGGACTTCCCTCCAGGAGGGTTTCTTCTGCTGGGTACAGCTACGGGTGGAGCGGGCTGTGCAGGTTCTCCAGAAGCCTCTGTTGCAGGCTCCGTCTCTACAAAGAAGCCAGACAGTGCTTTAACACAATGGTCTGCTAATCTAATGACCAGAACAAGAATCATAGTGATGTGTATTCTACTCACCAGGTACTTCTGCTTCATCCTAGAAGAGAACACAGCAAGATTAGAAGCATGAAAGAAAGTTGCCACTAAAGAGCCCATCCCAGGTTCTGCAAGTATTAGGCCCATTACCCCAAAAACATTACCTTCCTACAGTAAACTAAAGCTTTTATAGAAAGTAATCTGCCATTGCAAGACATTCCCTATCCATACCACATCTTCTCCCGGCTGAGTTTTCTAGTTACCCCAGTCACTTCACCACAAGCCAGCTCCTCTTGTTGTGGAGAGTCTGTTCTTTGCATTCTTCATCCAGCAGGACAGTATAGGTTATGTCAGTAATGATGCAACATTCACTGCCTAGGAAGGAATGCTGATCTATTGCCAAGATTGCAGCAAGACAGTTCATGCACAAGAGTTCAAATACTATTGCAGACAGCATGCATGTGCAGTCTCAGCAGTAGCTTGGCATTCCCTGCTAGGCTATGAATTGCAGGAAGGAGAATGCCAGCAATGGATGCTTTGCCATCAGAAAATGATCAGCTGGCTAGAGGTGAGGCGACCCAGGGGTCTACAGGAGACAGCAGATTGGCAAGGAGAAGATGTAGTAAAGTTGCCTAGGGAGGAATAGGCAAGTATAGAATGTTTTCTAATGACAGCCACTTTACGCTATGGCAGTGGCAGCTATCAAAGCATATAGTACACCAAGCATCAGGTCATTACTAACCAATTGAGATTGTGGCATACCAACACTTAACTACCAAGAGGGGTCTCAAAGCTGCCAGTGCTTACACTGTTCCTTTGACCGATTGTCGTGTCAGTGCAATAGTGTGCACTGGCACCATTTCTGTGGGTCATCTAACATATGCCCTATTGTAAATGGGACTGAATTGTGAAAAAAAGCTGTAGGCAGACGCTATGTTGGTGGATACAAAGCCAATTAAATCTAGAGACCAGTTTAGAAAGGTTTATAGTACTGCCTAACTGGAAAGACTTATGTACCATTTGCAATACATTTGTGCAATATAGCCTGTTGATTGAGGTCAGGTAGAAAAACTAGGACCCTGGCACGACCCATTTCTAATTATATATTAACTTTAGTCAAAGAACAAAATGATCTAAGACCAGCAAGTGCAATCCAGTCATGCTCCTGGCCATCAGATTTTCTGCCTAGGACAAAGATGCTGACTATAATGCCTCATGTTCACCCAGCTGTCTGATGAAGTCTACAAACCTTGTTGCATCGGCTGATCTTCCAAGACCTATTATATACCATGGACTTTAGTCATCCACATTCACACGACCTGTTGTGGACTTTTCTAGCTCCTTTCATCCCTTATGCCAACTTGACTGTTGGTTGACTAGCATACCAGGCTGGCAGCAGCCTACATGCCAGTGCATAGTCCACATCAGATTTCCTCTTTTTGGGATGCTCTGCCTGCATTCTCTCAGACCCAGTTGATGAGGAGTGTGTGGCAGCCCCAATGCTACATATACAGGCAGTGAAATATGGCATCTCATGTCAGACTACAACCTTTGTCTACAGCCCTCATCCTCTACTGCAGCACAAATGTAGAAACCCATATGACTGAACAGAGCCAAATGTGGCATCAGTTAGGCCACGAAACAGCTGTGTAGTACATCCATGGGCTATGTAGTCAAATGGTCCAGTCCATGTGAATGGAGTTTTAAATACAAGTTATAGGTTACCCCCTTTTACTTATTTAGGGCATACACATTCCACAGCACTTGATAATGCATCCTGTCCCCATTAAGGTTCAATACAAGTTCACCTATTAGTATATTTTTGGAGTGTAATCAAGTCTGATTACAAGTCATAGATTTTAATATAGTCCTGGAATGAAGCCAGTATCATACAGATCAGTGACAAATGAGGGAAGAATGCACCTTCCACCTCAGCAGGATGATGAGATCAGCGATAGTCATTAAATACTTCCTCTTACAGGCTCATTAGGTCGGTTTCACTATGTGGCAGTATCAGATCTTGACCCATTTTACAGGGCAGCTTTTTTTAGCAGTATGAACTACTCCCAGTGTTACACATCTGGATAGTGTCAGTCTTAAGACATGCCAACCTTGCAACTTATTTTTTGTTTAAATCAAGGCTCTCAGGCAGATTTCACACCAAAGTTTGCCACTTTAGAAAGTACCCATTTACCAAAAATAACCAGAATCTATGTACATTTTACTACAAGAAATAATTACTGACTAAGCAAAAAACTGTTGTGTTCAGACATGCTGCCCCATATTGCATCAGGTATAAGACTAGGGCATGAAGAGACCAGGGCTGTGGGGTTAGAATGGGTAGAAGTGGACCGACTCCTGCTTCTAAAAATGTGGTCTAATTCAATGCAGGTTTCCTTCATGGGAAGTTAGAGAATTTTTGATGTCCTATTCATCTAAGCACCCAACAAAGACACTGATCTAGGATGCAACTTAGAATTATCAATTTTATCGCAATAGCAATTACCATTTTAATATAGTAACTTTAGCACTTAACATGAGTCTAAGGACGGTTTTAGTTCTTTTGAATGGGGTGATACACATGAGCGGTGTTCTCCTGTATGGCGCAGCAATGCAGGAAGCAAGTCGCAGCATGTTCCATCATGCTGCATGCTCTCGCATCGCAGCCGTATTGTTTCCAGTGGGGCCGAGGGCAGCAGTGCTGGCTCCTTTGAAAGCAATACGAGGACTCTGCAATCCTCTGGTGCGGCTGTGACAGTCAGCGCTCTTGCAGTCCTTTAGACAACTGTTGTCCCATGTAAAAGGGGCATTAGACTGTCTAGTTAGGCAGTGTTAGTACATAAACCCCAGTGTTAAGCATTAGTGGAAACTGATGATGAAATTCAGTCAATGCCATGTCATACTTTCCTATAACCCACTGAAACTTGCCTAGAGGGAGAGAAGACTTAAGGGATTGTGTCCAGAGTTGTGGAGTCAGTACACAAAACCTCCGACCCATCAGGTTTTTCCTCCAGACTCTGATTCCTTAAGGCCGCCTGCAGACGGCTGGGTCGGATCCCGCTGCGAGAATTCTTGGTGGGATGCGGACCTGTGCCCCTGCACAGCCCTGCAGCTCACCTGCTCCCGATGTCTCTGCACTATGTGCCGTCTGCTGCCCAGCTGGTGCATATGCAGAGCGGAGCCTGCCTGTCACTAGTGACGTTTGTGCGGGCCTCTGTGATCCTATGGCAGTGGGTGGAAGTCACGCCTGTGTGCAAGGGGCCCAATACATGAATTTGTAAGTCATAAACTTACTGCATTAGAAGGGTAACAGGCTTATCACCATTAAGATTAATTAAGCAAGCTAAATCTTACATATTAAGGTCTGATAGATAGGGACTTAGGCCCAATGCCCACGGACGGATTATCGTTCCAGAATTTGTGGCCAGATGCCCACTGCGAATTCCACAGCAATGTCTGTCCATAGACACGCCATGTTAAAGACTCTTCCCTGCCCACAAGTGGAAAACGGATTTTTTGCTTGTGGGGAAGAAATCACAGCATGTTCTATTTTGTGAAAAACAAAATAAGGCTTCTATTGCACTCAGTCTGTCCTGCGGCAAATCGCCACAGATCCGTGTCATCACTGGCAGCATCATGCCCTGCATGCCGACTGAGACACTCACCATGGATCTGGATAGGCGATTGGGATTTTAGCTGGCACCAGGTCTGATTCTGCTGTGAGATTTTGCATTTGGAATCTAACCTGGCCATGGGCATGAGGCCCTAGGTGATTCTTTTTTTTTATATGACATTTTAAAGCTTTTCTAAAAATTTCCACGAGGAAGTATGCAAACTATACACTTTTTTGATTTAAGAAAAAAGTTGGTACATTCCTACCAATGTCACAGCCCTGTTTCATGATAGCCCACACCTGGAACACAGCCCTGGCACATCCCAAAGTGTTGTGCAGCAGAGAATGCACATGTACTCCTCTGATCCATTCACTTCAATAGGATCACTGGAGATATGACTAACTCCAGCAGTCCCATTGAAGTGAATGGAGGTGCATCTTCTGTTGCCCCACACTTCAGCATGTGCCAGGATTACATTCCAGGTATGGGCTGTTGATTACCCCTTTAAAGGGGTACATCCATCTCATTCAATCATAGCTGATAACACCCATCCATACGCTATGGCTGCAGGAACTGCTGCACTGGCTCACAAGATTTCCATAAAGCCAATTCACTTCTATGGGAGTTGTGAAAACTGCATACAAGTCCGCCACCATTGCATACAGATGGGCATTCTCATCTCAATCAATGACAGATAGTTAGGACTAGTATATTATATAACTCATGGATTGCAGACTAAAGGCTCTACTAACCGTGTGTTCCACTATGTCGCTGTATTCAGCCTCTGTACATGTTCTGTGGGGATCATCTCCACAAGCTGCGCTCTCTGAAGGTCCTAGAAGGCAGAAGTCATGCTAAGCCATAGAGGTGGCAAACATTGCAAGGAATGCATAGCAGAATCTTAAATCAAACAAAACTGACAACTAGGCAAGCTGCCATAGAGTAATAGTCCAGCCTCACCCCCCCTTTAACCCCTTGAGTGGCACGCCCGGAAATTTTTCGGGACGAGCTCCACTGCTCATAGTGACATAGCCCGGAAATCTTCTGGGCTATGTATCACTATGGGAGCTGCAGAGCACAATGCCACAAGCTGTGACAGTGTGCTCTGCCTGCACAAACCCACAGAGAACAAAGCAAGGGCTTTGAAAAACCAGCAGAAGATATTGCAGATATGTCGGCAATCTCCTGCACTGGTTTGTTTACAGGTTGCCATAGAGACCATCGGCTTGTCAGAAGCAAGCTGATGGTCTCTGTGGCAGGGAGAGCTGGTTGTTAGCTGTCAGAGGACAGCTAGGTACCAGCTCTTACAGCAGAGATCAGAGAAAACCTCTGATCTCTGCTGTGTTAACCCTTTACATGCTGCAGTCTATGTGACTGCAGCATGTAAAGGGCTGTCACTGCAGCATGTAAAGGGCTGTCACTATCGGACCCCCGGAATGTGATCAGGGGTCCTGATGGGTCCCTGTGGAAGTCCCCTAAAGGGAGAAAAGAAAAAAAAAAAGAAAAAATTATAAAAAAAATAAACACAACACTTGTCACCCTTTACTTTGTAAAAAATCAAAAATATAATCACACATGTGGTATCCAAGCGTCGTAATGACCCAGAGAAGGAAGTTAATACATTATTTAACCCCTTAATGACATGGCCCCTTTTTTTCTTTTTTCCCCCCCATTTCTTATTTTCCTCCCCCGTTTAAAAAAATCACAACTTGTCCTGCAAAAAACAAGCCCTTATATGGCCATGTCAATGGAAAAATGAAAAAGTTATGGCTCTTGAGACGCAACTGCAAAATTAGTTGAAATTCAATGATTAGACCATTTTAAAAAACCTGCCCTGGTGGGCACGACAGGGTGGTAGGAAACCCACCACTCAAGGGGTTAAAGGGAGCTTCTGGGGAACTATTGATTAACTATTCTCATGATAGGGTGAGGTTTTGAGTGACAGACCCCAGCCAGTCAGCTGATTGCACCGCTGCCAGTGGGTGAACTGTTACACATCGGTTGAAGCTGCGAGTATGTGATCAAACCAGTTTTAACCCAAGATGCAGATATGCTCATCTTGGAAACCCCTTTAACTCCAATAGTGACCCATGAGCACCCTACATCACAGGGCACAGATGGGATGCCAGAGGGAGTCATCTTTTGTCTAAGCACTTAGATACGGCAGTAAATTGTGGCTGCAGCATCTATAGGCTCAATGGCCAGGATCCTCTCCAATCCAGCTGTTTCTGTGGGATGTCAGCTGTATATCATAGGCTGCTGCTATGCCCATTATCAGGAGTGCAGTGCTAAAATGGATGTAGTCATGTCCATTTGAAGCCTTATGCAAGAACATTATAGTTACAACTTTGTACTCTTACTGTGTTTCCCCAAAAATAAGACCTGCCATATTAATTTTTTGCCCCAAAGGAGGCACTAGGTCTTATAAAAGCAGCAGAGTACCACGATTTCAATTACAGCACCCTGCTGCAACCTCACTTTGGCTTTCAGAGGCAGCGTTCCTGCCTCCCACAGCAGCATTAGTGATGTGTGCTAAATGCAAAATAGAACAGACAGCACTCAAAAATAGTGTTCAAACATGTCTGTGGGGCTCCCATTGAAGTCAATG
This sequence comes from Eleutherodactylus coqui, assembly GCF_035609145.1. Taxonomy (NCBI): domain Eukaryota; kingdom Metazoa; phylum Chordata; class Amphibia; order Anura; family Eleutherodactylidae; genus Eleutherodactylus; species Eleutherodactylus coqui. The sequence goes on from NC_089849.1 coordinate 69,955,424, forward strand.
GGGAGCGTTCTACTATGATTAAGGCGGTCAGAATGCCATGGTAAAAAGAAAAAAGCGGCCAGGTCCCTCCCGCAGCTTGTAGATTTCAACAGAAGATAGCTTTCTGGTAATGGGATTTGTAAAGCTTGCCTCCAGGAAGCGATGGCTCTGCTTGGTTCTTGAGTGTCACGGCTCAGCCAATCAATGCAGCGCTTAATAAACCAATCACCGCTATCGCCTCCTGGAGGTGGGGTTTACGAACTGTTACCAGGAAGCAGTTTTCTGTCGGCTGCTGAGGAAACACTAGCAGCACAAATTGTGTAATTTAACCAATAAGAGTGCTGAAAGAATACTCCATAATGCATCCAGGGTCTTTGAGTTCCCACACCTCAGGCTCATGATACAGATTACCAAGTCACCACATTTCCTAAATTCTGGTCAACTTTAACACAGCCACACATCTCTCCAGTAGTCACTGCAGGGGAAGTTACATGTAATACAAGAACAGTTTGAGGCAGCCAGACTTGAGCCACTTGTAGGGAGTAGCTATATGGACATCCACATCCCAATTGAGTATATAGACAGGGGTGGTCTCTCTGCCCCCATGTCCTATAATAAGGCCTTCCCATTACACATCAACAAGTTTCTTTCCATCTAAAATCCTGTGACTGGCATGACACATTATGAGCAGAACCAGGGTGGCATGTCAAATATATAATATCCATATAACTACACCCATTATACTGATAAGCTCTGCCCAAGTTCCAGGAGCCATGCATCCAAGTCACCCAGAAATTTGCTACGGCTGCCAACACTCAGATATGCGTCTTTATACAGGGCAGGTTACACCAGAACACATTACCTGGCTCCGGAGCACAAGATGTAGGTGCCGGCTCGTTGTCTGGTAGGCCAAATATGTTGGAAGCCATCTTGTGTCGTCTAGCAGGTTGCTGCTTTGAAGCCTCAACTCCGAAAGTAAAACTGGAGCCGCCGCCAGGAGGTCTCAGAATCCTACGGACATGTAATAAGCTTTCATTACAGAGTTCATGTGCAAATGGAGGGTATATGCAATATCTGCGAGTTCATATCCCTACTGCCTAAATCTGCTAGTTTAAAAAAAATCATGTCCCCATTAACATAACTTAGTTTATGGTGCTGAGGACACAACAAGGAGATGGGTGATGTATGTTTTATACTCTGCTCCCATAATAAAACTCAGGCCAATAGTCTAACTTTTCAGAGTCCATGCACATACACTCCTATACAAGCCTATGGGAGTGCACATGCACAGGACTCTGAAGAGTCAGATTTGTGCCAACTTCAGTGGGTGCAAAAAAAAAAAAAGTTTAGACATCACCCAACTCCCAGTTACCTTAACAGCACCACAAGTTAAAGGGGTTGTCTTGCGAAAGCAAGTGGGGTTAAGCACTTCTGTATGGCCATATTAATGCACTTTGTAATATACATCGTGCATTAAATATGAGACATACAGAAGTTATTCACTTACCTTCCCTGCGCTGGCGTCCCTGTCTCCGTCTAACTTCAGCGTCTAATGGCCCGATTAGACGGGCTTGCGCAGAAGGCTTTGGCTCAGTCTGGCACGAGCGGCGTTCTGGCTCCGCCACCTTCTACGTGTCATCACGTAGCTCCGCCCAGTCACATGTGCCGATTCCAGCCAATCAGGAGGCTGGAATCGGCATGTGACTGGGTGGAGCTACGTGATGTCGTGTAGAAGGGGCGGAGCCAGAACGCTGCTGCTGCCGGACAGATGGTGCTGTGGGGATGTGACAGGTTCCCTTAAATCTATATTAACCCTTTCCAATCCAATTTGTATCCTCGTTTTCCTAGGGGTCTTACTCTTTCTGCCGTTATACAACGGCGCTATATGCTGGCTAAAGCCAATACTGCATGAGTTGACACATTAGATAGGCTCCAACAGCAGAGAGGCTGGCAATATACAGTAAGAGAACCCTGACAGATGTGTTTCAATATTGGAACTGTACAGCCTTAAATCATAATGTCTTCAGACATCAGACAGTGGATTGGAAAGGATTAAAGGTGTTTCTAGGGAAATATTGCTGATCTATTCTCAGGATAGGTCATCAATTGATCAGCTGAGGTCTGCCACTCAGGACCCCAGTTAATCAGGCACCTGCTGTCATTGCTGCTACCCTGACCCCTGTGTACTGGCTGCAGCAGCTTCTGCTCTGTACCCCAGTGTAGCAGCAATGAAAGCAAGTGTTTGATCAGCAACCCCCCCAGCTATCCTCAGGACAGGTCATCAATAGTATTTCCCTAGAAAACCCCCCTTAAACACTTAATTCTGTGCAGATCACGTGAGAGGAGGAGACCAAGATGCTCAAGCAACCATTCCATATTAGTTTCTATCTTCCACTCTGCAAACTATAGAGGCAGAACCATGGGTTTACTTATGAGACATGAGCACTCAAAGAATGAGCAGTGTGAAGAGGAGAATAGTCTATGCTTATCACTGCAGTCAGCCCTACGATAGCATAAATATCTTTAGATCACCCGATGAACCTGAACTTTAGGGAGGAGGGGGTGTTAGGATGACACCATGGGCCACTCGAGTGTCAGAGGTACTGGTAGGGAGTTCTAAGGTGGTAACAGGAATCAGTCTTCAGGGATACCCTTTTCAGGGCGACTACCCCACTGTTTAGGGCACTGTAGGGTGATCATAGGGTAAGCTATACCTTTATGCCACTTTAAAAATACACCGATAGAAGTTTCCCAGTTAACCAGGGAGTCTACCTGGAGAAGTTCATCCTCGGAATCATGGTAGTTTGAGTAGTGTTTAAATTCAGCATTGAATTCCAGTGTTCTGATATTAAGTTGTCCTCTAGTTCTTATATTTAAGGCAAGATTCACAGTGGCCCCATGGTGCTCATCATTTGTGTATGATATTTACAGTTGAAAGGAAGGTGAATTGAAAGTAATCCTAGTCACTAAGTGGTTTTGCAGGTACCATTCTTTTGATCAAGTTTTTACACAAGTGACTTTTCACACAGACTGATTTGCGCACATCTCACGATACTAGAGCATATAGTTTGGTGTTCTGGACATTGCATGGACCAAGTGTCTATGTCCAATGCAAGCTGCACCAAAAATCTCAGGTGCAACTCAGCCCTGTGAATATGGAGAAATCATGGTAGTCTGGGCCAGACAGAAGAAAAAGGGTACTTCATACAGCAGAAGTGGTGCAAGCTTTCTGCAGCTGAAAATCTGCACCATTGGTGTAGTTTGACACTGAAGTGCGAAATCTGCACCATTTGAGGTTTTTGATAAAGATTTTGGTGCAGATTTCTCTGTGGAAAATACACCATTCCTATTGTCCAGTTCTGTCACAGTAGCACAGCCATGAGTGACATTGCTGGATCTATTATGGCTGACACCTGATGGACCCCCATTCACTATTGATCTGGCTTTCATTGTGTCAGCTTTTTCTGGTACATTCAGCAGTAATCTGTGACAGAGGCTCCTAAGGGAACCTGCAAGGTAGATGTCAGTAAGGCTTTAGTTTAGGCCATGTGTTACATGTTAATTAAACTACTAAATAGGTCTGTAGTGCTCAGAGGCAGTGATATAAGCACCCCAGAAAGGGCTGAACGGAAAGTCTTACAGAAAACCCAACACTCCAGATGGAGGCACAATTCATTTATCAGGGCTCCACAAAAACTGTAAGATAAAAATGTAACTGCTTCCAAACTAGCACAACTCATGGGGTGTAGAGAAGAGCGCTCCTGAGAAGCTAGAAGACAGAACTGCTGGGACAGGCACTGCTGCTCCATAGAGCTACTCCTATATCTTTTTGGATGATTAGTGCATTCCAATGCAGCAAGTCAGTTCCTGGCTGTAGCGAGCATGCGTGTCACACAACACAAGTGGGCAGGGGACAGCGTGCCCGTTACATCTGCCAGGGAGCTATACATGTGTGCAATAAAAAAACCTGAGGAGGGAGGTGCGGCTATTAGAAGAAAAAAAAAAAACGAGTGAACTACTAAGGAGCAACAGGGATATTTTTAATTGGTGGCATAAAGAGCATAAGTGAATAAGGATGGGGGGGATTCAAATAGTCTCTACCCTAAAATAAGCCCTAGCTGCAGAAAAACCCACATACATCATTTAGTGCTATCTGGCTCCGCTGCATCTTCTCCATGGTCCCCAGGCATGTCTTCTGGCTAGGAATTGGAAAATTCTGACCTCCAGGAAGCGCTGTCTGTCTATGAATGGCTGTGATTGGTTCACCGAGCGCTGGCTCCTGTTGGCCAAGTGCTGTGGCACTCAGCCAATCACAGACAGCGCTTCCTGGATGCAGGGGGAGGGGGGTTCCAATCCCAAGCCAGAAGACATACCTGAAGACAACTACCAGGGAGAAGATGCAGTGGAGCAGACAGCTCTTAGGTAATGTATGTTTTTTTCATTTTATATGCAGCTTTTACAGTAGGATTTCCTACTGTCATAGCTGCATTGCACTAATGCATTTTCATGCGATGCAACAGAGGAAGGCTCCATAGAGAAACATGGGCTACAAAACATCACAAATAGTGTGCATATTGCAAAACCTGTGAGGTTTGACTCAATGTTAAAGGCAACAAAACATAGGAAAGCACGGGCTTCACATACATGCAATTTGTAGCATTGACCTCTTGTCACAACACAAGAAAAAAAAAAAAAAAAAACACATGATTTTGTTGCTCTTGTGAACGAGGCCTAAGGCCTCATGTCCACGGGGAAAATCAGGCCCGCTACGGATTCTCCATGGAGAATCCGTAGCGGGTCCCTCCTGCCCCGCGGACATGAGCGCTGAAAAGAAGAATAACTTACCCGCAGTGAACCGGGCAGATCTCTTCTTCACGGCCGGATTTTCTTCGGCCGGCGGATGTACTTGGTACACCAGGCCGAAGAAGGAAGATCCGGCCGTGAAGAGGAGAAGACCTGCCTGGCCCGCTGCAGGTAAGTTATTCTTATTTTAGGTCTCCCGCGGAGCCATCCCTGGGGGAGACCCGCATGAAAAAGGAGCATGTCACGTTTTTTTTCATGCTTTTTTTTTTTAATTCACTTTTATTGACCATCGTGGGTATTTATCTACCTGCGGGTGGTCAATGCATCCCTATGGGATGTGGATCCGCATGCAGGTGATCCGCTGCGGATTTAAAGTCATTTTTGCCCGTGAACATGAGGCCTAAAGGTTTTCTACATGATATGCAGCACAGGAGGGGAGGGGGCAATACAGGCTTTTTTGCAGGACAGCTTTGATTTTTTTAGTTGTACTAAATCTGCCATACAATGTATTGAAAAATGTCATTCATTTTTTAATGGTGATAAGATTGTAAAGACTAAACCTCATTAAAAAAAAAGCAATTGTGCCACTTTAAGTGTTCATAGTACAGTAAATGACAAATGCTGTTCTGTGGATCAATAGGATTATGGTGATACCAAACGATGCACCCAGAGTTTAGACAACAGGTAAAAAGATATTTCATGCCAATTAAAAGTTTCCTTAGTGCTTTAAATAAGTGGAAGGATCAACATCAAAAAGCTTTGATCTCATGGTCCAAAATCCTGAGTCCCATGACATGTCAGGCAGTGGGTTTTGATGGGGGTTCCTAAAGAGGTTTTGTCATTAACACAAAGCCCTGTCCCCCAGCTGGGCCATGCCTGAAACTATAGTATACTCTCCTCTCTTGGAGCCACTGCTGACAGCTGGCAGCAGTGACTTCAGGTAGATGGGTTGGCCAGAAGCATGCAACTGCAGTGTCACTGTTGCCATTCATAACCTGGGGACATGATGCTGCAGCTTCCAATAGGCCAGTTGAGTCCCAGGAGAGGAGAGTACACTGGTTTTAGGCAGGGCCCAGCTGGAGGATGGAGTTTAGTGAATAGGACACTTCAAAATGGACAAGTTAGAATAGTGAGATATTTGACTTGACACAAAGCAAAAACCTTGGAGGAATCTTATGGGGAGGTCTGCAAAAAAACTCATATTACCCATGTGGAATACAGTTCAGTCCAGGCAGACAAGTGTGGGGGGAGCCTGGGGGTCTGTGCCAATAGAGCAAGTTATGGAGGCGGTACTATAAGCGATCTGCCCAGAACATAAGGAAGTGGTTGTGGAGTCTGGCACTGCCACCTCCCCCTGATTCTGGAGTATAAGATGCAAGAACTATTTAGCAAGAATTTGATGCCAAGTGAGTTTAGGGCCCAATGTCTATGGGTGGATTTGATTTGTGGAGTCTGCACAGGGTACCCACACAGGAGATCTGCAAGTCAAGCCGTCCATAGGCATCCACAGATGAACTAAAGCATGGGTTCAGAAAAAAGTTAAACGCCGCATGCTCCAACTTCAGTGGAGATCTTGCACGGACAGCTTCCATTGAAGTCAATGGAAGCAATCCGATCCACGGCCTGTTCGCAATTCAATTGTAGACAGGCCACAGATTCCATGGGAAAGCAGGGGATTTAAAAAAAAAAAACCTGGACTGCACATGTCCAACAGCGAACTGTGCAGAGCATCTGCAGTATGGAAGACGCAGGAGTACAGATGTTTTTGCAGACGCCACCGGGCCACACAGGGATGCATGGTCCTCAGCTGCAGTCAGATTCTGCAGCGGGCTCACACATGGAACCCAACCCGCCCATAGACACGAGGCCTTAGGCTACCTGTCCACAGGCATTGCGATATACTGCGGCAGATCTCTGCTGCAGGAGCCGTCGCCGGGGAGCAGGAGCCAGCTGACGGATCTCCGCGGTGAGCCTATCTGACAGATGGGCTCACCGCAGAGAATCGCAGCATGCTGTGATTTGCCGGCAGCAAGCGGAGAATAGCTATGATTCTCCACTCGTGAAGTGGTAGATTTGATTAGTACCATTTAGGGGCATATACATATTTCTGAGCCAAAGTAACAAAAAAGCCACAATTTTGGCATGCTGTACTTTACTTGATGTGGTCACTGCAGAACTATTGCGATTTTTATAGTTCAGACTTATGAACACGATTAGAAATGTACGGGGGTTCTCATTTTTTAATGGGACAATTGAGAAGTTTTTTGAACTCTGCTAGTTCTAATCCCCTGTGAGGATTAAATAAAAAACAATTTGATCTCTCATACTATATACTGCAGCACTGAAGTATTGCTGTATGTAGTTTTTAAAGTTGCCCATCAAGCCCTGCCACAGATATATTGTATCCATGCACTGCGATATTCTAATTATGGAAACCCATGTGATGTTGTAGACTCAGCATGAATAATCTGTAATAAAGCACAGTGCAATGCGTGTGAAAGGGGGATTATGAACTCCCATCCACACAGGACAGTCATGGTCTGTTCTTTATTACAAGTGCTCATGGTTTAGGAGATATTGTATGTGTCAGCATAAGAGCCGCCAGATTCCTTAAATGCCCCGTTACCCCTTTAGAAAAACAGCTTTGTAGTTGGATGGTAAAAGAAAAATTCCAAGTTTTATTTTTTGGACAGATCACCCAGCTTTAACTCCAGATATGCTGAATAAAAGTGAGGACAAACACCCACAGCTGCTCTACTGCATGTACCCCTGTCCAAACATGTATGACCGGCTGTAACAGACCTGCAGTATAGAGCAGCATTAATGCAGACTGATGACGGAGCAATCTGTCTCAGAAGACCTTCATAGAGCGCATAACAAACCATCAGGCCTCCAGCCAGCCATGATATATACTTCTATAATAGGGAGGCAGCAGCAGAAGAGGCAGCGCAGGTCCTGCCATGCTTGTAAGTCGCACGCGTGACACTCCTACATTTCCTTTGTTAAATCTTCTCTGGGAATACAGCAGCTGATGTGCCTCACCCTACATAACACCAATATGGACTACTCATCACTGAGTAATGCAACAGGGGAGGAGGAATCACGGCCCCAGATGACAGCGGTGCAACATTCCCAACGGGAACCCCACCCAAAAAAGGAAAATGCAATCCATGACTGAGTGAGACAGACGGGAAAGCAACAATAGGAGCCGGATACTACGCAGTCATGAGTCGGGAGATACTTTATTCACAGGCAGACAATTATAAGGGGGCATGCTCTACATAATGCATGCAGCCAGACATAGGGTCTTATTAGAAATGACAGCACACAAAGGGTGGATTATAGAAAATGCAGATGTTAGAGCGATGCAGTAAAGCCAAGTACATTCCATCCACTATTGCCATGCTGGCATTTAAAAAAAAATATATATAGATATACATCCAGAGGTATATAGTAGAGCTGATCTAATGCATGGTCCATAGTGCAGGATGTGGGGCATCAGCTGCCACCTACTGGATGGGGGTGATTAAGCTGTCATATCCATACAGATGGCCCTGCAAGCCTATTCCCATGGGGTGGATTTGCTGCAGATTCTCCACATGCTGCATTGGAAAAAAGTCACAAAACCCATGCAGAAAGTGTCAGTTAGAGCGATGCAGATGATTGCAGCCAGTGGACTTCAATGGAGAAGCCGAGAGCTGCACTGATTTTTCACATCAGCGATCTACAGTGTGACCATGGCCCAAGGAGACAGGCAGCTAGCAGCCCATAGACCCCAGTAGTAGACACTTGGCAGCAGCCCCCACATCAACCCCAAGTACTAAAGACCAACCGTTACACCCAGTTATAACCACATCAGGTACTACTGTCACCATCACCGGCCAGATCACATCAGGCAGCTGCGCACTGATACATGGAACACACAGCACCAGGGGACAACAGTTTAAATACCAGCCCACCAGTCGGGGATAGTCTCACCTGGAGCTGCTGCGACCCTCGGGGTCCAGTCCCTGGAATGTGGATGTAGTAGTCATATCTCTAACCGGCAGCTACCAGTACTGACACCCAAAGCGAAACGTTACTGCATTTATAGGAAAGAGTTACGCCCCTGCTGGTGTCTGATTGGTCGCTTTGTACCGTTACTTTGCTTCTGATTGGTTGAATGTGATATTCGGCATCAATTATTGGTGGTTATTTCTGTCACTCCAGTATCAATGCCAGATTTCTGCGCATGAGACGTAGTGGAGAGTCCCTCCCGCTGACAGAAAGGCACCAATCAGAGACGAAGCCGGTTTCTTCTCTGTTCGCTTATTGGCTGTTGAGCTTGCCTGTTGTTTTTTTCCCCCTAGTCTTTCTTTGTGAGTGAATAGTGATGCGCTCCGGCAGAGTGAGGTCACGGGGAGGGGAGGAAGAATGAGCCGGCGGATATCTGGGTGGGGTGTCTGGAGATGGATGGCGGCTCATGTGGAGTTCATTAGTAACGCGGTACATCCAGCACAGTGTAACACCTCCGTATAAGCATGATATATATATATATATATATGGGGATAGGTGCAAGGAACAGCAGTCTAGATGTATCATGAGGAAGCAGCTTCTTTTTTAACCCCTCAGTGACCACACTTTTTTGCTTTTTTCCATTTGCGTTCCCCCCGCCTTTAAAAAAAAAATCGTAACTCCTTTATCCATCGACGTCGCTGTATGAGGGCTTGTTTTTTTGCGGGACGAGTTGTATTTTTCAACGGTACTATTCAGGGTGGATTCAGACGACCGTATATCGGCTCGGTTTTCACGCGGAGCCGATATACATCGTCCTCATCTGCAGGGGGGGGAGGATGGAAGAGCCAGGAGCAGGAACTGAGCTCCCGCCCCCTCTCTGCCTCCTCCCCACCCCCTCTCCGCCCTTCTGCACTATTTGCAATGAAAGGAGGCGGGATGGGGTGGGGCTAAATGGCACGAATTAGCCCCACCCCTGTCCCGCCTCTCCCTGTTGCAAATAGTGCAGAGGGGGCGGGAGCTCAGTTCCTGCTCCTGGCTCTTCCAGGCTCCCCTCCTGCAGAGAGAGATGACGTATATCGGCTCGGCGTGAAAACCCAGCCGATATACGTTCGTCTGAATCCAACCTTATTGTACCATATAATGTACTGAAAAACTTTTTAAAAATTCCAAGTGGAGAGAAATGGGAAAAAAACGACATTCCGCCATCTTTCAGTGCGTCTTGTTTTTACGGCGCACATAGTGCAACAAAAATGGCCTGATAGCTTTATTCTATGGGTCAGTACGATTGCTGCGATACTAAACGTATATAGGTTTTTTTGCTGTACTACTTATATATCTTTTTAAAGATATTTAATTTTTTTAAATTTATTTTTTTCTCCATCTTCTGCGCACAATAACTTTTTTATTTTCCCGTTGACATAGTTGTGCGAGGGCTCATTTTGTGCGGTACATCCTGACGTTTCCGTCGGTACCATTTTTGAATGCATATAACTTTTTGATCTCTTTTTGTTAGATTTTTTCTTGGCAACGTGGTGACCAAAAAAGCGCATTTCTGGCGTTCTTTTTTTTTCGGACGATGTTCACCATGCACAGTAAATAATGCATTACTTTGATTGGACTTTTACGGATGCAGCGATACCAAATATGTATTTGTGTTTTATTGTTAAGATTTTTTATTGTAAATATGGTAAAAAGGTATTTTTTTAACTATCAACTTTTTTTTTTTTAATACTTAATAAAACAATTTATCAAGGGGGACTACAACATGCGATGCTCTGATCGCTCCTGCAGTATGATGTAATGCTATAGCATTACATCATACTACATTCTGACAGGCAGGCTATGGTTTGATAGGCATTCTGCCATGACAGCCCTGGAGCCTTTCAGAAGGCCCCCGGTTGCCATGACACCCGCACGGCTCTCCCGATCTCACCGCGGGGGGGGGACTGTACGGGACCCCCGAACATCGTCCAGGGGATTTAAATGTGAGATTTGACAACAGCATTTAAAGGGTTAACAGCCCCATTCGGCCATGCGGCTTGTTAGGGCTGTTGCCCGCGGGTGTCAGCTGTAAGAAACAGCTGACACTCGAAATGTTTGGAGGGAGATCGCAGCCTGATCTCCCTCCATACACGTCCTGCAACGGGTGGTCACTAAGGGTTTAAAGGGGGATGGGTAGGTTGCACTATGCCCCCCACTCCCTTTAGGCTGGTCTTAAATAACCAGATTTGTATTGCGCGATCAGCGTCCATGCGGAATTTTCGCTGCCAAACGCAGGCATTGAAAGACATGTAGTTTCAAATTTTCCTTCACACACATGGATACAAATTATGTATTCCACAAGCGGAAGAAAAATCGCAGCATGCTCTGTCTTGCTGGCGGAATTGATGTAAATGGAGGCATCCATACGCAGTTAACACTGCATATGGGTTGCAGGTACCCGCATCATCGCTAAGCAGTGGCGCAGGAAATGCAGACAAAATTTTAAAAAATGGTACTGTGCATGACCGGCTGCGAGCCTCTGCGGTCATCTGCAATACAGGTAAATGAGGTACGTGGGCCTCCCGCATGTGGAATCTGACTCACTCGTGTGAGCCCAGCCTTATACTTACTACCGTGTTTCCCCAAAAATAAGACCATGTCTTATATTAATTTTTGCCCCAAAAGAGGCGCTAGGTCTTGTTTTTGGGGAATGTCTTGTTATACTTACCTAGCAGGCTCAGTCCAGGTGCCTCCCGCTGCTCTCCGGCAAGTCATAAATCCCATCTCCACAACGCGATGGCTGTGATTGGTTCTTCGACCACTGCTCAGCCAATCAATGCAGCGCTCAATGAACCAATCACAGCCATCGCATTGGTTTATTGAGTGCTGCATTGCTTGGTTGAGCAGCGCTCAAAAACCAATCACAGCCATCGCTTCCTGGAGGTGGGATTTATGATTCCTGTAACCAAGAAGTGGTCTTCTGTGGGCGAATAAGGACTGCAGGACACACGGCGGAGCTCCAGACAGTAGCAGGAGGACCTGGACCGAGTCTGCTAGGTAAGTATTATTTTTTTTAATGTAATGCAGCTAGGGCTTATTTTCAGGGTAGGGCTTATATTTCAAGCCTCCCCGAAAATCCCCAAAAATCAGAGTAGGGCTTATTTTTAAGGAAACAGTGTATTTCTCTGTTGTATCACATACATCAGTACAAATCAATGGACCCATTTACACTATCATGCTAAAACTCTTTGGACACCCATCAGTAGAATGGATCATGTCTTATTAGCATGTCGTGTGTCCTCAACCATGCTACATACGATGCGGACCCTTGGAGGTATCAGCCATAGTTTGTGATGGGAACGGCACACTATTGGATATATGTGTTACGTGGCATGGTGTTTGTCCATTGGTTGTAGTGAGGTGAACCATGACATTCTAGACCAGTGATGGCAAACCTTTTAGAGACTGAGTGCCCAAACTGCATCCCAAAGCACACTTATCGCAAAATGCCAACACGTGAGGGCTTATCACTACGTAGGACTTTACCTCTGTCGTTATAAAAAGGAAAGGTCTGTTTCAAAATAGACGGGGTGCAGATTTTGACTGTTTTTTGGATGCGGAAATGCTGCAGAATTTGCCACAGAAATTTCCGCTGAGGACATTCGACAGCATTTCTGCCACGTGTAAACATACCCTAGTAGTAATAGTGACCACCCTCCCAGTAGCCTTAGTTGTAATAGTGACCCCCACCACAGTGGCCTCAGCACTAATAGTGTCCCCCAAAGTAGCCTCAGTAGTAATAGTGACCCCTTCAGCAGTAATAGTGACCTCCACAGTGGCCTCAGCAGTCATAGTGACCCCCCACAGTAGCCCAAGTAATAATAGTAGCCCCAACAGTGGTTTGAGTAGTAATAGTGTCCCCCACAGTTGCCCCAGTAGTTATAGTGCCCCCCACAGCAGGCTCAGCAGTAATAGTGACCCCCCTCAGTAGTCGAGTAGTAATAGTGACTCCCACAGCAGCCCCAGTAGTAATAGTGTTCCCCACAGTGGTCTCAGCAGTAATAGTGACCCCCACAGTGGTTTCAGTAAGAATAGTGACCCCCACAGTGGCCCCAGTAGTAATAGTGACCCCCACAGTGGTTTCAGTAGTATTAGTGTCCCCCACAGTGGCCCCAGCAGTAATAGTGACCCCCACTGTAGCTCCAGCAGTAATAGTAACCCCCACAATGGCCCCAGTAGTAATAGTGACCCCCACAGTGGTTTCAGTAGTATTAGTGTCCCCCACAGTGGCCCCAGCAGTAATAGTGACCCCCACTGTAGCTCCAGCAGTAATAGTAACCCCCACAGTAGCCCCAGTAGTAATAGTTTCAGTGTGAACTTGGACTGGAGGCACAGGTGGGATTTACCTACCCAGGGTTACCCCACCATACACTAGGTGAGTAGACATTCACCTTCTATTACAGTAAATTGTTATGCACGTGGCGCGATTCTGATATACAGATAGTCCCCGACTTGCGAACATTCGACTTACGAATTTCGCTAGATACGAACTATCTGTACAGCACAGTATGATGTAATGCTATGGCATTACATCATACTGTACAGGGACCGGACAGGCTTCTATCAAGCCTGATAGAAGCCTGTCCGGTCAGATCGCGGTTGCTAGGCAGCCGGGGGCCTTCTGAAAGGCCCTAGGGCTGTCTATGCAGAGCGCCTAGCAAGCCGTGCGCTTGATAGGCACTCTGCATAGGCAGCCCTGGGGCCTTTCAGGAGCTCCCCGGCTGCCTAGCAACCACACAGCGTCCCGCGATCTCATCGTGGGACGCTGTACGGGCCCCCTGAACGTCGGGTGCAGGCTGTTTCTTACAGCGGGCTCCCGGCGGCAGCAGTTCCGACGAGCCGCGCCGCTCGTCAGAACTGTTAACACTTTAAATACCGCTGTCAGAGCGGTATTTAAAGTGTTAACAGTTCCGACAAGCGCCACGGCTCGTCGGAACTGCTGCCGCCGGGTGCCCGATGTAAGAACAGCCGGCACCCGACGATGTATGGAGTGGGGTCCACCCGCGATCCCCTCCATACAAGCATTTGTTCGACTTGCGAACAAAATGGACTTGCGAACGGGCTCCCGGGAAACGGAACCCGTTCGCAAGTCGAGGACTATCTGTACTGTTTATTAGGGCCAAAGGAGCTCTAGTACGTATTAACATATGGAAATAAATACTACTTTTGATTCTTCTGTAGTGACTAAGTAAGGCCGCCTGCACACGGGCAGATTTGCATGGCGGAATCCGGAGCGGGATTCCGCTCAAATACCACCCATAGCATGCTTTGGCAAAACACCTTTTCCTCTACACGAGCGGAAATCAATTGTGATTTTCCCCTCACGGAAGAAAAATTACAGCACGCTCTATTTCTGTGGGATTCCGCACGGCTTGCTTCTATTGAAGTCAATGGAAGCCGTTCGAGCCGTGGCCCTTCCTCACTGACATTATTGCGGAAAGGTTGCAGATTTCGTTTCTTCGCCTAGCGACGACGCAGGAAAAGCCAGGATTTGAAAAAAAAAGCTAGAAGAAAAGCAAGAAAGCGCGGATGCCGGCTGAGCACAGGGTCACATTCCACTGTTGGCTCCCGCATGCAAAATCCCACCCAGTTGTGTGCAGCCGTCCTAAGTGGTGCCCATTAATCACCAGCGTCTATCCCAGTGTTGTAGTGTCCATTATAGATGTCATGCAGCTGTACACAGAGCCTAACTGAATTGCTGCAAAATATGTTTAGACAGTTTAGGACAGTGATGGGCAATCTTTTGAGCTCAGTGTGTCAAAATTCGCCAAAAACGAGCATAACTCGGGTGGTGTGTCACTTCGAGAAAAAAGCCATAAATAATTATAGTTTAAGTAACAAAAATGTATAATTGTAATATATAACTGTATTTAATAAACCCAAAATACCCATAGCACAGGCCCTCGCCTCTTGCTGCCTCCCCCTCACTTATCTCAGTAATGATGAGCCCCCAGCAGCGACAGCGCCCCCCACAGCACACCCCCCCCCCCCCCCGGCAGCAACAGCGGCCCCCAGCAGCGACAGCGCCTCCCACAGCGGCGACAGCGGCCCCCAGCTGTCATAGTGCCCCTCATATCAACCCTTAGCAGTGACAGCGCCCCCCCACAGTGGCCCCCAGCAGTGAAAGCGGCCACTAGTAGTGACAGCACACCCCAGAAGTGACAGTGCCCCCCACAATAGTCCCCAGAAGTGACCCCCAG
This sequence comes from Eleutherodactylus coqui, assembly GCF_035609145.1. NCBI lineage: Eukaryota > Metazoa > Chordata > Amphibia > Anura > Eleutherodactylidae > Eleutherodactylus > Eleutherodactylus coqui. The sequence goes on from NC_089849.1 coordinate 69,970,444, forward strand.
CGGTGATAGTGCCCCTCACAGCGGCCCTTAGCAGTGACAGTGCTCCCCAGCAGTGACAGCGGCCCCCAGCGGTAATAGTGCCCCTCATAGCGGCCTTTAGCAGTGACAGTGCCCCCCACAGAGGCCCCCAGCGGTGATAGTGCCCCTCACAGTGGCCCTTAGCAGTCACAGTGACCCCACAGCGGCCCCCAGCAATGATAGTGCCCCCCAGCAGTGACAGTGCCCCTCACACTGCCCCCCGAGACCCCCTCCACGTACTGGAAGCTCCGCTCCTCCTCTGATCTCCGCGCCCTCCAGCAGCGATGATCTCCGGCGCACACTGTGACATCAGTGTGCTGCTGGACGCCTCCTCCCCTGGACGCTCTCGCGGAACCAACAGGTAGGAGACATCAGGGCAGGGGGGTAAAGGATCCCAGCTGCACACTAACATCACAGTGTGCGCCGGGATCAGCGCTGCTAGTAGCGCTGGTTAGTGAATACTAGCAAGGGAGCCGCAGCCCCTGCCAGTATTCACTACTAACGGGGTTAGTGGCCGCGTGTCAGCGACTATGGCTACGTGTGTCAGTGCTGACACGCGTGTCATAGGTTCGACATCACGGGTTTAGGACATTAAGGTCACATTTACACAATAGTATTGTGGGAGCATTTTGCTTCCCCCATTATAAATGGGTGTTCCGGCGCAACTGTGTCTACTGATTTGAACTCCCAGCATCATAGGGATCCATGATGTTGTGAATGCGGATCAGTAGACCCACAGTCTGGTCGGGACACTCATCCGTAATGTGGGAGTTTCACAAGACATCCAACAGAACCCACTATAATCAATGGGGTCTGCCGCCACTGTCTGCATTCAACGTACGATGGATAGGGGGCTTCATTCCTACGACAGAACAGAAAACCAAAAGTGTTTAGTAGAGATATAAACCCAATCCTAGATGCACTACAAGACACCTATAGTGGGACTTGCACATGTCTCCGGAGCGAAGGTTCTCTGACTTCCTCAAGCCTAGTGAGACGTCCGCTGCATCCGTGAAGCAATCGAATGGAGGAGCAACCAGGATTACAGAAACAACCAAACTCACGGTGTTCTGCTGTTTCTATAACTCCCAGATTATAATAAAAAGATTATGTTTAACTATATGATTTTAATTAGTCAAAAAGTACAGGTGATACTTTCCCTTAACCCTTTGCAATCCAATTTTGGATTCAGAGTTTCCTAGGGGGTTTTCTCTTTCTGCCATTATACAATAGCGCCATCTGCTGGCTAGAGCCAGTACTGCGGTATGTGACATGCTGGAGAGGCCCCCGACAACACAGCATGATTTTTAAATCCCAGCACTTCTGTTAAAAATTAATTAAAGAAAATTTGGATGCAATTATATATTTCCAAAGGTCCATTGGAGCATCCACTTGCACTCTCTGGCATTGGAAACCCGTTGCAATCATGAACTGCAGGATTGGGTGAGCTAACTTTTTCTTAGCTTTTTAGAGATAAGTTGCCGCCTGAGCTGTGTGGCAGTGGCTTGCTAGCCTATGGCCATTGAAAATACATGTACTCTCCAGGCAAGAGTTCATATATATGGAGAGTCAGGAAAAATAGTTTGTTCAACCGACCGATATTGAAGATGGATTCCTCTTGTAGCGCTTTGAATATGTTGAGTTGGCAGTCTCTACTGCTCACTGTCACAGGATGATGTCAGATTTGATTGACACTTAGTGGTTAGGACCGCCCATTTGACAGATTTAGAGCACCAGAAGCTAAATCTAACAAGACTCCCTGCAAGACTATTGATGACTTATCCTTAGGATAGTTCATCAATAGTAGATTGGCTGTCCATCACTCAGGACCCCAGCCTATCAGTTAATTGCACGCCTGCTGTCAGCACCACAAGGGGTACAGAGCGGAAAGAGCACTGACCCCTGTATAGTAGCTGGCTATGTTATTTGCAGGCGCAGATTTCATTAAAATTAATGACAGCTGCGTCTGCAATTACCATGCCCATAGTACTGTAAAAAAGTTAAAAATTACATATAAGTACAAAGTGAAGCAGCGCCAAAACAAGTTAATTGTGTTCTTGGAATTATGTAATTCCTCCAAACTGAAGAACAAACTCAAGTCAACCAAGATATTTACTGATGGGATTACACAATAACATTTTATATATTCATAGTAAAAAAAAGAATCCATCCCCTAGAAGGAGTTGTTGGTGTGAAGCTTTCTCTGTGTGATTGTAATGTTGATATACAGTGGGGGGAAAGTATTTAGTCAGACACCAATTGTACAAGTTCTCCCACTTAAAAAGATGAGAGGCCTGTGATTGACATCATAGGTAGACCTCAACTATGAGAGACAACATGAGAAAACACATCCAGAAAATCACATTGTCTGATTTTTAATGAATTTATTTGCAAATTATGGTGGAAAATAAGTATTTGGTCACCTACAAACAAGCAGGTTTTCTGGGTCTCACAGACCTGTAACTTCTTCTTTAAGAGGCTCCTCTGTCCTCCACTCATTACCTGTAGCAATGGCTCCTGTTTGAACTTGTTATCAGTATAAAAGACACCTGTCCACAACCTCAAGCAGTCACACTCCAAACTCCACTATGGTGAAGACCAAAGAGCTGTGGAAGGACACCAGAAACACAATTGTAGCCCTGCACCAAACTAGGAAGACTGAATCTGCAATAGGCAAGCAGCTTGGTGTTAAGAAATCAACTGTGGGAGCATTAATTAGAAAATGGAAGAGATACAAGACCACTGATAATCTCCCTCGATCTGGGGCTCCACGCAAGATCTCACCACGTGGGGTCAAAAAGATCACCAGAACGGTGAGCAAAAATCCCAGAACCACACAGGGGAACCTAGTGAATGACCTGCAGAGAGCTGGGACCAACGTAACAAAGGCTACCATCAGTAACACACTACGCCGCCAGGGACTCAGATCCTGCAGTGCCAGACGTGTCCCCCTGCTTAAGCCAGTACATGTCCGGGGCCGACTGAAGTTTGCTAGAGAGCATTTGGATGATCCAGAAGAGTATTGGGAGAATTCCATATGGTCAGATGAAACCAAAGTAGAACTGTTTGGCAGAAACACAACTCGTCGTGTTTGGAGGAGAAAGAATGCTGAGTTGCATCCAACGAACCCCATACCTACTGTGAAGCATGGGGGTGGCAACATCATGCTTTGGGGCTGTTTCTCTGCAAAGGGACCAGGATGACTGATCTGTATACATGAAAGAATGAATGGGGCCATGCATAGTGGGATTTTGAGTGCAAACCTCCTTCCAACAGCAAGGGCACTGAAGATGAAACGTGGCTGGGTCTTTCAGCATGACAATGATCCCAAGCACACTGCCAGGGCAACGAAGGAGTGGCTTCGTAAGAAGCATTTTAAGGTCCTGGAGTGGCCTAGCCAGTCTCCAGATCTCAACCCTATAGAAAACCTTTGGAGGGAGTTGAAAGTACGTGTTTCCCAGCGACAGCCCCAAACCATCACTGCTCTTGAGGAGATTTGCATGGAGGAATGGGCCACATACCAGCAACAGTGTGTGCCAACCTTGTGAGGACTTACAGAAAACGTCTGACCTCTGTCATTGCCAATAAAGGATATATAACAAAGTATTGAGATGAACTTTTGTTTTTGACCAAATACTTATTTTCCACCATAATTTGCAAATAAATTTGTTAAAAATCAGACAATGTGATTTTCTGGATGTGTTTTCTCATGTTGTCTCTCATAGTTGAGGTCTACCTATGATGCCAATTACAGGCCTCTCTCATCTTTTTAGGTGGGAGAACTTGTACAATTGGTATCTGACTAAATACTTTTTTCCCCACTGTAAGTAAGTGATTACAATATCAGAGCAAAAGGAGAATTTTATTGCAGAAAGCTGAACACTTGGAAGGAGGCTCTAGTACCCTGTTGTACCGCCTCTAGCTTGGATGCAAGATGTGATATGAGCAGGCATGGAGGCTCTAGTACCGTGTTGTACCGCTTCTAGCTTGGATGCAAGATGGAATATGGGCGGGCATGGAGGCTCTAGTACCCTGTTGGGCAGCCTCTAGCTTTAATGCAAGAGGTGATATGGGCAGGTATGGAGGCGCTAGTATCCTGTTGTACCGCCACTAGCTTGGATACAAGATGTAATGCAGGAGGGCATGGAGGCTCTAGTACCCTGTTGTACTGCCTCTAGCTTGAATGCAAGATGCGATATGGGGGGGCATGGAGGCTCTAGTACCGTATTGTACCTCCTCCTGCTTGGATACAAGATGTGATACGGGCGGGCATGGAGGCTCTAGTACCCTGTTGTACCGCCTCTAGCTTGGATGCAAGATGGGATATGAGCGGGCATGGAGGCTGTAGTGCCATGGTGGGTCGCCTCTAGCTTGGAAAGAAGATCTGATCCGGGCAGGCATGGAGGCTCTAGTACCCTGTTGTACCGCCTCTAGCTTGGATACAAGATGTAATGCAGGAGAGCATGGAGGCTCTAGTACCCTGTTGTACTGCCTCTAGCTTGAATGCAAGATGCGATATGGGCGGGCATGGAGGCTCTAGTACCGTATTGTACCTCCTCCTGCTTGGATACAAGATGTGATATGGGCGGGCATGGAGGCTCTAGTACCCTGTTGTACCACCTCTAGCTTAGATGCAAGATGGGATATGGGCGGGCATGGAGGCTGTAGTGCCATGGTGGATCGCCTCTAGCTTGGAAAGAAGATCTGATCCGGGCAGGCATGGAGGCTCTAGTACCCTGTTGTACCGCCTCTAGCTTGGATACAAGATGTGATATGGGTGGGCATGGAGGCTCTAGTGCCCTGTTGGCCACCTCTAGCTTGGATACAAGATGTAGTATAGGCGGGCATGTAAGAATACTGGTTCCATATGGTATCCTGCAGCATATCGGTCCACATTTGCTGTAACTGAGGCTCTAGAAAATTAAAAACTCGTAGGCTGTTGAAGTTGGCGTCCCATACATGTTCTATTGGTGATAAATCTGGCGACAGGGAAGGCCACGGAAGTGTGACAATGTTGTGGGGACATTCCTGTGACCCCTTTGTGTGTGCGGTCCAGCATTATCCTGCTACCTTTTGGAAGCCGGCATGAGAGGAACACATGTGGCTGCAGGATGTCCTGAACATAATCATACTGCGGGGCTTGCCAGAAAGCAGTGCTTTCAATGGGATTGGCAGCAGTGCTGATCCCATTGAAAACAATGGGATAGCATGCCGCGGACTTCTGCCACAGCTGCCACAGCTGTGGCAGAAGTCCGCGGCATTCTCCATCTCTTTTCAATGGGGCTAGCGCTGCTGCCGCTGGCCCCATTGAAAAAACTGGCGAAATCCTGGCGTGATGCCAGTTTTTTTCTCGCACTGCGCTGCGAGACTTTTCCTTTAGGCCGCCTGCACACGAGCGGAAATCCCGGTGCGGGATTTCCCGCGGGATTTCCGCCGCTGAAAGCCTGCATAGGAGTGCATTAAAATACGCACTCCTATGCAGACGGCCGCGGTTTGGCCGCGCGAAATCTCGCGCGGCAAACAAACCGCGGCATGTCCTAATTTTCTGCGGGGCACGCACTCACCCGGCCGCCGGCTCCGGTCTGCGCATGCGCCGGCTGCGCGGCAGCCGGCACATGAAAGAGCCGGGGCCGCCAGGCGCGGGTGAGTACGCGCTCGTCCCTGCAGGCGCTCGGGTCGGATCGCGCGGCGAGAATTCTCGCTGCCGGATCCGACCCGCTCGTCTGCAGGCGGCCTTACTCTCGCAGCAAAGTGGAGAAAAAAACACCAGTGGGTGTGAGCCCTTAAGGTGTCCTTCACACATAGCGTAAAAGCAGCAGATTTTCACAGTGGATTTTGCTTCGGAAATTCTGCAGAATTTACATTACAATCCATGTGAAAGAGATTTCTAAAGTCTCTTGAGTCTTGCACATGGAGTAGAGAATTTCCTCAAGGAATCTGTGTTTTTGAAAAATACAGCAGATTCTAAATTTACGGCATGCCTATTTATGCTGCACAATTCAACCTTGGAATTAAAGAGTTGACAGGAGACGGGCAGTCCACACCTTTAGACATATGCCACCATGCATGACCCTGCACACTGGAGACGGCATTCCACATTTTCAGAGGTATGCAAGGAGCAAGACCCTGCTCACAGGAGACGGGCAGTGTGCACCTTCAGATGTATGCTACTGAGTACGGCCCTGTTCACAGGAGGCGGGCAGTGCACACCTTCAGACGTATAGCGTCAAGCATGACCCTGCTCACTGGAGATGGGCAGTCCACATCTTCAGAGGTATGCAAGGAGCAAGACCCTGCTCACAGGAGGCGAGCAGTGTGCACCTTCAGATGTACGCTACTGAGTATGACCCTGCTCACAGGAGGCGGGCAGTGCACACCTTCGCACATAGGTGACCGAGCAGGATCCTGCTCACAAGGGTCTGGCAGTTCACACCTTCAAATGTCTGCCACTGAGCAAGACCCTGCTCACAGGAGAAGAGCAGTGTGCACCTTAAGACATATGTTGCTGAGCACGAACCAGCCCCCAGTGGACAGTCAGTCCACACCTTCAGACATACACCGCCGAGTATGACCTTGCTCACAGGATATGCAGCAAGCAGAAATTGGCAAAGGTAGCTTGAGTTGATGTTCTTACTTTAGTTTGGTCATGGTGGTGGCTACTCTGTCTAAGATGGCGACTCGTGCAGCAGAGGGATTGCAATAAGGTTTTTCAGCGTTAGCAAGTAGTGGTTTGTGTGATGTCTAACGTGACGCCAGTGCCTTTGAGTGATGGTGTTCTTGCAATAGCAAAATAAAGAGACAAGTCTCGATAAATTGCAGTAAAACCAAAAGCACACAGTTTACTGAATAACACAGATGGAATACAATATTCGCACTTCGCAGATTAACGAGCAGTAGAAACTTCCACAAAATTCTCATGAACTTAGAACAACAAGCAATGATTCCTGGACTCTCTCTTGCAGGACAAAGCTGTTGGACTAAGTTAAGTGCTTGCTGGGTAGGAGGTTATTTGTGGAGGAATGAAGGGACTAGTACAGGCTTCACTGTGGCCCCACTGACTTCTGACTACTTGGGGAAGAATTGCACTCACGATTGTGTTGATTACTCTCCATACAGCCTCAGTGGGGTCTGCCCTGGCTCTGGTTCCTTGCAGCAGGGATGAAAAAAGACGCCGCTTCCACTCCAGGCACTGTCGGCTCAACGCGCTCCACATCTGCTCTTCTCAATTGCTCTCTCGCTCCTCTCTCCTTATTTTCGCCACCGCCCTTCCGGCTGCTTCCCACTCTTTTCTCCTCCCGCTAACTCACTTCCTCTTTGTCCTTTAGCTCATTTTTTCTGGCTTACAACACTCCTTCCAATCCACCAATCAGAAAACCGATTACATGCAGCCAATCAGAAAATTAGCAGATTTAGCTTTAACTCGTTATGCAAGGAAAGACAGTGTCTTTCTTCTGCAGGGTGCTACCTCTGACCTCAGAGGGCTCATAGCGGACTTATTAACCCTTTTGACTAGCCTGTAGGACCCTCCGGGTCAGTACAGAGACGGGCAGTCTACACCTTCAGACGTACACTGCCAAGCATAACCTTTCTCACAGGAGATGAGCGGTGCACATCTTACGCCGCCGAGGACAACTTTGCTCTCAGGAGATGGGTAGTGCACACCTTAAGACGTACGCTGTCGTGAACGACCCTGCTCACTGGAGATTGCTAATCCACATCTTCAGACATATGCTACTAAACACTATATTGCTTACAGGAAACAGGCATGTCACACTTTCACACGTACACCGCCGATCTTCACCCTGCTCAGAGGAAACATGATGTGCACACCTTAAAGGAGATGTCTCGAGGAAGCAGTTAATTTTTTTTTTTGCCCAGTCCCCCCCATTAAACACACATTACTAAGCCCCCCTGTAAATGACATTTCTAGCTGGTTCGTACTTACCGTTCCAGCGTTTCAGCAAGTTATAAAAGTTTCCTCAAGATGGCCGCCGGCTCTTTCCCAGTCGCTCGCTGCAGCCCGACGTGCGCGCTCCCGAGACGCCGCCAGCTGTGTCTCCATGGCAACCGGACGCATCGCAGCCGCCGACCAGACGCCCCGCAGCCGCCGACCAGACAGCAGGTAACCGGCGCTAGCCCCCGGCTCCCCAGCGCTAGTTCCCCCGGCGCAGCGACAGCCCCCCCCATCGCAGCGACAGCCCCCCCGGCCTAGCGCTAGTTCCCCCGGCGCAGCGACAGCCCCCCCGGCCTAGCGACAGCCCCCCCCATCGCAGCGACAGCCCCCCCGGCCTAGCGACAGCCCCCCCCATCGCAGCGACAGCCCCCCCGGCCTAGCGCTAGTTCCCCCGGCGCAGCGACAGCCCCCCCCGGCCTAGCGACAGCCCCCCCGGCCTAGCGACAGCCCCCCCCCATCGCAGCGACAGCCCCCCCGGCCTAGCGCTAGTTCCCCCGGCGCAGCGACAGCCCCCCCCGGCCTAGCGACAGCCCCCCCCATCGCAGCGACAGCCCCCCCGGCCTAGCGCTAGTTCCCCCGGCGCAGCGACAGCCCCCCCGGCCTAGCGACAGCCCCCCCCATCGCAGCGACAGCCCCCCCGGCCTAGCGCTAGTTCCCCCGGCGCAGCGACAGCCCCCCCCGGCCTAGCGACAGCCCCCCCCATCGCAGCGGCAGCCCCCCCCCGGCGCAGCCCGGCGCAGCGGCAGCCCCCCCCGACCCATCACTTACCTGGGAGGCTTCTCGGGGCTGCTGGGCTGGGCTTCTCCGCTGGGCAGCTCCAGTTTCTGCACCTTCCTCTAACAGAGGATGGTGCAGAATGGCCGCTCCAGCGCGCTCCCGAGAAGTGACAGCTCTTCTGCGCATGCGCAGAAGAGCTGTAGCGGTGAGCACACTGAAGCGGCTCGTGCTGAATGGAGAAGACCGGACTGCGCAAGCGCGTCTAAAAAAGCAAGCTGCCAGCGAATTTAGACGGAACCATGGAGACGGGGACGCTAGCAACGGAGCAGGTAAGTGGAATAACTTCTGTATGGCTCATATTTAATGCACAATGTATATTACAAAGTGCATTAATATGGCCATACGGAAGTGTATAACCCCACTTGGTTTCGCGAGACCACCCCTTTAAGACGTATGCCATCAAGCACGATCCTGCTTACTGGAGATGGGCTGTCCACACCTTCAAACATATGCCACGGAGCCTGACTCTGCTCACAGGAGGCGGGCAGTGCACGCCTTCAGATGTATGCCGCTGAGCCTTATCCTGCTCGCAGGAATCGGGCACTCAACATCTTCAGACGTATGCCGCCCAGCACAACAATGCTCACAGCATCAAGCAATCCACACCTTCAGACATACGCCGCCGAGCATGACCCTGCTTACAGGAGACGGGCAGTCTACACCTTCACACGTATGCTGCCGAGCACGATACTGCTCAAAGAGATCTGGCAGTCCACACCTTCAGACGTATGCCACCGAGTATGACCTCGCTCACAGGGGTGTGGCAGTCCACACCTTCGAACGTAAGCCATGGGCTTGACCCTGCTCACAGCATAGGGGCAGTCACACTTTAAGTCCATTGTAAGAACTGTTGTGTGTTATCCATGATGGATGTTACAGTAAAGAAGGACTTCACCGACCGTTCCCAGTTTAGTCTATTTAAAGTACAGCCCTGTGTGTGTGGACTATTTATTGCACCATCGTCGTACTTCACCGCAGAGGATGGAACAGTGGTGTCACCCATGACATGTACTGGAGTTTCCCCGCAGAGATTTATTCGGGTAACTGCATCACCAGCGTTGCCTGGAGAGGCCTGCCAGGGCCTTGGCAAAGGGTTGCAAGCATCCCTCAGGGGTAGTGCCACCGTGACATCCCTTTCAGCTACTCCGCCATCTCCTCAGCTGTGGGCCCTGCGCCTCGGTCACTGCAAGTGTAGTGACACACAGTTTTATTGCAAAATGAAGATTTTAACCCCTTAAGGCCCTTTCAACACAAAAATAATCTTTCAAACTTTTGAAAGTTTTAGAGATCATTTTGCATAAAGTGTTAATAGATACTAATGTCACTGACACACTATCATTTTCATTTGCATGTAAAAGGGCTCTGCACACAGCTGCTTTGTTGGGGCTGCCAGCAGAATACAATGTAATCTCCCGACTCCCGCTGAGAACACAGCATGCGGTCTGTTGAGAAATACCAAGCCTTTTTCGCCTTAAGCCCCATTTACACGGGACGAATGTCAGGCAAACGATGCTCAACAATCAACCCCGCACATACTCGCTCCCGTGTTGTTACACAGAAGCGAGTATCGCTGGCTCTCTGACAGAGCAGCCAGCAGGGGGGCGGGGTGGCTGGAGGAGATTTCACTCCTCGCTCTCCCCCACGCATATATCTATATTCCACAACACTTCTGCTCGATTCACAACCTGATTGGTTGTTTGGGTTGGCTGATTCACAGTCATTGGTTGTTTGGGTTGGCTGATTGACAGTGATTGGTTGTTTGGGTTGAATCGAGCAGAAGTGTTTTGGAATATAAATATACGCCTCCCCCCCCTCTTCTCCATTCACTTAACATAGCGGCTGTTCAGTACTGAACAGCTACTGTTTACACTAAACGATCATTGCTCAGTTCATCTTTCATTGTTTAGGCTGCATGAATGATGAACGATGAGCTGAACGCTGATCGTTCAGTGTAAACAGCAGCCGTTCAGTACTGAACAGCCGCTATATTAAGTGAATGAAGAGGGGCGGGAGAGAGCGAGGAGTGAAATCACCTCCAGCCATTCTGTCCCCCCTGCTGGCCGCTCTGTCAGAGAGCCAGCAATACTCGCTTCTGTGTAACAGCACAGGAACGAGTACATGCTGGGACGAATGTCAGGCATCGTTTGCCAGACATTCGTGCCGTGTAAATGGGGCTTTAATGACCGGACTGAATTTGCAAAGAATAACTCTGTAAAGGTTTTGCACATCCAAGAATTCTGACATTGTTTTTTCACCACATATTGTACTTAATTTAGGTGGTAAAAATAGACTTTTTAACTGCAATATCTCAAATATGTAGAAACATACTGTACACATTTTTGATGAGGTATATATTTCCATCTGTTTACTTTATTCTGGAAGCACATTGGGGAAACTTTAGTTTTTTTTTTTACCATTTAGGAGACATACAATTTTTTTTTAAAGGAACATTTATTTTGCCAAAATGGACAAATATACAAAACCAACAGGCACCAAAAGAATGTACACTTTGCTGGTACATCACAGTTCATGAGAACAGAACAGAAAAAAACATTAATTTCTTGCATACTTGTGTGCATTTCTCATAAAACATAATATTTGGCTGTTCATTTTTACATTTATTGCATCAATTACCCGCAAACCAAAAAAAATACCTAGTCTCGGAATCCAAAAGCAACAGGAAGAAAGAAAGAGAAAAGGAAAAAAGACAGAGAATAGAAAGAACCCCACCACCACCAGAACCCACACCCCAAACAGCAACCCAGCATGACTCTTAGGCCTCCCTCATACAGGCGTTTTGTATAGCGTTTAGCGCTGCATTTTCAAGGCTCCCATTCATTTCAATGGGGCTGCTCACACAGGGCTGAAACCGCAGCGCCTTCCAACGCTGCGCTTTGACAGTGATGCATGTTCTATTTTTGGGGATTTTCAGCCCTGCGTCGCCCATTGAAATGAATGGACAGCGGTTTTAGCACTGCTGAAAAAGCGGCAACACTTGGTGCCATGTTTTTGGCAGCGTTAACCGCTCACCAATTTTCGGGGGGAGGGCTTGCAATAGAAGCCCTAGTAGCAAGGAGATTTTAAATAGCCCTCTACAGCTTCTGCACTTGTGTCCGCCACCTTGCCAAAGGGCACATGCGCCGAAGCTGGGGAAAGGTTCGCGGATAAAAATCCCATCGGGAGACAATGCCGGAGGCCTTTGGTAAGTAATTTCACCTCCAGTCACGGATCGGATCTATGACGGGAGGTAAAATCTTATCTTTTTTTTACTTTTACATGATTGCAGTTATCCATTGGATAACGATGATCATGTGACCAGAGACCGCATACCATGTGACCAGAGACCCTCGTGAAATCTACAGGCTTTTGGCTATGTTTGCTTGCCAGGAGCAGGGAGGTTTTAAATTACGCCAGCAGTCCGCGGCTTTTGCACATGCGTCTGCTTATTTGGCAACAGGTGCATGCACAGAAACCGGGATAAGGTCTGCGGATAAATCCGGGGCCCTCAGGTACATAATTTCATCTCCCCTCACGGAAATGATCTGTGAGGGGAGATGAAACTTAAACTTTTTGAACTTCTTTTTTTTTTAACACTTTTTTTTTTGCCGTTATCTATTGGATATCGGCGATCATGTGATCGGGGACCGCATACAGCGGTTCCCGGTGACATCTCCCTGCTCTCGGCTACTCATGCTGTGTGAATAAGACCTTAGCGTGGTTTCCATGTGACTATACCCTTTACAAGGCTCCTCGCAGAATGCAATCTGTGGAAAAAACTACAACACCCTGCAACTCCCCTGGCATGTTGGGAGTTATAGTTCACCACGATAATGGGCTGTTGTGAAGGCGAGACTCAGGGAGGGAAGATACACTCCAAAGTGCTAGATTGCCTAGATGTCATCTCAGCCAACTTATGCATCTACATAAACAGATAAACTACTAAGTTTATTATACTCTATGGACATACTAGTATAGGCTATCCGAGATTGTGTGTGCGTCCTATCTGTATATAGTGCAGCTAATGTACTATGTCATATGCCAATCATGGGGAGCGGGGGGCCACTCTTGGCCAGGGCCCACCCGGGGGATTCAACTGTTCCCCTGTGGGCCTGTCTGAGCCTGTATGTGGTTACCGGATTATGTTTGTGAAATGAATATACATAACTGAATATAAAATAGGCCGTATATTTTGTAATGTAATCAGGCTCCTTGGCGTCAATAAGAGGATGCAGTGTACTTTGCAGATGCTGTTAGCCAGGAGGGTACTGTGCCAGATCCTAGTGTTCTTTTCTATACTCCTCCTGACCAGCCTAAATAGTGCGTCTGTGTCTGTCTGCAGTGATCTGAGCAACGCTGTTCTTGTCTGTGCTCATTAAAGTATACTTGCACTTTAAGATGACTTTTCGGAATAAGCTGCCATGTGCGCATCAGCTGATCACCACAGTTCCAGCTCCTGGCATGCCCGGCAAACAGTTCCATTATGGCTCTTAAACTAGTTTCACACGTCCGAGCGCGATATTGGGTCGTGAAACCCGCCCCAATATCGCACTCGTTCACATGTTATGCGCCCACGGATGCTGGGCGTTTTTGTGTGAAAAACGCCTCCCATCACTTTGTTGAGGCTGCGATCCTCCGGAACGGCTTTCAGCTGGTTTCAATGAGAAACCTCGCATCTCACTTGCTTGCACCTTGGGGTAGATGTTCCCTAGAAGGAGGGAAATACTCACTTTTTTTTTGCTGACATATACAATGGCAGATTACCATAGGTTCTGGGCTGTTCACAGTACTTGCACTTCCTCATCCTGCCCATAGTCAGCAGCATTAAGGCCTGGTTTACATTGGTCAAGTAACTGAGTCAAGTTCAGTAGGCTCAGTTAATGGGGCAAGCAGAACGATTGTTCAAAAAATCGTTCTAATGAGCGAAAGTGAACGATAATCGTTCGGTCTAAACGCGAGCCAACGACGAATGAGGATCGTTTGCTTCTCACTCTGGATGCAGGCATAAAAATCACCATTGGCTCGTTCAGTTTAAACATTGATCTTTCGTGATTCACATAGCAAATGCGAAACACGGAACGATTCTCGTTGAACTAGTGAGTCAACTATGAATCTGCCTGTCTAAACGGACTGCACGAGAGCAAACGAGCTAGCGATGACGACTCATGCAAACAAGAATCGCCCAGTCTAAAAACACCCTAAGGGCTCATTCACACGAGCGTAGCGATTTTTGGTTGGCTGTGACATGGCCACAGAGCAACCGAAGAGCGCAAAAATCTGCCATTTGTGTGTGCGTTCAGATGGCCCAGGTTGGGCGCATGTACGCCAAGCTTGAGATACCTAAACAACCTCCCCCCTCTCTGCCCCCTCGCCGACTCTCGGCAAGGGAAGGGGGCAGGGTGGGGCGGGAGCTGGTGTGCTAAGCTCCTGCCCCCTCTTTGCCCCTTGTCAGCTGCCAGCAATGGGAAGGGGGTGGGACGGGAGCGTAGCAACTAGCAACTAGCTCACGCCCTGCCCCCTCCCATTGGAAACACCCGGTAAGAGGTGGAGAGAAGCAGGGAAGGGGGTGGGAGTTTAGCAGACACGCTGCTAAACTCCCACCTCACTTCTCCGGCAGCTCCCATAGGAGTCTATGGGAGCCGACGCCGTATTCCAACCAGGAAGATAGTTCCTGAACTATCTTTCCTAAGTGACATAGAAGCGCCCAGCCGAAATGCGCTCCTATGCGCTATCTTGGCCGGCCGAACACTTTAACGCCGCAGGAATACGCCCTGAACTGATGCATTGTAAATCAATGCATCAGATGGATAGCGTATATCAGCCAGACGTGAAAGCATGGCTGATATACGCTCGTGTGAATACAGCCCAATGTTCCGTGTGCAGACTTGAATTGTGGAATCCGCATGGGAAGCCCCCACGCGGACGGACTGCAGTTCAAGCCACCCATAGAGAAACATGGGTGTCCGCAGCTGAACTAAGGAATGCAGATTTGTTTTGCGGACCTTGCTGTCTGGAAAACAAATCGCAGCATGCTCCATTTCAGTGCGGTTTCCGCATGGATGGCTTCCATTGAAGTCAACGGAAGCCGTTCGATTCGTGGCCGGGCCGCAGATTCCACGGGAAACAAGGACTTTTTAAAAAAAGACTCCACTGTGCATGTGTGGCCGGGCTCCGGCTGGTGCTTACAGTGTCCTCGGCCACGGGCAGGGTCGGATTCCGCTAATTAGAGATGACGTCACATGTCAGAATGTCGTTATTTATTCTGCCACTGCTCGCATCTAATCAGTCTTGTAGTCACTGTCTTGTCTGTACAGTGATGATGGATAGTAGCGTTCTTGTTTGTGGACTGACAACTTCCATCTTACTTTACCATTGTTGAGATCATAATAAGAAGTACCAACTTAAAGGGGTTTTCTGTGGAAAATACTATCAATGACCTATCCTCAGGATAGATCATCAATAGTTGATCGTCTGGTGTCTGTCGCTTGAGATCCCGACCGATCAGCTAAGCGGACGCATGCTGTCAGCGCCGCAAATACACAGAGGTCAGAGCTGATGCAGCGGAAGTCTCTGCGCCGACCTCTGTGTAGTGTCTGGCGCTTGTAACTGCAGGCACGGCACTGATTGAAATCAACTCGAGCTGGCACTTCTAAGTGCCAACCACTACATGGAGGTCGGCACGGAGGCTTCTGCTGCTTCAGCTCTGACCTCTGTGTAATTGCGGCAGTCACAGCATGCACCCGCTCAGCTGATTGGTCGGGGTCCCGAGTTACAGACCCCAGCCGATCAACTATTGATGGTCTATCCTGAAGATAGGTATATAAAACAGGTTTGTACCAGCAGCACCAACAGTATCCCACACTGAGGCAGGCCATTAGATGCAATAGCCAGTCAAAGAGTTTCAAACCACAAATAAGAAGTCCATATAAAATAGATATAGGACTGGCAGCATACACAGGTGCAGTAGAAAAAAGGAAGTTTATTCTCCCATCACAGCAGACAGCGACGTCAGGCTGAAACGTCGCTGTCTGCTGTGATGGGAGAATAAACTTCTTTTTTCTACTGCGCCTGTGTATGCTTCCAGTCCTATATCTATTTTATATGGACTATTCTGAAGATCGGTCATCAGTAGTATCCCTTTATTGATCTTTGTTCTGCTGCTGTATTTATATAATAAACTTGATTCTGGTACTTTATTTATAAGCTTGGTTCTGGGGCTGTATTTATGTACTGAGCTTGGTTCTGGCACCATATTTATATAATGAACCATTCCACTATTAATGATTACAATAATGTATATTTGGAGTATTGTAATTTTTGACTATAAATTTAGGAATAATTTTCTATGGCAAGCTTCGTCGCAGGCATTTCACATAACTTAGGGCTAATGCCCACTACCTAATAGCTCAACGTTCACGCTGCGGAATTCCGCAGCATGAAATGAATTGCATCATGTTCTATTTGCTGTAGAAATACGCGCGTCTAGCTTCCGTTGATATCAATGGAAGCCGGCCGTCACGCTATACTTCCGCTGTCAGTACAGCAGAAGTATCGCGTGAATACGCGGCCTTGCCCACCGCAGGCCACGTCATGCGCTGTACTGCGTGCATCAAGCGGATGCGCACAGCGGATCCGGGAGGTGAGTATGCAGTTTTTTGGAGGGGTTCGCCGTGATGGACTCCGCTGCGATATTCCGCTGGCGGAGTCCATCATGGCCGTGGACACAAGCCCTTAATCATCCAGGTATGGAACGTGGTTACAATTTTGAGTCCCAACCCTAAAAGCACCTCCTCCTTATAGTTGGAACAGAGACAGGATGCCCTAACACAGTTGTGAATGGGCTCTTACAAAGATAGTCTTTCAATTACAGTGCATGCTGGGACTTGTAGCATCTCGACTGTCCACCAGACTTGGTACTACATCATGATTTAAGGGGATTGTGCCATGGGATACGTGTCTGATTGGTGAGGTCCAACCGCTGGGACCTCCACTGATCACAAGATGTCTTCTGTGTCATGTGTGCCCCTCCACATAAAAATGCGGTGGTCGAGCATACATGCTGCTGCTCTGTTCCACTCATTTTTTAACGCCTGTATAGTATAACTCCCCAAATTCTATGTTACATGTATATTACAGAATAGACATACGATATTGCCTCCACCCTCATCTCACCCACTCCTTGGGGCACACTCCATTTCTTTCAAAATATGTTTATTGATTTTCAAGCATATAAACAACATTGCATTAGAGAATGTATCTTGGAGAATGGATTAACTTAACAAACTTGGTGTCGGCGGGGGACGCGGGGGGGCGGATACACTGAGGCGAACCCCAGCTAGAGGTATTATTCAGGGATATGGGCCGTACACTCTCAGTGGGATTTCCAGCTTCCTGGATCGGTAGTTCACCCTGGTTCCTCCCTCCTGTTCTCGGGCAGTTCCCCTTTTCTGTTGATGCTGTTAATTATTGCCAGGGGTCCCCGGCATCCCCCCCCAATGCAACTGTTTACGTGCTTCAAGTTATGCAAAGATAGCAATGTAAATTTTACAATTAAACTGACAAATATGAATTTTAACTAAAATTATTATCCTAGCAAGGGTGCCAGGGCAAACAGAAAAGGGCAGGGATGGTCAATGACACAGTAGGGAGAGTGGCTGGGCGAGGGGATGGGAGGAAAGGAGGGAGAAGAGGAAGAGAGAGGAGGGGTTGGGAGAGAAGGGGGGGGGGGGGGAAGTGTGGTCCTCTACCATCTCTTAACCACATTATGCATGTAAATGTACAATTAAGGCATATTCCAGGGCGGGCAATGTCCGGGCTAAGTTCTTCCTGCTATCTCAAATCCTCCAATATATCAATGCTCATAGTGCGCCGTTGGTCAGCCACATGTGGAAGGAGGGTGATTCCCTAAAGTTTATCCAGGTAGACCAGATACCGACAGTGGTCTCTCGTGTGGTGTCAGGCACAGAATCTGCATTCCTAAGTTCTTCCATAAGTTTGGTGTATTCCATCGCCTCTATCCAAGCCGATCTGCGAAGCTCGCTGCTATGTCTCCAGTGCTGTGAGATAATGAGGCGCATTGCCACAATAAAATATCTCAATAGGCCTTTTTTGATTCTTGATATATTACCAGGTATCATGGAAAGAAGGGCAATTTCAAGAGTTAAGGTTAAGTTAGACCTACATATTTTGTTGTATAACCCGGCGATGTCCCCCCATAGTGGGGCGATCATTGGGCAGAGCCACCATATGTGTAACATGGAGGCACACTCCATTTCTGAGATATCAGTTCCTGAGCCCTCCACTCTTGATATTAAAGCTGTCGTACATAGTAGCCATGTGGATGTAGCTGTGGCCGGTGGGACCTTTCTGGTGCGGCATTTCCAGCCTGTTTGTTTCATTCAGTTTTATACATTTATTAAGCTAAAATTTGCAAAAACAGGGCAATAGTATTTACAGTCTGCACATCAATGTAATGTAAAAAGTCTGAATATGTATAGTAAAATGTCGGAAAACTTAAAGGGGTTGTCCCGCGAAAGCAAGTGGGGTTATACACTTCTGTATGGCCATATTAATGCACTTTGTAATGTACATCGTGCATTAATTATGAGCCATACAGAAGTTATTCACTTACCTGTTCCGTTGCTAGCGTCCTCGTCTCCATGGTGCCGTCTAATTTCAGCGTCTAATCTCCCGATTAGACACGCTTGCGCAGTCCGGTCTTCTCCCTTCTGAATGGGGCCGCTCGTGCTGGAGAGCTGCTCCTCGTAGCTCCACCCCGTCACGTGTGCCGATTCCAGCCAATCAGGAGGCTGGAATCGGCAATGGAACGCACAGAGCCCACGGTGCACCATGGGAGAAGACCTGCGGTCCACCGTGGGTGAAGATCCCGGCGGCCATCTTCGCAAGGTAAGTAAGAAGTCACTGGAGTGCGGGGATTCGGGTAAGTACTATGCGGTTTTTTTTTTAAACCCCTGCATCGGGTTTGTCTCGCGCCGAACGGGGGGGCTATTGAAAAAAAAAAAAAACGTTTCGGCGCGGGACAACCCCTTTAAACAATTTCTGAACTGTCCAAGAAGTATAAACTTCAGTGATCAAACTTCAGCAGGAAGTGTCATTTGTCATCAGATGCCTTCCAGCAACAGATGAAGATAGCCAACAGTTGTCACTTTGCTATCTCAGGCATCATATTATGGCATGGGAATCAGCAGCTGTGCCCCAAGCAGTAACCTCATCTACAGAGAGAGTTACAAAGTAAAAAAGAAGAATGTAATGAGACATGACTAGACAGACGTTCAATGGGCAGATGAGCATTACATTCCAATGACAAAGTATCACTTTAATACAGTGCAAGAGGTTCTGAAAAGCTCTTAAAGGTAATGTATCATCAGAAAATGACTTACAAATAAACGAGTATTCCCATCTCAGACTTCTATGCCAATATTTTGTGCCCCCCACCACACTGGGCCTAGCTGTACAAGATGACATGAGGAAGATCAGGGTTCCAGAAATACCCAAGTGGGCTTCACTATGCTGTTTCCGTAACTCCCATAGAAGTCAACGGGAGTTGCACAAACAGCATGGGAACAATGAGATACGCTATTTTTGTAACTATGGATCAATGTCTATACAGTATCCATTTGCTATGACAATCAAGGGATTGTCTTGTAGCACTGTTTCAAAAACTGTGATAATTCAATACACTCATACGTTGACTTCAGTATACAATATGAGGCCATGAGCTGAGACTTGCTCCTGCCACACTCCATCAGTAATAGGGGTTTCCCCATTAAATGAAGTTTCCCCTATCCACAGGATATTGGATAACTATCTGATGTGTGGTGGTTCAACCACTGGGACCACTGCTCCATTCATCTAGAACTGCTGTTCTTATCATTGGTGGGAGTAGTGTAATGATTGACATGTATTTACCCTGCCCATGTGCAAAACCTTACATTTATCAGTGTTAAACCTTAGTTGCCACTTTTCTGCCCAAGCCAACGTATCTAAATCCATTTGCAATCGTATACTGTCCTTTTGTGTGTTGATTACTAGGGATGAGCGAGCGTACTCGGAAAAGCACTACTCGCTCGAGTAATTTGCTTTATCCGAGTATCGCTGTGCTCGGGGCTAAAGATTCGGGTGCCGGCACGGAGCGGGGAGCTGCAGGGGAGAGCGGGGAGGAACGGAGGGGAGATCTTTCTCTCCCTCTCTCCCGCCCGCTCTCCCCTGCTCCCCGCTGCGACTCACCTGTCAGCCGCAGCGGCACCCGAATCTTCAGGGAGCACAGCGATACTCGGATAAAGCAAATTACTCGAGCGAGTAGTGCTTTTCCGAGTACGCTCGCTCATCTCTATTGATTACTTCACATAGTTTTGTATCATCTGCAAATATTGGTATTTTACTGTAAAATTCCTCTACCAGGTCATTAATAAATATATTAAAAATTGAGCCCAGTACCGACCCTTGTATTAACCCATTAGTAAGGGTGACTTAATCAGAGTACGTACCTTTAATAACCCCCCTCTGCTTTCTATCACTGAGCCAGTTACTTCCCCACTTACACACCACCTCGCCCAGACCAAGCGTTCTCATATTATATAGCAACCTTTTATGCGGCACAGTATGAAAAGCTTTGGAACAGTCCAGATACCCAAGATCCAATGACTCTGCCTGGTCCAGTCTAGAACTTGCCCTGTCCTGTACGCTGATCAGATTGGTTTGAGAGAAGCAATTCCTCATAACTCCATGCTGATATGGAGTTATACAGCTATTTTCATTGAGGCGTTACATGATAGCATCTCTTAGAAACCCTTTAAACATTTTTCCCACAACTGAAGCTAGACTTACTGGCCTGTAGTTTCTAGGTTCATTTTTTGGCCCCCTTTTTGAATATTGACACCATGTTTGCAATGCGCCACATCCTAAAAGTTCCTCAGGAACCCCCCTTGAGAGCTAGACCGAGTTCACCGATCCGTCGGACCCAGGTTGAACGGCCCTAAACGCCCCAGGGACATTAAATGTAAAGTCCACCGCTACCAAGTAAAAGAGGCTATTCTGAAAAAGCCTGCAAACGCCAGCCCATACATCATCAGGGCATGCGAATTCAGGTACTCATGGACCTGTCTCGAGTGACCCTGCTAAAGAGGAAAGCCCTCCGGCCTCTCTAGGTGTATGAGAATATAATTTCTCATACACCTGGGAATTCCCATCCCATCTTCAAGTATGCCATGAAGGCCACTTGCATGTTCTTTGGAACCCAGAATAACTTCCCACCTTTACTTATGCTCTAAGTGTCCCTACAATGTTAATCCAAGATTGGCCTTCCCTTCCTGCAAGTCTACCAGAAGTGCTTCCCCACTTATCCAGAGAACAGGCTGCTGAAGAAGAGGAGATCGGTTTGAACTAAGGCAATCTCAAGGCCCTCCAAGATCCCCACTGATGTAAGGAATTTCCCTGGAGCATCTGGGGAACCATTAAAACCAATTTTCCCTCACATTGGACACTTAAGGTAACTAATACCCATCCAGCTTCTTCAACTACAGGAGCACATCACCCCACAGGAATACCTCTATAGGGTTATATATCTGTTTAACCCATTTTTCCCCCCAAGCAGACCCTCAGGGACATGCAACAACTCAGTTCCTTCATCTCGTGGGACAACTTTGACATCTCTCAAGTCATGAAAGTGATGAGGATCTCAGTGAGTCAACAACTGACAAGGGGATGGAGTGCAAATCTACTCCTAATTTAGAGGCTTACTTCAGTTATGTGAGTTTAACTCATGCACTTATTTCAGACCTCATTAGACATTAGTGGGGGTTATTCTGAAGGGGTATAGAATTACATGCAGTGGGTAATGTAATGGAGGGGAGGGGGGGGGGGGCATATATCTGATAAACAAGACCGCTACTACACGCATTGGTTCCACAGCGCCAACCCTGAATCTC
Organism: Eleutherodactylus coqui; assembly: GCF_035609145.1. NCBI lineage: Eukaryota > Metazoa > Chordata > Amphibia > Anura > Eleutherodactylidae > Eleutherodactylus > Eleutherodactylus coqui. Next base: position 69,992,137 of record NC_089849.1, read on the forward strand.
GCCCTGGTGGGGTATCTATTGCTCTACATAAATCCCTAGCTCATTGCTTAATTGACAAATGCCTGAACACGCAGGGCCGTTTTACATTTATCAAATTAATTATTGGATCAACCAGGTTTACCATCACTAATTGGCATACCCCTAATCAGAACCAGCTTGTCACTTCTTTTTGGATAGACTGGCAGAGTTTGCTGAAGGGGTGGTTTGAATCCAAGTATCGACTCATTGGCGCGGTGTGGCAAATGTACACCTATGATCATTTAAACGCCTACTATGCACTCTCCCATTAGTGGATATTTGGCGAGTGTTGCATCCTCAAGACAAAGATTATACATTATACTCACACCCACATTACTCATATAGCTGGATTCACTACTTCTTGCTTGGCCATCATGCACTGTCGTGACAACCCGTGGCCTTTATTGGGATATAGTGTGGTCGGACCATGCTCTATTATTTTTGAGCCTCTCGCTTCCTGACCAAATAGATCATCAATGGACATGGTGGTTAAATAACCTCTTTAAAAGACGCTGTGTGTGTAACTGACATCAAAGGACATATTGATCTCTTTATGACCACACAAACGTCAGATAGCACGATATTACCCACCCAATGGGAAGAGCTGAAGTGTGTCTTAAGGGGCATCTTAAACAAACATGGTACGAGACTCAAGAAGGAACGGGCACTCCAAATATCTAAGCTTCTCCAAAAAATCCACACACAAGAAACCTTACACAAACAAACATTGTCTCCAACTATATTAGCAGAGCTAAGCCAGGAGAGAATTATGATCTAAGGTGGATCAAAGGTATCTCCACTTCAGGGAGCAATGCAAGCGATTCTATCATGCATACTCCAACAAAATGGGCATCTCATTTAATACACCCCTGCACGGCACACTTACAGTCCCAGGATCAAAAACACAGTGGGACTCGACACTCATAACCCCTCAGAAATCCTCGAGATATTACAAAATTACTACCCTCAATTATATATCATCAGAGAACAGTTCACCGACATGAACCCATCCACTTTATTGGAATGTTTCTCTGGGTACATCGAGGATACGGCTCTCCCAACACTGGACAACAATTCTAGGGAGATACTGGAGACGGACATCACGGAAGGGGAGATTGAGGAGACAATTAAATCCACACAAGCTGGGAATAGTCCATGGCCGATGGCTTTACACCAGTTTTTGTTTATAAGTGATTCCAGCAGCAACTTACTCCTTTCTTAGCTAGAGTCTTCTCTATGGTCTCCCGAGAGACCCCATTTATGCGACAATCACTAGAGGCTCACATTAGGGTCTTACCCAAACCAGGCAAGGACCTCACAATTTCTACCAACCACAGACCCATATGCCTGATAAATGTTGATATTAAAATTTTCTCCCAAACTTTGCCTAATAGATTATCCCCTTACCTTCCTTCCATCATACATACAGATCAAGTAGGATCCATTAGAGACAGGGAGGCCAGAGACAACATCTTAAAAACTTTATTGATCGTCTCCAAGGCACAGAAAGGGTCAGATCTAGAGATGAGCGAGTATACTCGCTAAGGCTAAGTACTCGAGCGAGTAGTGCCTTAGCCGAGTATCCTCCCGTTCGTCTCTAAAGATTCGGGGGCTGGCGGCGGGCGGGGAGCGGCGGGGGAGAGCAGGGAGGAACGGAGGGGAGATCTCTCTCTCCCTCTCCCCCCCCCCCCCCCCCCGCTCACCGCCGCAACTCACCTGTCACCCGCGTCGGCAGCCGAATCTTTACAGACGAGCGGGAGGATACTCGGCTAAGGCACTACTCGCTCGAGTACTTAGCCTTAGCGAGTATACTCGCTCATCTCTAGTCAGATCCCATGAGCCTGCTACCTGTGGATGCAGAAAAAGTGTTTGGCAGGCTCATTAAGGATTCCTGTCGAAAATACTCAAATTGGTCTGGGTCTAGAGAGTCCTTGCTCTCTACAAGTGCTTTACAGCAAGGATACGGGTGAATGGCATGTTGTCCCACCCCATATCCATAAAAAATTACACCAGACAGGGCTTCCTTCTCTCACCACTACTTTATGTTGCAGTATTGGAACACCTTACGGTGGCAATTAGAAATAATCCCTCTCTTTACGAGGTGTTTAAATAGGGGGGGAACTAATATAAAACGGCTCTCTATGCAGATGACCTCTTATTGTACATTTCTTAGCCTCGCATCTCACTCCCTTCCCTATTATAGGAATTTGAGAGATATCCCGCCAATAACAGAGAAACAACATACATCATGGCAATTCTCTAGAAGTGGCAACAGGAGGCCATAAAATATCTAGGGGTGTGCGTGCTCACAAAAAAAAAATCAAAATTGTTTACCCTAAACTACCAGACACTACTGGAACACACATTGAAGAACCTCTCTTCATACGCGACCTATTGTGGTTCTGGACAATACTCTTGGATATATTGGCCAAGAATTTATATATCTTTCAAGCTGTCCCTATTATACCTCCAAGATCCTTTTTTAATTCGCTGTGGTCGGCTATGATTAAATTTGTATGGGGCCGTCAGGTTTGGCATTCACAGCTTTTCCGCCCCAAAACAAATGGGGGGGGGGGGGGGGGGGGGGAGTAGGCCTGCTGAATCTTATACTCTATCACACAGCTGCAGTCTTACCACACCTAATAGACTGGCACGATCACGCTGCCCAAAAACAATGGGTGACTATAGAACAGGTGAACTGCTTGATCCCATTAAAACTTCTCCACTGAATTAGACCGTGCGACAGGGCCCAGGTCCTCACTACTTGTTGAAAGGGACGCTTAGGCTATAGGACTTAATGGTCTCCTTACACTGTTATTTTCTAACCCAGCAATACTCGAGAACATTTTCTGGGATGGATAGCAAGTGAAGACACTCGATACACCATGTGCTGAATGGCTCTTCGTTCCCATCTTTCAAGATTTAAGGACTAGATTCAGGGAGTGTAGGCTCTCTTTGTTGGAGTTTTATCAATTGCGCTCCTTTCTCACTACTCAAGGGGATGGAAGTCTGTTTACGGCAGTACTCACTCCCTTTGAGCGTCTGTTTTCACGCCAGTCCCCTCCGTCACATACAGTCTCCCTGGTTTATGGTTTGATTGGGGAGCCCTACGCCACAGAAGCTTTAAATGGACCTGGAACTTACAAGATGGACTGGCAGAAGGCATTCACCTTTACCCATAAACTATCTGTAGCCTATGCCACTCACAAAAAAAAAAAATGTAGAAGATCATGACGAGATGGTAAGTTATCCAGTCCACTTCCATAACCTGTTCCCTGCAGTGACTGAGCTGTGTTGGCGCTGTGGAACTGATAGGGATACTATGGTAGAGGTGTGATGGTGTAGCTTGCAGAGTTCCTTTTGGGATAAAGGTACTCTCCATATACAACCTAATTAGTCGGCAACAAAATTGCCAATAGTCCCCAAACTGCCCTCAATACTGCCAGGCTTCCAAAAGAGAAGCTTACTTAGTTTCTGCCGGGCCACTGCTAGGGCGCTTGTCCCACACCATTTGCGCTCCACACAAGTTCCCTCTTTGTCATCAGGAACTGTCTCACCTATGCCACACGGAGGAATTATGCGCAGAATATTCAGGGTGCAATGAGACATTCCTACCAGCGTGGCAATCATGGATTGAGGCCTCATGTCCACGGGGAAAATCAGTCCCGTGCAGATTTCTGCTACAGATGCACTACAATTGTCTTTTTTTCATGCGGGAGATCAATTGAGATAGAGCTCCTGCACGCGTGATCCATGTTAAACTGTAGCATGCCGCGTTTTTTTTTCACACGCGTGAATTACACAAATCACTTAAAATACCATCCACGGCTATTTAATTATCCGCGGATGGTCAATGCATTCTTATAGGATGCAGATTTGCGGTTTTTTCTCGCGCACGTATTTGCTAAATATAATTTCCCTGTGGAAATGAGCCCTACGTTTGAGTGCACTTCCAATGTTTCAAAACACTCTAATAAACACCACTGGGTTGGATTCTGAAGGAAACTTGTAGACCCAGCCAGGTAGTAAGGAGCCATAGTAATACTACTACTGAATGATTACGATTCTAAGGCAAAATATCCCGTTTTACCTCATTAGCATTTTTTTTAATTTTATTTGATTGTTCCGCCACCTTCCCCTTGTCGTTTACTTATCTATATTCAATGACTATATTCGTGACTTAGATCACAACTTAATTTAATAAGTCGGGAACAATGAGTCCCTAGTATACTCCGGTTCATTGCTTGTTTAAAATGTTATATTTCGGATTCTTATTGCCGAGTCATGTAGGACCTTTGATATTTTGCATTGTATTCTTGCAAAAGAAATTAACTTACTAAAAAGTGATTAAACAAACTTGCAGTCTTGGATTACAGTGCAGCTATGACTGTGTATGAGATGGTTATAAGCCAAGGCTCCCAGCATGATTCCAGTAGCTAGCATGTCATTTCCAGTGAAGTCCTTTCAGCAGGAATAGATTGCCCAGTACAATATACAGCCAATTTCCCGATGGCTTGATCGCCCCTGTAGTATACTCTGCTCCGGCCGCACCGCTTCTGATCTTCCAGGCCGATGCATTAGAGTGCGCAGAACACTTTCTCCTCTTAACCTTCAAAATGTGTCACACAGAAGGAAAAGGACCTGCAGCGGGCGAGCTGCCAGCATGGACCAGACCAGGGTTGGGATGGATATCATTTCTCCATGAGGAAGACAACTAGGAGAGTGAGGATATTTATAAAGGCCATTCATGTTCCTCTGCGAAATATACAAATAGGGAAGATGGAACAATAGCTCTGCAGCGCCCCCTTTTAGAAGGCAGCATTCCTGCAAGTTAATGTCAGACTTTAGACAAGCTTTAGACAAAGTCTGACATTGGCTTGATGGTATGCTGCCTTCCAATAGGTGGCACTGCAGAAGTATTGTTCCATCTACTAGGACACTCAGCAGTACGGTCTCTTAAAAGGGATCTGTGAGGCTTCAGGAGGGGAAAGGGTAGTATCTATCAGGCACTACTGCAGAAAACTGTGCAATTTTCTTGTTAAAAACAAACAAAAAAAAAAAACAGAATCCTGACCGCATGGAAGCCGTTCCTTTTTTTGAAACCCCATAGAAATCAATGAGGGTGGGGAAACCCGATTTATTTTCAGTTTTGTTTCTTGCCTCCAAAACCAGAGCAGAGAGACTGATGTTTGGGCGATACAGGTAGCCTTTTATCCATTAAAAAGTGCAGGTTTGGGCTTTTACATTTTTCCAACTTTAATTTGAGTTACATATTTGACAATATTCATCAGCCCTATACGGCTGCTATACCTTGAGGTATGGGCAATACAGAGCATTACTTTTCTGTGTTCCTCCTAGTCTGCCCGTAGCTACAACAAAACACTTTACCGAGTCACAAGGTATATTTTCCTCTTCTCCCTCTGTCCCGTTTCTCTTCTGCTTACTAATGATGCCTACTACGCCAACTCAGTCTCTTCCATTAGGTTACTCTGCTGCTCCCCATTAGGCATTTATATATCTAATCACACCTTTCTTACGTGCCTCTATGCACAGGACTTGACAGTCTGCCCTATATTCAGAAATTACTGATATCAAGACTGAATTGCTGTCAGTAACCTTAAAGGCCTTTTTACACAAGCATTTGTAAAAACACTATTTTTCTTCTTTTCAATGCAGCATTTTTACTGCACATTATGTGCAGCAACAACGCAAGCTGATGACGTCCCCATTTATCGCCTCCCCGTGGCATAGCAAGCTGTGTTAAAGATGCTTTACCAGCGGTTTTAATGCACCCCATTTCAAAGGGCGAACAGGGTGTCAAAAACGCGCTAAATGCTCGAAGATAAAATACAGAAATTGTTTTAGCATCCATTAGAAATGCTGGGCTAAAGGCTATAACAAAATACAGCAATTTTCAAGCGCTGTCCGTTCTATTTGTGCGGTTTAGCGCTTAAATGCACCTCATCACCCATAACAATGATAGGGTGCATTAAAAAGCGCTGTCAAATGCTGTAACATGCTCAAAAAACGCTGCGTGAAATCAGTGAAATGCCTTGATTTCAAACAGCATTTTCTGAATGCATGTGTGAGAGTGGCCCGAGTTTTGGCACATGGTAATGAAGAGCTGTATAGTTTATAGGTGCATTCTGGCTGCTGTCTCTGTGGATATAGTGCTCACCATATGCGTAGCATTCGGATTTAGGTTTTATATATCCTTTTATGCAGCTTGACAAAGCGAATAAGTTTGCAGTTACAACGTTTCAGGCCAAGTGTGAACATCTGGACTGTTTCGATAAACCTAATGAGCATTTAGAGAAAAAAAAAATTCCTGTGTGCTGTCCAACCGTTTACTACTATCAGTCCATAACTCCTTAAAAGTTCTCAGGTTTCACCCCCATATTGATAAAAGGGAAAAAAACCCCACAACAAACAAGTTTCTTTTAAACCAGGTTTATTTAAACAACAAGATGCCGGAAGGGAATTTCTACCTAAGATTTTTCAGCTTTTTACATTTTTTCCTATTCACCCAGCTACATGTAACAGCTACATACAAAAAGTTATAAAATCGTAATCCGTTCAATAATAAAAAAAAGAAAAAAAAAAAAAAAAAGTGAAAGATACCAATTGAGAGGTGGGCTTGCTCCCTTAAGAATTCTAACCCATTGACCACCAGAGGTGTCACAGTTGCTGTTTAAGGCACCCCAGGCAATAACAGTTGAATATCTGTGAGCAGTTGATGGGCTTGTAAAACAAAAGCAAAATAATTTACTGGAATAAAAGTAGAGAGCATAGCAGTATCGGGTGAGGTGGGAGACTGTGCAAAGCACCCACCATCTCAAATTAACTTGGTCCAGAATCATAAATGACAGGAAGCAAAGATAAAAGGAAAGGAGAGGGGGCAGGTGTGAAAATTAACCCCTAGAATAACACACATCCACCCTATATTATGTACAGTATGGGAAGGGGGATGATGGTGAACATAGGAAACTGAACAGTGGAGGCAGTGGGTGAGGGACTGGTCAGAACTTGTTCTAGAAGTTTCCTCCCGTTTGCTGCTGGAAAACATCAATCGTATCTTCATCCTCCATTTCCAACTAAAGAGATAGGGAAGCAAAAAAATATATATATTAGGCAAGAAATTTAGCAAAGGTTGGTTTTCTCAAACTAATTAAAGCAATACATTCATAGTAATGTTTTCAGTGACAAGTAAAAGTTTTAATTGCCTCCGATACTTGTGCGGTCCAAGGCGCTATTCACACTGGTGTTACTGGTTTTGATCACTACAGGGTCGGGATTCACTGGTATTCATTATAAAGTGGACTCTGCATAACGATCATTACTACAAAATACACAGAAGCCATGATGCTATGGAGAATGTAGCCCTAGTTGTCACCCATAACGATCAAACATGCACACACCATGTATACTTAACCCCACTGGATGCAAGTTTACATCCTCGCTAGAGGGTACTTAAAACACAGTAAGACGTAAACTTACGTCCCCATTACTGGTGCGGGCTCAGAAGCTGAACTCTACCACCACACAGTGGGAGCCAGGCATTACTGATAGCTGGCCTCCTACTACAACAGCGGGGATAGATACCAGGTATCCCCGCTATGTAGATTGCAGCATGCAGAGGGTTCGGAGGAGCAGCACACTCCCTCGGTGATGGCATCAGCCCTCTGCAGTGTAATCCTGGAGGGCTGATCTTTCACAATGGAAACAGGACTCTAGATACTAGGTTTATAGTTCACAAGTCCGGCAGCACTCAGTCAGTAAGCAGTTTCCAGCAGAGGTGTGTTTTAATATGCAGAGCCACATTCCAGGGATCATGGACCTCCAATTCCCTCCAACGTCCACACAATAGCAAATAGTGGCAGCATCAGTGGTGTTTAAATAAAGTAGTAAATTATTGCTCCATGTTAAAAAAAAAAACAGGCAACGTTTCGACTACTCTAGTCTCTTAAGCCTCAGGCTTGAGAAAGACTATAGCAGTCAAAACGTTGCCTGTTTGCGAATGTTCTATTGTTTGAATGTGTGAGGAATGTGGCAAATTGTCCGTGTGGATGACTATTGCGGATTTTGCAATTCAAACCTAGAGACCAGCCTTAAAGGAGTTATCCGTGGAAAAGACTATCAGGATAGGTCATCAATAGTTGGATCAGCCGGGTCGGTTGCTTGGGACCCCGATTGTCTGAGCGAGCGCATGCTGTCAGAGCCGCAAATACAGAGGTCGGAGTGGAAGTCTCTGCGCCGACCTCTGTGTAGTGTCCAGCACTTATAACTGCAGGCACAGCTTGTGCTGATTTCGATACAAGCCGTGCCTGCAGTTACAAGCACTGGCCACTACACAGAGATCGGCACAGAGACTTCCACTCCAACCTCTATATTTTAAGCTTACAGTCAGCCAAAATCCCCAATTCCTTTCCCACGTCAGTGTTACTCATTTAGTGTGCAAGTGTAGATTTATCAGTGTTAAACATCATTCTTTAAGTAAATGAGGTTAAGGATGTTTTTAAGCCAATAAGCCTTGCTTTCTGAAGTTCAGCACTTTTTGTAGCGCCCCGATAAGACACCCTATTGAAAGACTAGTGAATTTTTACTATAACCACCAAATACGCACACCGTGAAAATAGTGAGTTTTTTCATGGACCAACAATTACATAGTGTGAATGAGCCCTCAGTCAACCAGATTTTTTTTATATTTGCATCAAGTGAAAAACCTAGAAATACTATTCACTGAGTGGATCCATCAATTGGAACGGAGGACGCCACTCAGACAATTCGTCAAACATATATCCACCCGATTTTGACTGAGCGCAGTTTCGAACAAAAGGAAGAGGTAACAATTCTATTGTTTTTAGGTGCCCAGACGCCATACACAATACCTATATTTGAAAGATTGCTACAGCGAGTATCGCATCATCTAGGTTATTATGTAGGGTACTATCCAGTTTGCACCAAGTAAGCTTTGATAACAAGAGTTACTCACCTGTGCTGGTGTATCTGTCTCATTAATAGGCTGGCCATCAAATCGGAATCTAATTTGCCTCATTGATAACCCCTAAAGACCAGAGGAAAAAGAAAGAAATAGCATGATGATCTTAAGAAACTATAAAAATGCAGTATGTTAGTAACTTGTCCTCCAGACTCTATACACAATGGTAAGGCACCTGGGGTTGGGGGAGAGTAGCATAATGCTGCAAGCAAGGTACATAGTAACATTAAAGGGATTGTTCAGGATTAAGGGGAAAAAAAACAAAAAAACATGGCTGCTTTCTTCTAGAAGCAGCGCCACATCTGTCCACAAGTTACTGTTACTATAGTTCAATACACTTCACTTCAGTGGTGCTAAGCTATTTGGAAGAAAGTAGCCATATTTTTCTAAACCTGTACAAGTAATAATCAAGACGTTGCATGTACCCTAAAAATTATACCATAGAAAGCTACAGCTTGTCTTGCAAAAAAAAACCCTCACCCCCAGTCCATTGGCAACATTTTTTTCTTTACTGTGCAAAAGTAGAAAAAAAAAATAAAACCAAGTTTGATACAGCTGTATTATACTGATCAGGAGAATAAAGTTGTGAATGCTGGAAAAACAAAACCCAATAGAAATATATAAAAAAAAAAATATAAAAAAATAAAAAATAGAAGAGCCAATTTTTATTCAGGATCTTTGGCCCTTTATACACACATTAAGTGTGGCATTACACCTGCCTGAATAGGTCTTACATAGCAGTATTCTGTATTTGTAAGACAAGGAGTGGAACCTACTGAAAAGATTTGCATCTCTTCTGTATCTTGGATATAATACTGGCTTTTGCTTGCAAATGCAAAATGCTAACAAAAAAATAGTGTGAATTTGGCCTTAGACCGGCTTTGCATCAGAGTATTTGCACGTCCAATACACAGAATAGAGAACCTTGATCTTAACGGGTTCGTTTCCATTTCTGTATTTTGCATGCGCATTTCAGTCAGGCAAGAAAAGATAGAACATGTTCTATTTCTCTGCAAATTTGTGCATTCAAAGGCCCCACAGAAGTCAATGAGGGGGTGTGCAAATGTGTGCACAATACACAAGGACATGCATGAAACACTAAGGCCGACCTCACATAGGCAGACTGGATTGTGCAGGTGGGAGGCCCGTAGCGGATTCTGGCTGTGGGTGCAGCGGGCGACCCTGCTTACTGGAATAATCTGTATTGCGTATCACCGCAGCGGCTCACCATTGGTTATGCGCAGTACAGTTTTCTTTTTTTGAAATGTTTGTATTTCCTGCACTGTCGCTATGCGGGTACTAGTAGCCCATATGCAATGTTAAATGGATATGTGCTGTGGGTCAGACGGCCTCCAATGAGCTCAATGGAGGCCGTCCGCAGTAAAATAAAGTATGCTGCAATTTTTCCTCGCGGAATTTGTATCCGCGAGTGTGAGCAAAAAAGCGGAAGTACGTTCCTTTGAAAGGCTGCGTTTTGCTGCGGATCTTCTGCACGGACACTGATCAGATACCACAAGTGGAATCCACTTGTGTAATCCAGGCCTAACTGTGCAGGGGGGGGGGGGGGGGGGGGGGGGGGAGATCTGGAACTTAAGACTAATTAGCCGTTTCAAGTAGCGAGTCTCTTTGCTGTGTACAAATGGACATGTCGTAAGGGCACAAAAAGTACAGTAAAATACGCTGACGCTCGCACAGAAAAAAAATTAAATTATATAATAAAAAATATATTACTCCGCAAAACCAGTACGCTTAGGCGCAAGCAAATTTGCGTATGCTCCGGATGCTGGCGCTAAAGTCAGTCTGCATGTGCAGGTAGGAACAGTTCCATATTAAGCACATGAAATAGGGATGCCAGAACAAACTGGGCTTGGTGACCTGCAGATAAGGACAACGAGGCGGTGCCCAGACTATTTCCTTATGTACCTACAGAAGAGCATCCTTCATTTGCATGATCTAAAAATATGGAAACAAGCATGTGTAGAAACTGGAAGTGACCTGTTACAAAGTAAGGCTCTGTTCATAACACATGAGCTTCTACCTGATATACTGTACACCAGTAGTATTTACTGACATACCACTGTATAGAGTATAGTGTGATGTATAGTAAGGTGCAGGAGACTTACAGACATAGTAACACACACTTGGGGTGAGTGTACGCAAACAGTAAAAACATGACAGGAACATTATAGAATCCCAGAGGGTTGAAGCGGCCTCCTCCAGTAAGGCAGACAGCGGCCAGCATGCTCGGAGAACGGACTCACCTGTCGTTCACAATAAGCCTTCATGAGCTTGTTGAGCGGTGTATGTTTTTTAATCTTGAACTGGACGACGGAGCCATCCTGGCCGGCTACCTTCAGGTTAATGTGGTCGTTGTTTTCAGTTTTCACACCCTCCTGCAACATGAAGAAAGTGTACCGGTTACAGCGCCGCCAACTGGTCAGCTTATAGCCCATTTGCTACATAAAGCCCATGAATGGCGCATTCACGTGTCGGGGAAATGCTGCGGTTTTGTTGCAGAATTTCCACAGCAAAACCGCAGGTTAGAGTTCCAGCAGCAAAATCTAAGGCGTTTTTTCCTCCCCTTGTGAGCATGATTTGCTTTAATAGTACGTTTGCAGCATTTCTGCAATGTGTGAGCGCACCCCTAAGGGCATTTTCCCTCCAAAAACTTATCACCCATCCACAGTATGACTGCCACCATCTAATCGCTGGGGTCCTTAGGGAACGTGAGAACGATGGTCCCCAACAACTGGAGCGGTGGTACACATGTGACCATTCAGTCTTTTTTGTCCCATTAGGGGACTTAAACATCTGCATCTTTTTTTCATTTTTCTAATACATCAGTATAGTAGTGCATTAGAAACACTAAGAATTCAGCCAGAAACAGAGCCCCACAAGCCACTCTAGTCAAGCCTCCAGGTGCCATAGCAACCCATCGAGACCATGCGATCACAATGCAGGGATCCGATGAGTAACAGAGGGAGCCCCCTCCCTGTCTTACACGCTGCAGTTGCATGGGCCATGGAGTGAGAAGGGATAATAGTGGGAATTGAAAGACTTTGGTTCCCGATATTAGAGCAAGTGCCCGGCTGTCTTCCAAAACATAAGTATGCGTTGGGCTTCTAAAGGAGTGCCTTTTTTTTTTTTTTAAATCACGCTGCAGAAAAAAAGAAACACTCAACGGCCGCCGTCACATGCCTATTCATGTATTTAGGCACACCTTGGCTCCTCCGTGACCTAGACAGTGGCTGGACCTGGTATAAGTCGTACATAAATGTGTTGGTTTAGCTTAGCCCCTCCCCCTCCTGACAAGCCACACCCCTTAAAAACCATTGTGGAAGAGCAAGTTACAAAATTTTAGTGCCAGCATCATAGCTGCCTTGGCTAACTGATGGAGGTTACAAGTCATGCAAGCAATTAACTGTATTCCTGACTCCCAATCACTGCATAGAGCCGGGAAGGAGTGAGCGATCCAGAGGTGGGAACTATCTATGAAACTTACATGGATATCCTGTGAATGTGCTTAAAGGGCTTTTCCCATCTGAAACACTTAACCCACCGTGCATACTCGAGTTTAAAGGGGTTACCCCTCTAAAGCCACCCATCATCTATGCACAAGGAGGGGTGATAAACAATGATTGCTGCAGGTCCAAAAACTGGGTCCACTTGTGACTAGTGAGCGTGACCACCGCTCTAGACTATACTACAGGCAGCGGCGTTCACATGTGCACCACCACTACAGCAGAGCTCACCACCTGAGGCATTTTATCCAACAGCGCCAAGTATCGCTTTGTGTGGCCATATGGCCACCTGTAAGGCGGACGGAGCTGAACGAAAGCGGGTGCAGAGAAGGCTACCAGGGGGTAACTGAGGAACAGGTAGATTGTACTACCAAGATGAGGGGTCAAACTAGCAGTTAAAAGATTTGGAGAAAACAAAAAAACAACAACTGTGGGGCGACGTAATTCCAGTTTACAGATCTGTGGATGGCCAGGACAATCCCTCCACCCCATGGCCTGTAACCACCTATACATCTAACTGAATGAAGGTCTCCCCATCAGGCAGAGGGTTCCTTACTGTAACAGCAGGCAGACTGGTAACTTTCTGGCACAAGATGTGGAGTTGCTGAACTTCAAAAAGGCTTGAACAATATAAAGCTTATGGGAAGTAGATCTCTGGAGATGGGACGTCGATCCAGGGAATTATTCTGATTACCATTTGGAGTCAGGATGGAATTATCCCCAAAAATAAAGTAATTGGCATCCACCTCAGTAGGGGGTGGGGAGGGAAAAACAAGACACCCCAAACCACTTTTTTCTGGATCAACATTGTGAAGAGTTCTAGGCTGGACATGATGGAAAGGCATGGTTTTCAATGATGTAGTTATAACTTGGCATTCCTATGGCGGGCTGCACAGCAGGGGGGCGGTCATGAGCCACTAGGTAGGGAACGTTATACTAGGGGGGGGTTCAGGATGCACGCTGTGGAATATGCTGGAGCTACACTAAGATCATCCCCCCGGGGTCCCTCCATACATCACCTACACATAGTTAGATACATCTTCAGTGAGAACATCCCTTTAATAAATCTCGCATCATGGGTTCCCCAGCAGCCTCCCCCACATTCATTATAGAGTGCCCCCACAAGTGCAGTGCCACCCCCAGACCCCCCTGCCGGCATCTCCCATCGGTGACTGTAAGCAGCTCACCGTACAAATCAACGGCCGGGGAACCCCAGGAAGCCACTGGATCCCAGCGATCCCCCAACTGCCGGCCATACACGGTGATCGCCCCCTGTAATAGGCTGTAAGTGGCTCCATCGTGCGACGGAGCTAACGGCCCACGTTACAGCCCCTCACAGCAGCATAGCCTCCCACAAGGCTTCCTCCATCCCCTCTCCCCCTCAGCGCCTTCTCCATCCCAGGCCTCTATCCTGCCCGCAGCAACGCCATCACCTCTAGGCCTCACTGCGCCCTATACAGCCGGCACAACGGCCCCCGCCCGGCTCTTCTACCGCCCCACACAAGCTGACCTTTGGTTTATCGTCCGCCATGCTGTGGAGAATACCGGTATCCGGTGGCGTCGCCTCCTCACAAAGAGCCTAAACCCGCGCGGGTCGTCTGCCGGGAGAGCGCACGTACAAGCTTTAAGAAACACTGCGTGTTGACGTGCGCGGCCCCGAGCGGCCCCTCCCACTACGCAACGTCACAGAATCCCGCTCTGTGGACCACGTGGTTAGAGGACTGCGCATGTGCGACTTCTCTAGGACTGGAACTGTCCTGTTGAATTTGTGTTTATTTGCATTGTGTTGTGTAACAGGTTGTCGTGCAGGAGCTGCAGCTGCTCTATCTGGGGGAGGCTGTACTAGTTTACACAAGTGCAATTGTGCACGCAGTGTGCATTCATTTTAATGGGTTTGTTCGCATGCGCGTATTTTGCGTGCACATTTCGTTTGTGCAAAAAAAAAATGCACAGCGTGTTCTGCTTTCCTGCGTATTGCGCAAACATAGCACATATTAAGGCTACAAGTGCAGTTTTCGCACGCGTAATACGCAGTACCATTGTTCCATACAGTTTAAATGGGTTTCGCCATGGGCGTAACTAAAGGTTCAGGGGCCCCCTCCTCTATCTGTATCTGTACCCGTACCCATACCTAAACCATGCTGCACAGAGGCATAGCTTAAAGCCTTTGGGCCCCAATGCAAAACCTGTAACAGGGCCCCAAACTATAATGCTTTATTCATAGTACAGGGCTCCTTATATGGAGGAGAGGCCTTATGGGCCCCCTAAGGCTCCTGGGCCCGGGTGCAACCGCATCCCCTGCACCCTCTATAGTGACACCCCTGGGTCTTGCACATAATGCGAGGAACGTGACCACAGACAGAACTGCGGTATGCACTATCTTGGCACGCATACACGTCAAAATGCTGTCTGCTGACACTCCCCATACACTGAGTACACATGTAATTGTATACTTGCGTGAGAAAGATACACACAGCGCATTGTGCCCGTTTTAAAGAGAGGCCTTACACTAATTTAACCCCTCAGTGACCAAGCCTGTTTGCGCCCTAATGACCAGGCCAAATTTTAGAAATGTGACATGTCACTTTAACATAGAATAACTCCGTAAAGGTTTTGCATATCCAAGTGATTCTGACATTGTTTTTTCGGCACATATTGTACTTCATTTAGGGCTCATGCCCACGAGATACGCCCGCAGATTTACTCCGCGGGAGTACCGTGGTGGTAAACAAAACGGGCCCGCTGATGACTGTGCAAAAACGCACGTTTTTCCGTGGTCTCCATGAATACTATATTGATCAAGACCTCCTGCGGCGTAATTCTGCGGAAAATAGAACATGACACGATTTTTTCCCGCTGTGGAAATCCACGGTAAAATTCTGCGTGTCAGCATTAGCTGGCGGAAAAGCTACTAGGTTCAATTGAACCGAATAGCTGCGGTACAAATCCGTTTGTGAGCATTAGCCCATAGGTGGTAAAAATAGACCAATAGAATTTGTGTGTATTTATTAAAAGCACCAAAATTTTGAAAAATGTACATTTTTTTTCATATTTTCAACTGCAATATCTCAAATATGTGCAAACACACTATACAAATTCATGAGATATATATTTCCATCCGTTTACTTTATTCTGGAAGCATATTGGAAAAACTTCCGTTTTTTTAACCATTTAGCAGATGTACAAATTTAACATTGATTATTAACACTTTGAGGAACATTTTGCCTTCCTGCACCAAGTCAAGATTGCAAAGGTTTATAGGTGTCAGAATGATAGATACCCTCACAAATGTCCCCATTTTAAAAAATACACATTTTAATGTATTCACTGAGGGGGGGGGGGGGAGGGCGGAGTACTTTTACCCCAAAGTTTCTTTTCACGCACTTTAGAGGAGAAAAAATAAAATTTCATATTTTTGCAAATATGTCATTCAAAAGACAGGATTTTTTTCTGTAGTGCACATGAAAATGAGAATTTGCACCCGAAAATGCCCCCCCCCCCCTTGTGTCCAGAGACATACCCATTGTGGCCCTAATATTATGTCTGTATACACAATGGGGCCCAAACCGAAAGGAGCAGCCGGTAGTTTTCAAAACAGACATTTTGCTTGTAGGTGTTTTAGGCCCCACTGCCCGCTTGTAGAGCCCTTGAACTGCCAAAACAATGGAGAACCCCCACAAATGACCCCATTTTAAAAACTGTATATTTTTACCCCACAGTTTTTGAATGAATCTGAGCAAAGCAGAAGGAAAAAATTAGGATTTTAATTTTTTTGGCAATTGTGTCATTTTAAAAACAGTTTTTTTTGTACAGCACATACATGAATGAAGATTTTCACCCCAAAATGGATACCCCTGTTTGTCTTGTGCTCAGAAACATACTTATAGTGGCCCTAATATTATGTCCGTATGCACAACGGGGCTCAAACCGAAAGGAGCATAAAACGTTAACGGTGTTTTAACATTTACGTAATCGCTATTATCCATTGGATAACGGCGATCACGTGACTGGAGACGTCAGTGTTCCAGGCTCTGGGCTACCTGTAGTACGCAGGAGCAAGGAGGCTTTAAATTTCCCGAGCCCTCCCGAACGTCTGCGCTTGCGTCCGCCATTTTGCAGATGGGCACATGTGCAGAAGTCGGGGAAAGGTTCACGGATAAAGATCCCGTTGGGGGATATCGCCGGAGACCTTAGGTAAGTAATTTTACCTTCCCTCACAGATCCAATCCGTGAGGGGAGGTGAAACTAACTTTTTTTACTTTTACCTGATTGCCGTACTGTGGCCCCCTGTGCAATCTCCAGGCTATTGGCTATGTTTACCCTGGTAATCCGCAGCTTTTGCACGTGTGTCCGCCATATTAGTGGCGAGCACATGCGCAAAAGTCGTTGTGATGTCTGCGGATAAATGTGGGGGCCTTAGGTACGTATTTTCATCTCCCCTCATGAATATGATTTTTAAAGTTTTTTTTTTACTTTACATGATTGCTGTTATCCATTGGATAGCAGCGATCATGTGACCGGAGACCACAGACAGCGGCTCCCGGTGCTATCTCTCTGCTCTGGGCTACACATGTTATACGGGAGCTAGAGAGATTTTTTATTTCCAGGGCCGCACGCATGACATCAGGCATGCATGCACAGAAGGTGACGTCGGGAACGGGAGGCCAGAATGCCGCAGAGGATGGGGGTGCGTATAAGTCCTCAGCTTGCAGGGTTTTAATCCCCGCAGGGAGCATGTTTTTACGTCCCTGGGGATTAAAGCCCAGCAAGCCAGGACGTAAAAACACCAAGGGGTTAACTTAACTGCCCATAATTTAACTTAACTGTCCATTGAAATCAATGGGTGCACGCTGAAGTATTTTTTTGCGTGCGTAAAAAATTCAGTAAAACACAGGCACATGGAAAAACACAACGCCCATTGTGCAAATAGTTGGGGGACTGGGCACTGGCACAACAGGATAGGAAAGCCAGGATGTGAATACCTGTCTAGTCCTTTAAAGCGACCCTCTGGTTCTGGACAAATAAAGATGCCTTCCCTGTATGGTGAATTATAATAGGGGCACCGCTCCTGGCCCGAGACTCTAAGGGGGCCCACAGCCGTCCCAATTGCCCCTTTAAAAAAAAAACCCTGCCACAGGGAGAGAAAGGAGTTAAACTCCTAACAGCACACAACTCCTTTCCCTTTGGTGTGGTGATCTCACAGGCACACAGCAGGACATCATCACTCCTCCCCCTCACTGGCTCCAATACTAGGAATTGAGTGAGTGCCAGGGAGAGAAGTGATGACGCCCTGTTGTGCGCCTGTGAGATCCCAGCAGAGATGGAAGGCTGTGAGTGTAGTAAGGAGTTTAACCCCTTCTCCTCCCTGCAGCCAAATGTGCAGCAGGGGGCCAAGCACTCTACTGAGGGCCACAAAGGGGCCCTATACTATCTGAAGCACAGATTATTCTGTTAGTAATTGGGGCCCACAGGAAGACCTATTGCTATATTGGGGCCACAATAGGGTCACTATTACTAATTTGGGACACAGATGGGATCCTATTACTAGATAGGGGTAACCTGGGGGTCCTATTTCTAATTGAAACCAGAGAGGGTCATATTACTACATGGCACCACACATAGAGGGTCACTAACATAGTAATTTAACATAGTATGTAAGGCTGAACAAGACACATGTCTATCTAGATCAGCCTACTAACCCCAATGCCAAAGGAGGGCAAAAAAAAACACGAGGTAGAAGCCAATTTTCCTCATGTTAGGGGAAAAAAAGTCCTTCCAGACTTCTATCTGGCAATCAGAATAATCCCTGGATCACCGACCCTCCTGAAGTAATCTAGTGATACAACATATAATATTGTAATGTACAAGAAAGGTGTCCAGGCCCCTCTTAAACTCTTTTATCAAATTCACCATCACCATGTCCTCAGGCAGAGAGTTCCACAGTCTCACTGCTCTTAGGCTGGATTCACACGAACGTATATCGACTCGGTTTTCACGCCAAGCCGATATACGTCGTCTCTCTCTGCAGGGGGGGGGACGCTGGAAGAGCCAGGAGCAGTGCTCTGAGCTCCCGCCCCCTCTCTGCCTCCTCTCCGCCCCTCTGCACTATTTGCAGCGGGGAGAGGCGGTACGGGGCAGGGCCAATTCTTGAAACAGCCCCACCCCCTTTAATTGCAAATAGTGCAGAAGGGTGGAGAGGAGACAGAGAGGGGGCGGGAGCTCAGTTCCTGCTCGTGGCTCTTCCACCCCCCCCGCAGATGAGGACGACATATATCGGCTCGGCGTGAAAACCGAGCTGATATACGTTCGTGTGAATCCACCCTTACAGTAAAGAACCCTCTTCTATGTTCTTTCCTCTAGAACACATACTTGCATCATTGGTTGTTACATTCCCAGTCCTCGGTATAAACAGATGATGGGAGAGATCTCTGTCTTGTTCTCTGATATATTTATACATAGTTATTAGGTCGCCCCTCAGCTGTCCTTTTTGTAAACTACATAACCTCTCTGGGTATTGTAGTCTGCCCATTCCATTTATTACTTTAGATGAAATCTTTGAACCCGCTGAAGCTCTGAAATGTCCCTCTTGAGTATCAGTGCCCAAAACTGTACACAATATTCCATGTGTGGTCTGACCAGTGACTTGTAAAGAGGAAGTACAATGTTCTCATCATGTGCCCCTAGACCTCTTAAGATGCACCCCATGATCCTAATTGCCTTGGCAGCAGCTGCCTGACACTGGTTGCTCCAGTTAAGCTTACAGTTA
This sequence comes from Eleutherodactylus coqui, assembly GCF_035609145.1. NCBI lineage: Eukaryota > Metazoa > Chordata > Amphibia > Anura > Eleutherodactylidae > Eleutherodactylus > Eleutherodactylus coqui. Next base: position 70,011,440 of record NC_089849.1, read on the forward strand.
ACTAAACTCCCCAAGTCCTTTTCTGTGTCAGTGTTAGGCCTCTTTCCCACGAGCGTATATAGGCTCGCCGTTTTCACGGTCAGCTGATATATGCTGTGATCTGATGCATTGGTATCCAATGCATCAGATCACATGGCCGTATTTCTGTGACGTAAAAGCACCCGGCCTGCCAATATAGTGCTGGGCGTTTTTACGTTGGGCCCAAAAGATAGTCCTGGAACTATCTTTTGGGCCAGAATACTTCGGCCGCTGCATAGGCTCCTATGAAAGCCAATTACAGCAGCCAGAGAAGGGAGGTGGCAGGGAGTTTAGCTGGGTGACTGCTAAACTCCCTCCCTCTTCTCTCTTCCCCTCTGGCTGATTGCAATGGGAGGGGGAGGAGCTGAGTGCCACCACGCCTCCTTCCATTGCTGGCTGCAGACAAGGTGCGGGATAGGGGTGGAGCTAAGCTCAGACCCCCTCCACTTGCCGCAGCCAGCAAATTGGAGGAGACGGGACAGGGCGGTGCTTAGCTCCGCCCCCGGCCATTGCAATCAGCCGATGGGGAGGAGAGAAGGGGAAGGCTCAACGGTATGGCAGCCTCGGCGTGTATATGCGCCAGGGCCCATGCCATCTGAATGGCATAACCTTACATTTATCAGTGTCAAACCTCATTTGCCATTTTTCTGCCCCCAACTTATCCAGATGCATTTTGAACTGCCTCTGTCCTCTATTGCATTGATTACTTTTAATCGTTTTATACCATCTGCCGTTTTGGCCTTTTCTTTGGTTTTCTGTATGGGATAAATTATTCTGCTGTGACTGCTATGGTAAATTTTATTTCTTCCCATAATTCATCTGGAGTGACTCATCTGTTTTTTACCTTTACCGTATAGTCTGCTGGGATGTTGCTGGTTATTTTTGCAGTTGCCTATTTAGGCCTCGTTCACATGAGCGCTGTTTTAGCGCATTAGAGGCATGCAAAGAAAGCGCTTCTATTAGAACCAATGGTTTCCTACAGAACCGTTCAGATGAAGGAATTTTAGAAGCGCTAAGTTCTTGCACCTAACAATGATAGTCATGCGACTGCAATGCTCACGTCTAAGGTCTGGTGTGCGTGAAAAGATAAGGCATGACCAACTTTGGTGCATGCTTTCCATAGACTCCTATGGGATCTGGATAACACGCACCTCCGATCGTGCGAACGGGCAATTTCCCAGCTAATTAAAATAGCTTGAAATCACCTGTTCACGTGATCTTTAGTGCAGTATAGTCGCGATCTTTTCACACTGCTATACTGCGCTAAGAAGCACGCTCGTCTGAACAAGACCTTAAATGGGTTGTCCCGCGGCAGCAAGTGGGTCTATACACTTCTGTATGGCCATATTAATGCACTTTGTAATGTACATTGTGCATTAATTATGAGCCATACAGAAGTTATAAGAAGTTTTTCACTTACCTGCTCCGTTGCTAGCGTCCTCGTTTCCATGGAGCCGACTAATTTTCGCCGTCTAATGGCCAAATTAGCCGCGCTTGCGCAGTCCGGGTCTTCTTCTTTTATGAATGGGATCGCTCGTGCAGGATGCCGGCTCCGTGTAGCTCCGCCCCGTCACGTGCCGATTCCAGCCAATCAGGAGGCTAGAATCGACAATGGACCGCACAGAAGCCCTGCGGTCCACCGAGGGTGAAGATCCCGGCGGCCATCTTCAGCAGGTAAGTAAGAAGTCACCGGAGCGCGGGGATTCAGGTAAGCACTCTCCGGTGTTCCTTTTTAACCCCTGCATCGGGGTTGTCTCGCGCCGAACGGGGGGGGGGGGGTTGAAAAAAAAAAAAAAACCGTTTCGGCGCGGGACAACCCCTTTAAAGTGATTTTCCAGGGAGAATACCACTGATGACCTATTCTCAGGATAGATCATCAATAATTGATCAGCTGCGGTCCGTTGCTCGGAACCCTGACTGGTCAGCTGAACGGGCGCATGCTGTCATTGCCACAGTTATACAGAGCTCAGAGCGGAAGTCTCCACACCGACCTCTGTGTAGTGACCGGCACTTGTAACTGCAGGCACAGCTCGCGTTGATTTCCATGAGACCCCAGCAGTGGAATCCGTGCGTGCCCACGGACATGGCGAGAAAAATACATTTTCCGTCCGTCGCGGCCAGATCTTCTTTCTTGATGTGTCCAGGCGCGCTGGCTGACACACCCGGTGCATGCGCAGTGCTTTTTCTCTCTCAAATATCCGTGGCCTGTTCACAGTCACAGCTGCGGGCGATCCGCGGATGAAACGGCTTCCATTGCCGTCCGCGCGGGATCCACATGAAAATGCAGAATGCTGCGATTCCTTTCCACACCTGCGATCCGCATGCTGGGAAAAAAGAAATCACATTCACATGCTGTTTACTGTTCTGCGGACGATAATGCATCGCTGTAGGCAGCTTGATTTGCGGATCTCGCACGGGTACATTGGGCATAAATGCTGCGGAATCTTGGCAGCAAAATCTTCTGCAATGTTTACGGGCCATGCTAAGGTGCCCTTAGGGAGCCAACCCACTATAGATATGTTTTCTTGCGATGCAAGAGCGAGTGAAAACGCAAGCCTCGCAGCGCTAAAAAAACTCTGCGATATCGGTCATTGCTTTAAGCGGGGACGGTGGCAGCAGCAGCGACAGCCCCATTGAAAACATAGGGAGTACATCCCTATGAGACTTGCCCACTTAAGTCATTGGGGTTGTAAAAAAAGAAAAAGCAGAATCCATTGTTAAGAGATGCAGAAAAATAATTTTGATTTTTGGGTAAGGGCTTGACAAAAAAAAAAAAAACAGTAAAAAGAAAATTTTCTTCTCTCCAGCCCTGGTAGTCGTCTTTTGTCTTCTGGAGGCCGGGGATTTAAAAATCCCCGCCCCCAGAAAGCGCTGGTCTGAATGGCTGAATGCTGCCTGTGATTGGCTATGCGCTGTGACCAATCACAGGCAGCGCTCAGCTGTCATTCAATGGCTGAGCACTGCCTGTGATTGGCTGAGCGCTCAGCCAATCAGACCAGCGCTTTCTGGGGGTGGGGATTTTTCATTCCCCAGCCTCCAGAAGATGACGGCCGGGGCTGGAGAGACGAGCGAGACGGCTGTTCTAGGTGAAATTTTTTTTTTCAGCTAGAGAGGATTTTCAGGGAAGGGCTTATATTTCAAGCCGTTTCACGAAAATCATCGCTGTGGGGGTTGCCTGCAACCCACTGCTTTCAATGGGGCCACAGCAGCGCCGGCCCCATTGAAAGCAATGGGATAGCAGCGCGGACTTCTGCCACAGCTGTGACAACTATGGTAGAGGATTCCTTCATCCCCCTGGAGATGAAAACAATGAGCGATATCGCAGATTTTTCTCTGCGAGGCTTGAGTGTAAAAATCGCAAATGAGTATGAAATCATTGAAAACCATTGGCTTCATAATCATACGTTTTTACTCGCATCGCAAGAAACCATATTGCTAGTGGGTAGGTGGCCTGAGGACGCGACCTCAGCCATGAAATACTGAGAACAGTGGAGATGAAAATCCCAAAAGATTGCTACATCCTTAGGGTTTACTTAGACGACCGTATATCGGCTCGGTTTTCACGCCAAGCCGATATACGGTGTCCTTGTCTGCAGGGGGGGGGGGATGGAAGAGCCAGGAGCAGGAACTGAGCTCCCGCCCCCTTTCCGCCCCTCTCTACTATTTGCAATAGGAGAGGGTGAGACGGGGGCGGAGCTAAGTAATGACACTTAGCCCTGCCTCTCCTATTGCAAATAGTGGAGAGGGGCGGAGAAGGGGCGGGAGCTCAGTTCCTGCTCCTAGCTCTTCCACCCTCCCCCTCCACACCCCTTGCAGACAAGGACACCGTATATCGGCTCAGCGTGAAAACCGAGCCGATATACGGTCATCTGAAATAGCCCTTAAAGCCGGCTTCATACAAGCGCTTTGCGCGCGCCTCATTGCAATGTTTTTGCATTATGAACAAGGTTTTTTGCACGCGTATTGGGGTATTTCACTGTACTTTTTCTGTTTATTTGTGCGGGAGACACAAATATGCACAGATTGAAATGGCTAATTAGTCTAATGTGTTCCAGATGTGTTCTTCTTCCAGTTGAATTATGCTGTGTTCTACGCATCCCCTTGTGTATTGTTCACATTCACTTCTATGGAAACCTCTGATGTGCAAATACGCAGAAATGTCTCATGCCCATGGGCATATGCGTGAAACACTGCTGGTATCCCCGCAGCATTTACCCATTTTGCAGACTGCGTATGCCTGTGTATCACATGCAAACGCGGACATGCGCAATGTGATTTTTTTTTTTTTTGTATTGCGTATGGACAGCGTATCATGGGCAGCACATACAACTGTACAGGGTTCACGCTGCTTGGTACGCAGAGTAATAGAGCATGCTGTGATTTATTTCTCTTGTATATCGATACACAGTGCCCACACGCCGGTGTGCATGGATCAATGAAAGTCCACGGACTTTCATTGCCTCCATGTACCATGTATGATGCATCCGTGCAACGCAAATGTGATACACGGTAAAAATACGGTCGTGGACATAAACCTTTTCTTTTGCATTTTTTTGCATGACCCCATTTTTATTTTGCATGACCGAAATGTGCGCGCAAAATACGCACATGTGAATGAACCCATTAAAATCAATTGGTTCTATTCACTGCATAATGCACACAAATACGTCTGAGTGAAGCTGAACGTCTCAGTATTTCATGGTGTTTACTGAGCACCTCCTCGAAAACATCAGCCTTACGCTGATTCTGTAACTCTCACTGCAGTGAATGGGAGCACAGTGTGCTACTCTATTTTGGTATATCCCGTGTTACAGAAACAGAGTAGCGCACTGTGCTATGTTGTTTATTTAACTCCCATTTACTTCAGTGAGAGTTTTCGGAACAGGCAGCAAGGTGGTCGGGAAATATCTACGGTTTTCCACGTCAGCCATGAAATGCTGAGATGGGATAACGCCTTTAAGGATGCAATGATGTTTTGGGGATTTTTATTTAAATATTTGGTACCATTTTGGGGTAGATATAATATATACATTTTTTTATAGCTCACATGCAGGATAACAGGTTTGTTCAATTTAATGTACAGGTACGAATGCGGCGATTCCAAACACATTTTTTTTTACAAAAAACAGAAACTTATGCAAAATAGTTTGTATTATTTATTTATTTTTATTGGATTTTGTTTATGACCATTTTGCTTTCTTTATCACAGTAGGGATCTGGAACCTGCAGTCCTATGATCACTCAAATAATACACTGCAGTACTTCTGGACCGCAGTGTATCATCTCTTATCTTTGAAATCACAAGCCATGGCAGACCCATAAGGCCTCATGTCCACGGGGAAAATCAGATCCGCTGCAGATTCTACATGTAGAATCTGCAGCGGGTCCCTCCTGCCCCGCGGACATGAGGGCTGAAAATAGCAATTTTAAGCATTTACCTGTCCGTAGCGGGCGGCTCTTCCTCACGGCCGGATCTTCATTTTCGGCCGGCGGATGAATTCCTGACGCCGGCGGCACGTCGCCGGCACGTCGTCGACGTGCCGCGCGCATGCGCCGGGCACATCCGCCGAGCCGAAGCAAGGGAGATGCGGCCGTGAGGAAGAGCAGAGCTTCGCGGTCCGCTCCGGGTGAGTAATTCTTTTAAATTCCTATTTGTGGTCTCCCGCGGATCCGGACGGCTTCCATAGGCTTCAATAGAAGCCCGCGGGAGCCGACCCCGCGGGAGACCCGCATGAAAATGGAGCATGGTCCAGATTTTTTCATGCTCCATTTTTTTTTAAATCTCTTTTATTGACGATCCGCGGGTATTTATCTACCCGCGGGTGGTCAATGCATCCCTATGGGGTGCGGATCCGCGCGCGGGAGATCCGCTGCGGATTTTAAATCACATTTTGCCCGTGGACATGAGCCCTAAGTCATTGTCAGGCATTTGGTTGTGATAGATGGTGAAGGGCCGATGACGTCACACAGGGAGTGCACTCCCTCTGTTAACCAGTTACATGCCACAATCAACATTGATCATGACATAGAAGGGTGGCTTCACACCAGCGTTGGAATCGTGCGTTTTCTGTGAGAGATCACAAGATTATGAATCCTACGGTTCCCTATAGCTAACGTCACATCTGTGATCTTGTGATCCTGCGATCTCTACAAATCGCAGCATGTCTATTCTTTTTGCAATCTGGCCCATTGTTTCCAATGGGGTCGACGGCAGCAGTGTCAGCCTCATTGAAATCAATGGGAGAGGGTCGCGATCCTCTGCCACCCTGTAACAGCTGTGGCAGGGGACTCCCCGCGACAAGGATTTTCGGGGGGGAGATGGGGGGGGGGCCTTGAAATATAAGCCCTACCCCGAAAATAATCCATAACTGTAAAAATAGAAGAAGAATACATCACCTTAGTAGGGCTGTCATCTCCAGCGTGTCTTCTTGCAGATCCCTGCATTCTTCTTCTGCTTCTCTTCTGGCCGGGAAATGAAAATCCCCGTCTCCTGAAAGTGCTGCCTCTGATTGGCTGTATTCTGTGACCAATCAGAGGTAGCGCTTTCAGGAGCGGGGATTTTCAATCCCCGTCCAGAAGAGAAGCAGAAGAAGAGTGCAGGGACCTGCAAGAAGACGCGCCGGAGATGACAGCGCTACTAAGGTGATGTATTCTTATTTTTTTTTTTTATAGTTATTGATTATTATCAGGGTAGGGCTTATATTTCAAGCCTCCCCTCCCCCCCCCCCCCCCCCCCAGAAAATCCTCATCTCGGAGAGTCCCCTGCCACTGCTGTCACAGAAGTGGCAGAAGATCATGATCGTGTCCCATTGATTTCAATGGTGCTGACACTGCTGTCGCCGACCCCATTGGAAACAAAGGGAGAGGAACACCATCTCCTGTTGTGGCTGTGACAGCCACTGCAGGCGAATCCTTCAACCCCGCTGGGATGGGAGGTTGTTTCTCTGCGGAAATGCCTCGCATCCAGGGCTTCAAGGAGGATTGCGACAGCTATATCAGGGTGTCAATCACATGCCGATATGTATGAGCCTGTGTCATATACATGTTATACATGTTCAGCATCTCACGCAAATCCCTTACTTTTCAGAATGCCTCCAAAAATAGAAGCGTTGATAATTTTTTGGGTCAATTAACAAAAGGCAAATTGAAATCAAAATTCCATGTGACCATCATTTGCCTTCAGAACAACATCAATTCTTCTAGGTACACTTGCACACTGTTTTTGAAGGAAGGTTGGTGCAAACATCTTGAAGAACTAACCACGGATCTTCTGTAGATGTGAGCTTACTCACATCATTCTTTCTTTATGTAACACCAGACTGACTTTATGATGTTGAGATCAGGGCTTTGTGGAGGCCAAATCATGATTTCCAGGACTCCTTGTTCTTCTTTACCCTGAAGATATTTCTTAATAACACTGGCTTTATGTTCGGGATTGTTGTCCTGTGCAAAAGAAAAAAAAATCAATCAGACGCTTTCCATTTCTGAAAAAAATTCTTACTTTGCAGCGCTTTTTCCACACCTACCTAAAACTTTTACACAGTACTGCACGTTATGGGGCATGAAGGCATTAAGGACTAATTCACAGGAGCTTATTTTCAGCCCCTTTGCTTTCCAAGTTTACAACAGACTAGACTGACAGCACACAGACCCATAGTAGTCAAGTAATGACAATTCACACATCAGTTTTTTTTCACATGAATATAATGATTGCATGAAAAAGGTTACAGCATGAACTATTCTGGTCGGATTTGCAGATGAGACTTGCCCATTTAAGTCATCGGGGGTGTAAAAAAAGCAGAATCCATTGTTAAGAGATGCAGAAAAATAATTTGGAGTCTGATTCGTTTTTTTTTTTGTTGATATGAAAAAGAAATGCAATACAGAAGTAAAAAACGGACATAGAGACCAGATACTGATTTCATACGTAACTACATGGATGAGAAGAACATGTTTTTTTATGAATACAACACGGATGATTTTTTTAATAAACTTGTGTGAATTTGGTCTTACTGTAGGTCATCAACCAAACTCTGAAGTCATATGGTGGGGTTCCAACTCTCACTGACCATGTTTTCAGTGGGGGGTATGTTGTACAGTAAACCCTTGAGTAGCATTGCTCTTAAGTAACACTGTTTTCAACTTAAGTCAATGTGTCAGGACAGCGGCGGTCCCTCAAATAAAGTTGCATTCCTCAGATAAGGGCGCCAACCGTTCCATGACCCCGGGCGCCGCTCAGTGAGCCGGCGCGCAGCTGATGCCGGTCACTTCCTGCTTCTCCAGCATCAGCGCGTGCCTACTCTTCCCCCTACCCTCTCCATAGTGCACAGTGCCGGCTGAACGTTGCTGTGTCTACCTGCCTCCTGACACAGTACAGCAGCTGAATCCCCAAAGTGCCGGCTGAACGCTGCCTGCCTCCTGAATCCCCACTGTACTGCAAAATGTAAGTACTGTACAGATGGTTACAGTACAGTAAAGAAACGTTTGCACATAAATACTGCAGTCCTATGTCAAAGCACAGAGAACAAAGTGATACATACTGCTAATGATGTCCCTGCAGTCCTATGTCAAAGCACAGATAACACAGTGATACGTACTGCTATAATGATGTCTCTGCAGTCCTATGTCAAAGCACTATGTTAAATGTCCAAAAACCTGTTAAATGTTAATTTATTCTTTACAGTTGTGTTTTATATTCATTCAGTATTGTTATTGTTTTTGGTATTAAAGACCAACGTTATTCTCTATTAAATGGGGTTTGGTGTGTTTTTTGGAACGTCTAGAACCAATTAATTGGATTTACATTAATTCCTATGGAAATAATGTCCTCAACTAACATTGATTTCTACTAAAGTCCATTGCCTCCGGAGGGATTAATGACGTTAGTTGAGGTTCTACTGTATTATCTTTTAACTGCAGCGCCACTTCCCCAACAACTGGTTATGTATCCTATAAATATCCTATGTAGCATATATGTCATGCTGTTCTATTATCTATTCATTCTAATAAGGCTGGTCATGTAATTCTTGAGAATCTTGGGAATCTTTGTACTAGGATTTGTACAACATCTTCTGTGATGCTATTACCCAGAAGGCCAGTGCCAACCAAGTAAGAAAGTTCCAACAGTGCCAAACAAGGTCCAAATTGTAGTGCATTACATTACTCAAATAACTACACCAAATGCCTCCACGCTTATGTAGCAGGGCCATTCTCTGGCCGCACAGTTTTGCAGGTTCTACTCGCCCTTATCAATCAGCATTGGATTTTAAAACTGTGTAAGTGAAAGTTCACTTGTCCGCATAGTTTTTGGCTGCTACGAGGGACCCTATCTATGACGAATCGTGGCATGTGCCATCCACCTTCATGTACAGAAGTATTCTCTAGAAGCAGGGGAGAATACTCCATAGACACGGATAGAGCCTGTATGACAGCTCATCTCTTCAGTTGACAAGTATATAACAATTGCCTTTGGCATGCTGTAACGTTATATACACCAGTTGTCTGTTGCCTGTGGCTCTCCAGCTGTTGTGACACCATAGCTCCCAGCTGGAAGGACACAGGTTGCCGACAACTGATAGACATTAGTAATACATTCCACCCTCAATTGGCCTTTAATATTAAAGGGGTCTTCCTATTACACTTATGACCTATCAACAGGATACGCCTTAAATGCTTGATAGTAGCAGTTCCTACCGCTGGGGCCTGCACATACTGTGTCATGCAAGATCTTGCATTTCCGAGTGTTGTCAGAGTGCTCATCATGTCACTTAGAGGAAAAGTGCAGAATACCCAGCCTGGAGGGGACGAGCTACAGGACTGGATTCTTCCCAGCAGAGGTCAGTGATATTATGTGACATGATTCTGTGCAAGATCCTCTGAAGGGACACTCGGACTCCTAACAAATTGACAAATAGTAAGAATTAATATTCTGATCCTCACTCAATTGTTTAATGTTACCCTAGAGATTTATTAGGCCAGATGCGCCAAACATTGCACCCAATCCATGGCGTAAGCCAAAATTTAGTGCAGCAGAACTGGAAATGCTCTCTGGACCCTACCGATTGATTGGTTTTTTGTCCTAATGTAAAAGAGTCCATTTTTGCTGTGATGCTGAGCAAAGTGGAGCAGGACTGAAGACTAAGAAGTTAGCTGTGGTGTTTGGGATCCAGAGCAAGGAGGATTATAACGGCTGTTGGATAAGGCTGACTGATCAGAGAGGAGCAGAGAGAGTAGCGCTCCCGACCCCAGACAACATGGTGGAAGAGATGAGGTTGGTAGAATCGTTGGTGAACCGTAAGTGAGGCCGGCCTCTGACAAGGACTGTATGTGTGCATACAGAAAGGCAGACTTTATTTGCAGGTCTGCTGTAGCACTCGTCGATTGTGTTAGGGAGATCAAACTGTAAGGCCGCTCCAATACCGGACGCTTTTTACCACGATTAGCGCGGAGGTCTGAGTGCCACGCTAATCGCGCTACGCTCCCATCGATTTTTAATGGGGCCTTGCATACATGCACTCGAAAGCCGCATTTTTAACACCGCAATTTTTGAGCGCTGTCTGTTTTATTTTTGTATATTTTTGCGTTTTTTTTTAACACACCTGATCCCCCTTCACAATGATGGGGTGCATTAAAAGATGCTCTGAAATGCTGTGACATGCTTTATAAAATGCAGCTGTAAATCGCTGTAAAATGCCGCGACTTTGAATGTGGCGTTTTGTGAATGCACTTGTGAGAGTGCTCTAAGAGACACTTGAACCCCATTTACGGATTACGATATTTTGCAAAGGGGTAAATAGAAAGATGGCTTTAAAGGTATAGGAGGCTTGGTCACAAAAGGAATGTGAGTTCTGTAATCCGTATTTTTATGAATCTATTGATGTTAGTGAAGTGATATTGATATTGCTCAAGAAGGTATCACCATGTTCTAATTAGTAGGTTGGATATAGATAATTGAAGGCAAAATTCAATTACTTACTATTGTCTAAAGACATATTTACCTGGTCACCCGAATGATCGTTGAAATCACGATTTTGGGAGACTGTCGACCCATGTTACACATGTTAGCAGACAGCTCACTGAAAAGGAACGACTGCGGAACGGCTTCTCGCTCCATATTAAGATAAGTTGCTCAATGTTTGAGCGACAGCCTGTTTACAGTGAATAGAGGCGGATGGGCTGGAATGATTCCTGGCCCACTCTTTCTCCATTCACTTGAATACTTGAATGACTAATGCTCCTATGTAAAGCACAGGAATGATAGTCGCTCACTCGGCTGTCAGCTGCTTATACGATTGGTGGTGGGAGATAAAACTTGTTACTGGAGGCCCCTTGATTTATCCCCGACGCGATCTTCCTCCACAGCCCCCCGGTTTCTGCGCATGCGCCCACCGGCATTCTGACAGACGAATCTGCAGGAGCTGGGGAGGCCCGGGAAATTTAAAATCTTCTATCTCCCAGCCACCAAATGTAGCTGAGCACCTGGCGCATTGACCGCAGGCCTTGTTGAGTGGAACCTGGTCACGGGAATGCCATTACCCAAGGACCAGATAGGAATTGAGGATTCCACAAGTGTTTGATCCACGGTAATAAGTGGAGCAATCAAATGCATTGGATTACACAATTCCACTCACATTAGCGGGTCAGAATTGCGTAAACCGCTAGCAGAAAACAGAACGCAGCAGGTTCTATTTTACTGCAGAAATCCACGACATAGAGCCGTGTTCTCTATGGTTGTGGATATATTTGCAGCCCATATGCAATTACATTGTGGAAGGGCTACAGGTACTCATGTCTACGCTAAGTGACAGCATGGAAACAAAACGAAAAAGTGTACTGTGCATGATTGCCTGCGTGAGTATGTAGTTATATGCAGCACATTATATGAGTTCACAGCTAGAAGACGCTGCGGGCCTCCGCAAGCGGATTCCACATACGGCCGTGTGAGCCCGGCATTATTCAGATCGCTACCTGTAATATGTAATTTACAGGAAGCCCCGGGAACGCTCGCCTTCCTGCATTTCCAGGAGCAGCTTGTTAAGCGCCTTCTGTTTGAGACCTCAGCAAGTCTTCATTCACGTGTGCTGCTGTTCAAAAAACTGTTTTTAAAATTACAGTTGCCAAAAAAATGGAAGTCGTAATTTTTTTCTTCCTGCTTTGCTCAGATTCATTGGGGTAAAAATACGCAGTACACCCCTAGATGAATTTGTTAAGGGGTCTAGTTTTCAAAATGGGGTCATTTGTGGGGGTTCTCCATCGTTTTGGCCGCTCAAGGGCTCTACAAGTGGGTAATGGGGCCTGAAATGCCTTCAAGGAAAATCTCTGTTCAGAAAGCCACCTTTCGGTTTGGGCCCCGTTGTGCATAAGGACATGAGATTAGGGCCACAATGGGTATGTTTCTGAACACAGGACAAACAGGGGGATCCATTTCGGGGTGCAGATCCTCATTTTCATGTGCACTATAGAAAAAAAACCCTCTTTAACCCATTCCCGCTGCAGGGCGTAAGTTTACGTCCTGGCAGCGGGGTACTTCCCGCAACAGGGCGTAAACTTACGTCCTGGGGATAGCGCGGGATCACATATGATCCTGCACTATTCCGCAGCGGGAGCCGGCTGTCAGTCACAGCCTGCGTCCCGCGGCTGTATAAGCGATAAGGCATGGCAGAGCAGTAGCTCTGCCATGCCTTATGACAGCGATCATCAGGGCTGTGGTCAAAGTCCCCCAGGGGGACACAAATGTTGTAAAAAAAAAAAAAAAAAAAGATTAAAAGAAATGAATTAAAAAATGTAAAAAAAGAGTAAAAAAAACATTTTTTATGCTTTTTCTCAGATTAGCACAAAAAAAGGTAAAAAAAATTAAAACCCCACATATTTGGTATTGTCGCGTCCGTAACAACGCGTACAATAAGATACACATGCTTTTGACTGTGCACGGAAAAAAACGCAAAAAAAACCGCTAAAGAACTGAGGCAAAATTCTAATTTTTAGCATTTTGTCTCACTAAAAACGCAATAAAAGTGATCAAAAAAGCCGTATGTACCCCAAAATGGTACCAGTAAAAACTACAGCTCGTCTCGCAAAAAATAAGCCCTCACAGAGCTCCGTACATCAAAAAATAAAAAAGTTACAGGACTTTGAATGCAGCGATTTAGAAAAAAAAAAAAGATTTCCAAAAAAGGGGTTTTATTGCAGAAAAGTGGAAAAACCTAAAAAAATGTAAGAATTTTGGTATTGTTGTAACCGTAGCGGTCCACAGAAAAAATGGAATGTCTCATTTATGCTGCATGATTAACGCTGTAAAAAAAAAATTTTTTTAATCTATGGCAGAATTCATGCGTTTTCTCTCCCTGCTATCATAAAAAAAAAAAAGTTTTACAATATAGTCAATGCACCCAAAAATGACGCCAATAAAAACTACAGTTCGCCACGCAAAAAAACAAGCCCTTACACGGCTGCGTCGATGGAAAAATAAAGTTATGGCTTTTGATAAACGGAGAAGAAAATCCGCCAAAAATTGTTGTGTCCTTAAGCCCAAAATAGGCCATGTCATGAAGGGGTGAAAACTACATATTTGCCAAAATATGAAATTTTATTTTTTCCCCTCAAAATTGCATTAACTTTTGAGAAAAAACTGTATGGTCAAAATACTCATGACACCTCTCAGCGAATACATTAAGATGTGTATTTTTTTTAAATGGGGTCGTTTGTGGGGGTATCTATCATTCTGACACCTAGGGGCCTTTACAATCTTGGCTTGGTGCAGGAAAACAAAATGTTCCTCAAAATTTGAATATATAATGCTAAATTTATAAGTCTCCTAAATGGTTAAAAAAACTAAAGTTTTTCAAATGTGCTTCCTGATGAAAGTAAACAGATGGAAATATATATCTCATCAAAAATGTGTATAGTATGTTTGCACATATTTGACATATTGCATTTGAAAATGTGAAAAAAAATTATAAATGTTTTAAATTTCTTTTCCCAATTTTGGCGCTTCTAATAATCTCAAGTTGCTTGCTTCCACCCACACTAAAATCGCGCAATTTTTTATCACAAAAGACACTAGGACTTTGTCATGTTAAAATCGTATCACAATGCAATTTTGTGCTTTGTGATGCGCTAAAAAGGAGGCTCCATAGGGAAACATGGGAGATAAAAACTAAATAAATTATGCATTACAGAAAGATAGGGCATGCTGCGATTTTTTTTGTTCTCGCAACATTGCATCAGTGAAAACATCGCTGATGGGAAGGAAACCATTGTAAATCATTGGTTTCTGCTTGTTTACTCCCTCTCACATCACGCGATTTTATCGCCCGCATGTAACCACCCTTATTTGCCGCTCTGGACCCTTTTCTCTGTCCTGTGCAGCCGCTAATCTGCCGCTAAGTTTGTAAGCATCACATACGCAATAGACACAACAACAGACTGTTACCTACAACTCCCAGCCAGCGCCGCAGCTCACAGGTCCAGCAACTTACCAGCACCAACCTCCCTCTCACTGAGAAAGACAGAGACAGACGGCTGAGGCAGACAGACAGGACCTTCCGGCACACTGATCTGCATATGAGCAGCACAGCGCAGGGCTTCCATTCCCGTCCTCCCATCATGCACTGCTCAGAGGAGGCTATGGACAGGGGAGGTAGTAGACAAAATATCAGAGAAAGGCCGGGGTCACACGGGCGTATTGCAATAGCGGAATCCGCAACCAAATTCATCCATTCAAAGACATATACTCTTGCTTTTTCGCTCACACAAAATGGTTAAAGGGGTTGTCCCGCGGCAGCAAGTGGGGTTATACACTTCTGTGTGGCCATATTAATGCACTTTGTAATGTACATCGTGCATTAATTATGAGCCATACAGAAGTTATTCACTTACCTGTTCCGTTGCTGGCGTCCTCGTCTCCATGGTGCCGTCTAATTTTCAGCGTCTAATCGCCCGATTAGACACGCTTGCGCAGTCCGGTCTTCTCCGTGTTGAATGGGGCCGCTCGTGCCGGAGAGCGGCTCCGTGTAGCTCCGCCCCGTCACGTGCCGATTCCAGCCAATCAGGAGGCTGGAATCGGCAATGGACCGCACAGAAGCCCTGCGGTCTACCGAGGGTGAAGATCCCGGCGGCCATCTTCAGCCGGTAAGTAAGAAGTCACCGGAGCGCGGGGATTCAGGTAAGCGCTGTGCGGATTTTTTTTTTAGGTCCCTGCATTGGGTTTGTCTCGCGCCGAACGGGGGGGGGGGGGGGGCTGTTATAAAAAAAAAAAAACGTTTCGGCGCGGGACAACCCCTTTAATTAGTCTAATAAGTTCCAGATGTGTTATTTTTCCTGCGCAATTACGCAGCGTTTCAAAAATATTTGTATGTGAATGAACCCATTGAAATCAATGGGTTCTATTCACTGCATATTGCGTGGGTGAATACGCCTACATCAGTGTGGTCACTAACAATCCATGTTATTGGGTGTGTAAGTTCAATGTGGTCAGTGTGGCTTCTGGACGCATACAGCTACGTGCAGGATGGCCAACCGGAATTTTTCTTTTTTTGTGGAACACTTAGGCAAAAATCACGACAGCCAATGTTTTTTACGGACACATTGAAAAATCCTATTGAATGACGAACATAAGTGATAAATGTCTGCGGGATAGAAACTAGCATGAACTCATTAGCAGCATTCACTGTAAAATGCTGATAATTACAGACATAATTTCACTGGTCTACAAAAAAAAAACAACTATTTTTCTGTTACAAGTACAAAACACATTGTTTCTGGAAGATGATTCTTCCCTGAATCCAGATCTCTTTTCAGAATTTCTGTATCAGCCTCAGGTTTTATGTGATAATGGTTTTCGTATAGAGATGAGCGAGCGTACTCGGAAAAGCACTACTCGCTCGAGTAATTGGCTTTATCCGAGTATCGCTGTGCTCGGGTCTAAAGATTCGGGTGCCGGCACGGAGCGGGGAGCTGCAGGGGAGAGCGGGGAGGAACGGAGGTAAGATCTTTCTCTCCCTCTCTCCCGCCCGCTCTCCCCTGCTCCCCGCTGCGACTCACCTGTCAGCCGCAGCGGC
The DNA here is from genome assembly GCF_035609145.1 of Eleutherodactylus coqui. NCBI lineage: Eukaryota > Metazoa > Chordata > Amphibia > Anura > Eleutherodactylidae > Eleutherodactylus > Eleutherodactylus coqui. The sequence continues at coordinate 70,027,516 of NC_089849.1, forward strand.
ACCCGAATCTTCAGGGACGAGCACAGCGATACTCGGATAAAGCAAATTACTCGAGCGAGTAGTGCTTTTCCGAGTACGCTCGCTCATCTCTATTTTTGTAAATGCTTGCGTTGGCGTATATAGCTATAATATGTATCTGGCAGAACGACACGCTTCTGCTACAAGAGTTCCAAAAAAACTGTCAGTTCACAAAGAAATTAAAGATATAAGAAACCTAACAGCAAGGCCTCCCTCACACGGGCGTTTTTGTACAGTGTTCTGCGCTGCTTTTCCAGCATGGCGCTAAACGCTGTACAATGCTCCCATTTATTTCAATGGGGCTGCTCACACAGGGCTGAAAACGTGGCGTTTCCAACGCTGCGCTTTGACAGGCTGCAAGTCCTAATTTTGGCTGTTTGAGCCCTGTGTTGCTCATTGAAATGAATGGGCAACGGGTTCAGTGTTGCCGAAAACGCGGCACAACTTGGTACCGCGCTTTTGGCAGCGCTCAACGTCCTAGCTACACTGCCTGAGTCCAAAAAAAATAATCAATACTCACCTTGCAGGTGATGTCACTGTCTCCGGCGGCGCTCCCGGCACTTGTCAGCCAGCAGGGGAACTTTTTATTAAAAGGGTAGCGTGTCGCAAGAAAACTGAGCCCAATAGGCAAAAACTGATTATACTTTCGAATTCAGCACTCATGACTTAGCTGAGGACACCATTCACATTCTCAGTAACACAAATGCTGTGTACCATTGTAACCTTTGTAACCAGCGTAAAAAAAAAAATCACGGACGCTGGAAAAAGTGCCCTATTTTCACAGAGTGTCCAGGAATTTCTGAACGGTTGACATCCTTGGGCTTTGACCCAACACTGGGTCTTATTTATCGCTAGTCCAGTGATGGCGAACCTTTTAGAGACCGAGTGCCCCAACTGCAACCCAAAACCCACTTATGTATCGCAAAGTGCCAACATGTCAGGGGGCGGGGCTTATCACGATATATGATTTTACCCCCGTACTTCTACAAAAGACAGGGCCGCTTCAAAATAAACAATGTGCAGATTTTGATTGCATTTTGGATGCAGAAATACTGCAGAATGTCCTCAGCGGAAATTTCTGTCACAAATTCTTCAGCATTTCTGCATCCAAAAAGCAGTCAAAATCTGCACCCTGTCTATTTTGAAGCGGCCCTGTTTATTTCCGCCACATGTAAACATACCCCAGCAGTAATAGTGACGCCCCCCCCCCCAGCCCGGGCGATAATAATGACCCCCCAGAGTGGCCCCCAGTATAATAGTGACAGCCCCCAGTATAATAGTGACATCCCCCAGAGCGGCCTCTGCGGTAATAGTGACACCCCCCCACAGCGGCCCCCAGCATAATAGTGACCCCCCACAGCGGCCCCCAGCATAATAGTGACCCCCCACAGCGGCCCCCAGCATAATAGTGACGCACCCACAGCGGCCCCCAGCATAATAGTGACATCCTATAGCGGCCCCAGCGGTAATAGTGACATCCCACTGCGGCCCCCGCAGTAATAGTGACCCCCCCACAGTGGCCCCCAGTATAATCGTGATATCCCACAGCAGCCCCTAGTAAAATAGTGACATTCCACAGCGGCCCCCAGTAGTAATTGTACCCTCCCCACAGCAAGCACCCAGCAGTGACAGTGCCCCCCTGAGACCCACATACTTACCCCCTCCTCCTCGTGGAAGCTCTGCTGTTCCTCTGCCCAGCATGCCGCCAGCAGCGCTGATCGCAGGTGCACATTGTGCCGTCAATGTGTTGCCGGACGCCTCCTCCCCCAGCTCTCACGGAACCTAAGAGGAGACGGTATTAGTGTATCTTGACACCACCAGGGACTCCTGGTGGAGTCAAGATTGACACTGTGGCAACGCCCCCTGTAGCTGATTGGCTCCTGAGGTGCTTAGGCTGAAAGTTCTGGAAGGGCAGTAGCGATGTACTGAAAATCGATACAACGGCCCCAGGTGCAGAAGGCATACAGCGGGCCATGTGTAGCAAGGGCTTCCCCGCCGGTGATAGTGAAGGCGGAACCCCCGCAAGTTTGGCTGCGCAGCGGGGGTTCCAAAGCAGGGAAGTAAATGCGGCCTGCAGCGACTGACACACTGCAGTGACCCCCCCCCCAATTCATCTCCATCTCATTCTGACATCGGGGACAGATTCAGGGAATACAGGAGCCACCCGGCCGCACACTCCCTGAGGACTGCAGGGCTCACACAGCGGCAAACCCCCACCCATGTCACCTACAAATCGCGGCTGCCTTTTGGGAGGCCAGTAGCCGGAGGGGGAGCCGCTGAGACACTGAGAGCCGGCGGACGAGCAGAGAACGGATCACACAGCGGCGCTGAGCACATGGCTGAGTGCATCAGTACTGAAGGGAGCCTACAGCGCGGGGGACTGCCACAGGGACCCGGGTCACATCGGGTGCAGCACACCAGCAGCGGCTAACATAGTAAGGCTCACTGAGCTTCTAGGACCTTAAAATCTTCTGCCAATCAGGAGCTGGGGGTGTGAGAGGGGTGTTTCCCCTGTCAAACCCCTAGCTTCCGGTGGCGTCAAGATACACTAATACCAGAGGAGACATCGGGGGAGGCGGATCCTGGCTGCACACTGACGTCAAAAATTTGATTATGAGGCGTTGTGCAATTGGCGCATCAACTGTACGCGCAATCATCTTCAGTAATATGTCTTTTAGCTGAAATGTTCACTAATGTCACTAGTTGCTACATAAGTGCCGCCGGCGGACACTGTTGGCGAAGTCGCCGACATGCGAAAGGTTTGTTTCGGTGGTATATGGTAGACGGCAGCCGGCGCCGCCAGACCTGATATACGATTTGTGAACGTTCTCATGATGATGTTACAACCTCAGCCGTATAAGAAATTAAAGCTCCACTGTAATTGGTCGCTATTGGTAAAAAAATTTCAGGGCAATCCCGTGGGATTCCGATTTTTCATTCTGCCAGTATTCGTCGCCCGGTGCTGAAGACGCTCATGCAAAATTTCATTCAAATCGGACAGAACTGTGGATTTTTATACGACACAAACGGATCTTGCGTTTTATATATATATATATATATATATATATATAATTACTATTATAATGGCCCTCATTGCCCCTAGCAACCAAACACAGTTTTAACTATTTAAAGTCCTCTGGAGAAAAAAATAGCTGCGCCTTGTTGCTATGGGCAACGCCTGGGCCTGTTTACATGAAAGCCTGATATAAACCAAACCTTTCTAACGGCTCACACAGGAATATCTAGATTTTCCTAGAGGTTACCGCCGCCGGAGAATCCTGTGATACAAAGCACGGCACACGTTTCCTGCCAGTCACTGGAGGGCCGCGCAGGCAGTGCGGAGGACAGCCCGGGGTCCTTCACGAGGTCTGTCAGCAAGCGGGAAGCTGGAAGTAAGCGAAGATAATGGAGGAGCTGGACGAGCAGCCGGCCGAGACGGTAAGCTGCTCAGTCACCTCCCCGCACAGCTGCCGGCGTGCGCTGAGGGCCGCCGGCGGGTACAGCAGCCCGGCTGTGTGCGGACATGTGCGCGTCCAGCAGCACCACCCGGCCCTCCTATACCATCACCCCCAGCCTGTCATCCCAGCCCTCGTGTACTATCACACCCCGCATGCCCGGTGATGCAGAAGCCATGTATACTGTCACCTCTATTATATACAGTGAGGCAGGACCCCGTCATGCCGTCACCCCCAGCGTGTCATCCCGGACCCCGTTATACCGTCACCCCCCCAGCGTGTCATCCCGGACCCCCGTTATACCGTCACCCCCAGCGTGTCATCCCGGACCCCCGTTATACCGTCACCCCCAGCGTGTCATCCCGGACCCCCGTTATACCGTCACCCCCAGCGTGTCATCCCGGACCCCCGTTATACCGTCACCCTGAGCGTGTCATCCCGGACCCCCGTTATACCGTCACCCTGAGCGTGTGATCCCGGACCCCCGTTATGCCGTCACCCCCAGCGTGTCATCCCGGACCCCCGTTATGCCGTCACCCCCAGCGTGTCATCCCGGACCCCCGTTATGCCGTCACCCCCAGCGTGTCATCCCGGACCCCCGTTATACCGTCACCCCCCCAGCGTGTCATCCCGGACCCCCGTTATACCGTCACCCCCCCAGCGTGTCATCCCGGACCCCCGTTATACCGTCACCCCCCCAGCGTGTCATCCCGGACCCCCGTTATACCGTCACCCCCCCAGCGTGTCATCCCGGACCCCCGTTATACCGTCACCCCCCCCAGCGTGTCATCCCGGACCCCCGTTATACCGTCACCCCCCCAGCGTGTCATCCCGGACCCCCGTTATACCGTCACCCCCCCAGCGTGTCATCCCGGACCCCCGTTATACCGTCACCCCCCCAGCGTGTCATCCCGGACCCCCGTTATACCGTCACCCCCCCAGCGTGTCATCCCGGACCCCCGTTATACCGTCACCCCCCCAGCGTGTCATCCCGGACCCCCGTTATACCGTCACCCCCCCAGCGTGTCATCCCGGACCCCCGTTATGCCGTCACCCCCCCAGCGTGTCATCCCGGACCCCCGTTATGCCGTCACCCCCCCAGCGTGTCATCCAGGACCCCCGTTATGCCGTCACCCCCCCAGCGTGTCATCCCGGACCCCCGTTATACCGTCACCCCCCCAGCGTGTCATCCCGGACCCCCGTTATACCGTCACCCCCCCAGCGTGTCATCCCGGACCCCCGTTATACCGTCACCCCCCCAGCGTGTCATCCCGGACCCCCGTTATGCCGTCACCCCCCCAGCGTGTCATCCCGGACCCCCGTTATGCCGTCACCCCCCCAGCGTGTCATCCCGGACCCCCGTTATGCCGTCACCCCCAGCGTGTCATCCCGGAGCCCCGTTATGCCGTCACCCCCCCCCCCCCCAGCGTGTCATCCCGGAGCCCCGTTATACCGTCACCCCCCCCCCAGCGTGTCATCCCGGAGCCCCGTTATACCGTCACCCCCCAGCGTGTCATCCCGGAGCCCCGTTATACCGTCACCCCCCAGCGTGTCATCCCGGAGCCCCGTTATACCGTCACCCCCCAGCGTGTCATCCCGGAGCCCCGTTATACCGTCACCCCCCAGCGTGTCATCCCGGAGCCCCGTTATACCGTCACCCCCCCCCCCCCCCCAGCGTGTCATCCCGGAGCCCCGTTATACCGTCACCCCCCCCCCCCCCCCCCCAGCGTGTCATCCCGGAGCCCCGTTATACCGTCACCCCCCCCCCCCCCCCCAGCGTGTCATCCCGGAGCCCCGTTATACCGTCAGCCCCCCCCCCCAGCGTGTCATCCCGGAGCCCCGTTATACCGTCACCCCCCCCCCCCCAGCGTGTCATCCCGGAGCCCCGTTATACCGTCACCCCCCCCCCCCCCCCCAGCGTGTCATCCCGGACCCCCGTTATACCGTCACCCCCCCCCCCCCAGCGTGTCATCCCGGACCCCCGTTTCTGCCGCCACCCCCCCAGCGTGTCGCGCGGGGCCCCGTTTCTGCCGCCACCCCCCCAGCGTGTCGCGCGGGGCCCCGTTTCTGCCGCCACCCCCCCCAGCGTGTCGCGCGGGGCCCCGTTTCTGCCGCCACCCCCCCAGCGTGTCGCGCGGGGCCCCGTTTCTGCCACCACCCCCAGCGTGCATAAAATAATCTGGAAGTCGTTTCGCTGGGGCGATGTTACCCGCTTACTATCCAGGTGTTATTAGTGAGCACAGTTTGGCGGCATTGTTCTGTCTGATTGGAGCTTTTGCTTCCCCCTATGCTTTACACTGCAGCTCTGCTTTTGCATATTAAGCTGGATTCAGGGTAAAGTGTCCATTCTGTTTTGTCATAAGAGTAGAGAAACTGTAGGGCTGGCCTCACACGGGGCGGAAATCTTGCTGAAGTCCCAAGACATTTGGTGCAGGTTGTTAAAGTGGCTTATGCCGCTGTGGTCATCTCTCCCCTCTGGCAGCACTGAGATCCACTAACAGCATAGAAAGGAGTTGGCTGCTTACTGAGCGGGCACTCGCTAATGGTGGGGGTGGATGGTAGCATGGAGGTGCAGGATAATCAGGCAGCTAGCTGGGTGAACGAAGGATGAGTAGAGGGCAGAGTACCAGGGAGGCCGGTCCTGAACTGGCACACCCCAACCAGTTTGCAAAGTTGTCAGATGAGGGGAATGCCATTAGAGGGTCAGCACGACATGCCCTCTGACCACCAGGGGGATGACTGCTCCAGTAAGAAGGGCAATAGGAGAGCAGGGCAGGCTAGACAGGTGCTAGTGGTGGGGGACTCCGCTTTTAGGGGGACAGACAGGGCAATCTGCCACAAAGACTGGGATCGTTGAACAGTGTGTGGTCTTCCTGGCGCTCGAGTTCAACACATCGCGGATCGGATTGACAGATTACTGGGAGGGGCTGGAGAGGATCCAGCGGTCGTGGTACACATGGGCACCAATGGCAAAGTTAGGCCTCCCTCACCCAGACGTTTTTGTACAGCGTTCAGCGCAGCGCTAAACTCTGTACACCGTTCCCATTTGTTTCAGGGGGCTGCTCACACAAGCAGCAAAGGGCATTTCCATTTTTTAGGTTTTCTTCTGTAATCCTGTAAGTTCACCACCCAGTCACAGCTTTCATCCAACCAGGTCTCAGTTATTCCCACTATGTCATAGTTTTCCCCAGTAATTGCTGCTTCCAATTCGTCTACCTTATTGGATCGTTAAATGTGGTTTTTCTTCCATTAATATAGATAGTACCAGGATTTGGGCAAAGCAGCACACATATTGGGTTTGATTGGGGACCAGGAGAACTGCTGCTGTATGAGACCCGGTACCCAAACAGAGGTATGTGAATGGTTTTCCAAAAAGAATAAGGCCAGTTTTTGTCAGTTCCTCTTTAAATAATAAGACTATGGATGACGTACCTGCAAACAAACCGTGTTTCCCCGAAAATAAGACAGCGTCTTATATTAATTTTTGTTCAAAAAGGTTTAACTTTTTTACATGTATAGCTGCCTGGACACTATTTAAATTGACTTTTTTAATTAACTGTTAGAAGGGCTTAATTTTGGAGTAGGGCTTATATTTCAAGCATCCTCAAAAAGCATGAAAAATCATTTTGCATCCTCAAAAATTCTGGCAAATCATGCTATGTCTTATTTTCAGGGAAACAGGGTAGTTATAGCTTTAAACATGAAGCCTCGCCTTCTGTAGTCACATTTCTCCCTTCTTCCAATCCTAACCATAGATGGGAAAATTAACACAAACCGTACTATACATATTTTATTTATTGATGGCCCAAAAATACTTTCTCAAGCTCTGCGCACCGTATGCCAATTAGTAGCAGATTGTCCCATGGACACTTCAGTCCTTGCAGATAGTCCTGGCTCTCTTCTCCTTACTGCTCCAAGCCTGCTCATTGCCAGTTCATCGACGTCCCCAGCTCTTCTGAGCGGGAGATGCGAGATGCTGTGTGTTCTAGATACGGTGTATGCGGCATACGTAAGTCTGTGATAGATGCATGCGCAGTCATGACAGCAAGTATGGTGCCTCTGGCTAGGCCATCCACTGCACATGGAGCTATCTGAGAAGTGAGGGATACCATACCTATTTCACCAAGGAACAAGCCCTCTCACAGCTCCATCAACTAAACAGCTAAATTTTAAGTTTTTTTTTTTTTTCTTTTAACCCCTAAGGCTCATTTCACGCGGACAAGTGCGATATCAAGCCGTAAAACTCGGCCCAATATCTCGCTCACCAACATGCGATTTCCCCGTGAATGCAAGGCGGTTTTATGTCAATTGTTTTCAATGGGAAACCCCGCATCGCACTCCTGTGCACTTCACACAGTGTGCAAGGCTTTTGCCGACCCCATTGAACACAATGAGCGATGCGTTCCGAGGGAACGCCCCATGATGGGACATGCAAAGATTTTTTTCCCGGACTGCGATGCAGGGAAAAATTGCTCACGTGTATGACGTTCAAATCTGGCGCAATTTTTCTCGGTCGTGTAAAAGCGGCCTAAGTGACAGGTCTGTTTTTGCTCCTTACTGACCAAACTTTACCAAACTATTTTTTTTCTTTTTTTTTTTCGGTTGTATTTCAAAACTCATAACATTTTTTTCGCCAACATAACCGTATGAAGGCTTGTTTGTTGTGTTTTGGCAGGACAAGTTGTACTTTATTTATTTATTTTTTTTCAATGGACCAACTTTAGAGTACATATAATGTATTGTTTTATGATCTCTGGGGATGAGGTCTTGCTTTTTGTAAGATAAGTTGTAGTCACAGAGGTGATGTGTTTTTATTTTATTTTTTTTAGGAGGGGGATGAATGAAAAATGGCAATCCTGTTTTTGTTTTTTTAAATGTCCTTCACACTGTGGGATAAGGCCGCCTGCACATGGGCAGAAATCCCGCGGGATTTCCGCCGCTCAAAACCTGCATAGGATTGCGTTAACAAACGCAATCCTATGCAGACGGTCGCAGTTTGGCCGTGCAAAATCTCGCACAGCAAACAAATTGCGGCATGTCCTATTTCTGTGCGGGGCTCACAGAGCCCCGCACACAAACGTCACTCACCCGGCCGCCGGCTCCGGTCTGCGCATGCGCCGGCCGGCACATGAAAGAGCCGGAGCTGCGGGGCGCGAGTGAGTACGCACTGGTCCCTGTAGGCGCTCGGGTCGGGTCCCTGCAGGCAGCCTAAGAGAGATATTTATTATACAGGTTTATAGCGAATGTAGCAATATTTAATGTTTGGGGTTTTTTTTAAATTAAAAGGGTGTTTTGTAGGTAAAAATATATATATATATTTTTTTTCTTGTTCTACCTTATCAAGTTTAGGGCTCACACCCACTGGCGTTTTTTTCTCCACTGTACTGCGAGAGTAAAGGAAAAGACTTGCAGCGCGAGAAAAAAAACGGCATCATGCCGGGAAATCGCCAGTCTTTCCAATGGGGCCAGCGGCAGCAGCGCTGGCCCCATTGAAAAGAGATGGAGAATGCCGCGGACTTCTGCCACAGCTGTTTCAGAAGTCCCCAACATGCTATCCCATTGCTTTCAATGGGATCGGCATTGCTGCCGATCCCATTGAAAGCACTGCTTTCTGGCAAGCCCTGCTGTATGATTATCGGGGAAGGTCTTGAAATATAAGCCCTTCCCCGATAATCGTCAATCAGTGGTAAAATGTTTTTTTTAAAAATTACTCACCTCTCCGCCGCTCAGACGCGTCCTCCGGCTGGCCCGCCTGCACTGCTGTTAAGCGCTCTCAGCAGGCGGGGATTTAAAAATCCCCGCCTCCTGAAAAGGCTGTGCTGATTGGATGAGGGCTCAGCCAATAGCAGCTAGTGCTTAGGTATTGGCTGAGCGCTCAGCCAATGACAGATAGCCCTTAGCTATTCATTCATGATATTGTATTTCAAGCCCTTTCCCGATAATCATACTGCGGGGCTTGCCAGAAAGCAGTGCTTTCAATGGAATCGGCAGCAGTAACGATCCCATTGAAAGCAATGGGATAGCATGCCGCGGACTTCTGCCCATGGGGATGAAGGAAACTCCTGTCACAGCTGTGGCAAAAGTCCGCGGCATTCTCCCTATGTTTTCAATGGGGCTAGCGCTGCTGCCGCTGGCCCCATTGAAAGCACTAGCGATATGCCGGTTCTATTCCGGCGTCTTTCTTGCACTGCGAGGCGAGAGTTTTCCCGTGCTTTCGCAGCGCAAGAACGCACATATAGCCAGTGGGTGTCCACCCTTACTAACATTTTTTGTACACTTTTTAAGATGCAGTAATTTGATCGCTAATATACTGCACTACTTTGTCTGACAGCAGGAGCCAGACTCCCTGACAACGTCTTTCATGCCATGATTGCTATTGATAATGGCATGTAAGGGGTTAAATGGCTGGGATCGGTGGTTTCTCTGCTACTGGCTGTTAGAGCAAGAGCTCGGCTATCACTGGACAGTTGAGCTCTGGCCCTTCCAGGCATGGGATTCCTGTGCCTCCCTTAGACTAGGTCATTATGGTGGCCTAACATAAGGCCACTTGGTGACTGCTGAAAAACACACATAGCTGTTCACTAAGACGTTACGTGATGAAGCCTAATAACTCCTAATCATATTAATCTACAGAATAAAGTAATTTTTACCACCCAGTGAATTCCATAAAAACAAACTCCCCAAAAATGTTGCAATTGCATTTTTTTTTCATCTGAAAGTGTTAAAACATTCTCTAGTAGATTATATGGTACCAGATAGAAATACGATCCGTCCCGCAAAGGACAAGCCCTCGTACAGCTATGTTTGACGAAAAAGGAAGTTTTGGCTCTGCCTGTCTTTGCGAAGGGTTAAAGGTAGAGATGAGCGAGTGTACTCGCTAAGGCAAACGACTTGAGCAAGTAGTGCCTTATGTGAGTATCTCCCTGCTCGTCTCTAAAGTTTCGTGTGCCGGCGGGGGAGAGCGGTGAGTTGCGAGAGTGAGCAGGGAGGAGCGGGAGGGGGGGAGTGAGTTAGAGACGAGCGGGCAGGTACTCACATAAGGCACTACTCGCTCGAGTAGTTTGCCTTAGCGAGTACGCTCACTCATCTCTAGTTAAAGGGGATATATAGTGTGCGAGAAAATTAGTGCAATCCCCTCGGATGCTCTCACTAGTAATTCTCTCTCACTAGTTCATGATGCATCCTCTGTCCTGTCAGCTCTGTAGGACAAATATACCCAGAGATAAAGTGAAGAATGTTGTCAATAATAAAACAGATTTTTTTTTCTTTCCTCTATAGATAATCTCCGCTTGGCCAACTCGGGCTGCATATCCTTTCTGTGTATTGATGACGATCTCTACTCGCCTATACTGAGAAAGCTATTCAATGAGTCGCATGGAATTTTCTTAAGCCTGCAAAAGAGTGAAGATGAAGCTTCCAGCAGGACGCGCAAAACGCAGTATGTGATACCTGTATTCTTCCTTCACACGCTTTTTTTGGTGGTGTTTTTTGTAGCCTAAGGCCTCCTTCCCACGAACGGATTTCCGCCGCGTAATTCGCGGCGAAAATCCGCTGCGTTGCCCGCAGCTATTAGGTTCTATTGAACCTAATAGCTCCGTGCTCACGATGCGTAATTCCACCGCGGAATTACGCACCGCGATTTCTCCCGTCCTCACCCGCAGCATGCTCTATTTTCTGCGGGTGAGGACGGGCTGTACGCACTGACGGCTTCCATTGAAGTCAATGGAAGCCGTCCATTCACGCTATCTCCCGCTGTAACCAGCGGGAGATAGCGTGAAAAAACGCTTTCCCGCCCACCGCCGCGCGTCATATGACGTCATATGACGCGCCCGGCCGCGTCACGTGACACGGCCGGCCGCGGCACGTGACACGGCTGGTGACGTGGCGGCGGTGGGCGGTGACGCGCGGTGACGCGGCGGCGGTGGGCGGGGAAGCGATTTCACGCTATCTCCCGCAGGTAAGTATAGGGTCTCTGGGGGGCGCCGTGACGGGCTTCGCAGCGGAATATTACGCGGCGGAGCCCGTCACGCTCGTGGGAAGGAGGCCTTAAGTGTGTGTTTTTATTTATTTATATATATTTTATTATTTTTTCCACACATTTTGAAATGTTATTTTCCTTTTCTGTTAAAAAAAAAGCCACACTTAGAGCATCCTTTTTTAAAAAAGATATGCACTAAAACATATACCAAAGGTTTTGAAAAAATGGCACAAATTTTGGAGAGGGAGGAAAAAAAAGAGCCAGTAAAAACGCTGCAAAAAAGTGGCATTTAGGGCTTCTACCCACTAGCGTTTTTTTTTTTTTTTTTTTAAATGCTGCAATATCCCTTATAGTAATAATTAAAAAAAAAAAAAAAAGCCCTGTGTGCATTCACACGTTACGAATTTGGTGTGCATTTTCCACAGTGGTGAAATCTGCTACGGATCTGCGTCAAAATCCACACAAGTTGGTGCAGATTTTGGTTTAAGGAAATGTGCTGTGGATTTTGATGTGGATTAGCGCCAAACTCCACCACGTGTGAGCGCAGCCTTTAGGGTAGGATTTGATGTGAATCTTTCGGGGAATATTTTGATGTGGATCCTCGTGAAAAACCGCTGTACAAAACATTGGTGCGAATTCTCACACAGAGAGGGAGCAGACTTCACCCAATCAGTTGAAAGAGTGAAATCTGCTGTGGATCCGTGTCAAAATCTGCACCAAATGCAGCGGATTTTGTTGCAGATCTGGACCAAACGCCTCAGTACAAATATGCCGCAGATTTTGCTGTGGATTGTGCTCTCAGACTTCACCCAGCAGGATGATTCATCCCCCTCTTATATTTCCTGTTCTCATTCATTGCCTGCTGTCAAGTAAAGTACCGTTACATAGGCCGATAGTCTCCCGAATAATCGCTCTAATGAGTGATTTGGGGTGACTGTCGTCTCGTGTTCATACGACCCCTGACAGGTCACAGTGAGGAGTTGCTCGGTTGTCACTAGTCGTCCCGTTCTACTTCAGCTCTCTGAAAGGAACGCCTGCTGAGTGGCTTTTTAACTCGTGTTTCCTTTGACTGCAGGCGGGCCGGATCGATCCCTGGCCCACTTTATCTTCATTCTCTCGAACAACTATCCCTCCTGTGTAAAGTATAGGAGTGATGAGTGATGATCGCTGCTATGGCTGTCGGGCACATATCATCTTGGCAGTCATACTGTGTAAGGGTGCCTTTAGGGAGAAGGGAGACCCGTTGTGGCTTGCACTTTTTTTTAGCTCAAAAACTTCAGTTTAGGTAAATTTAAAGTGATTAACACTCTACTTTAACCATCATATTAAAGCAAGTTGTTTGTAACCAAAAGTTAGTAACCATTTAAAAGAAATTTGTTACAAATGTAAATCTAGTTACAAGTAGTGTTTGTTTCAGGCCGCCTGCGCAGGGGCGGCTCGGATTCCACATGCAGAATCCGTCCGGCCCTGGCAGCACCGGCGTCCGCGAGTACCTGCCTTTCTTTCTCTTCATCTGTACTGCGGATGGTCTGCATGGCTCGCTGTTGGACATGGGCAATAGCTAATGTTTTTATTTTTAAACTGCTTCTTCTCTAGGCTATGACTTATTTTCTAGGTGATGACGCAGAATCCACGACCTTTCTGCAGTATCAATTGTGGAAGGGCCGCGGATCGGATGGCTTCCATTGACATGAATGGAAGGCGTCCGTGCGAAATCCGCACAAAAATGGAGCGTGCTGTTTTTTGTTTGTTTGTTTTGTTTTTGTTTTTCACCTGCGAGCGGAAACTGCAACTGGTTTCCGCTCGTGTGCAGAAAGAATCACCCGGGATTCCGCAATGCAAATCTGCCTGTTTGCAGGTGGCCTTAGGGTGCATGGCTGTGCAGCTTCTGTGGTTGCACACCTCAATCATTATGACAGCGGGTGCTCATCATTGCACTTGCAAAATTATTTATTGAATGTCCCTCTGCAGCCCAAAAAGCACATAACCGTGCGCTGGGGGTACATTTAATATAAATTAAAGGGGGAGAAAAAGAGAAAGGGTAGACTCACATCACAGGGAGAGACCTAGTCATGGCATGAATGCATCATAGAAGGACTACCTACCAGTGAGGGACACATTGTCACCCTTTATCTTTCCCATTAGACCCCTTTCTTTGCGCTTGCTGAGTGCTGCCTTCTGTTGGTATTATTGTATCTGGTCACCACCAGGAAGTAGTGGTGGAGTGAAGACTGCGGACAGAGCCGGCGGTCTGTGTCAGCACTCGTGGCTGCGGCTCATACACTGGTGGAGAAGTGAGTGGAATGCCGGTGCGCCGTTTTGCCTGCCCAGGAGGGTTAGGGTAAGGAGTTTGTTTCACCATTAGCCTTAGATTATTAGGTGTAAAGGCTTCTGCATTTACACCTAACAACACTAACCCCTTACCCTAGCCGTCCTAGGCCGTCAAAAAGCAGTACGGATGCTGCAGCTAAGACCTTCAAGGACTTTGAAAAGTCACCGATCAGGAGCTAGGGGTGTGACGGGGGCATTACTCCATCCAAGCCCTGTCAAACCCCTAGCTTCCTGGTGGTGACAAGATACAATAATACCCCTTCAGTCATAGTGATTGACTGTTTGACACCTTGCTTCCGGCTCAGAGGAATCAAATGGAAAAATGCTGTTCTCGGTGCTCCTTTTAAGGCCGCTCTCACACTGGATGCTTTTTACCATGATTAGCGCAGCGTCCTGAAAGACGCTCTAACTACAGTACAATGCTCTCATGGATTTCTGTGGGGCTTCGCAGACCTGCGCCCGAATGCCCCCAGTGTTTTTTTTTTTTTTAATGCACATCATATCAAAAGCGCAGCTGGAAATCACTATAAAACACTGCGATTTTGAATACAGTGTTTTGTGAATGCACTTGTGAGAGTGGCCTAAGCCTTTGCAGCTGCTGAGCAGAGCAGTTATGGAGGTGAGCACTGTTCCATCACAGATGGGTGATCTATTAATAAGGGCTAAGGCTGGCTTTACACGAACGAATTCCTATTGTAGAACCTGTAATTGGCGTCCACACGGGGGATCGACAGCAAATCGCACGCATTGAAAGGCATGTACTTTCGGTTTTTCATTCCAACTTGCAGATACAAATTGCGTCTTCCACGAGTGGAGAAAAAACTGCAGCATGCTGTATTTTGCTGCGTACAGGTTTCATTGAAGTTAATAGAGGCCACAGCCCATACGCAATTAATATCGTGTATGGACCACGTCATCACTAAGCAACGACGTAGGAAATGCATATATTGGGGGAAAAGATCTGTACTGCGCATGACCGATGGCGAGCTGCTGCAGTCCTCTGCAATACAGAAATCACAAGTACATCTGAACACGGAGTGCTGCGCAATATCCTGTGGAGTATTCCACCATGCTAAGTAATGTGCCAATTATGTTTAACATTTGGATTTTGCCATGGATATTAAAAGTCCTTAATCCTGCTCCCAATTCCACACCAAAGTCCATGTAGAACGGCAAAGGTTAACACAGAATTCGCAGCATATTTCAAGTACGCGGCAAATTCTAAATTTACAGCGTGTCCATTTATGCTGCCGATTTTAACAGCTGGTTTCGGACTTCGTAAAGCAAAGGTTGAAACTCACAGCAAATCGGCAGCATTTGGGTACAGCTTTGGCCACTGCAGACTAGCTGTGTATTGGCTGCCCATTTTCCGTTGCGGGAAGCCCTCAGTGAGTATGGCCTTTGTGAAGGCACCGCTAAGGGAAGGTACATGGGGTTACTTACTATTTGGGTTTGTTCACACATTCCCTTCAATATACTTTTGCAAGTTGCAGACAATGTGATTTGACTCTGATGTGTGAACCCAGCATTGATGTGAGGTACATGATGTTATTAATTTGCCATCCCACATTACTAGCAGGTAACTCTGTGTACCTCACATTAGCCTCATGTTGATACAGGTTTCAAATGATTGTTAATGTCTGCGAAACCACAATTGTAGCTGCACAGATCACATGGACATTAACAATCATTTGAAAGTTGAACCCAAGTATCTGGCATTGCATCGCGGCTCCCGTTGAGCCTCGGGTTCCGCTTACATCTGTGTTAGACCCAGCGGCACAGATCTGGTGCGGATTGGCAGACAAAATAGCACAGCACGCCAGAGCTACTTGCTCCCCCTCCTACTAGCTTAGAGGGTTGCAGAGTACTGAAGCATTGTGAGATCGGTGTAAACTGCAAACATTAGTACATTCATGGGTCAAAAAGAAAATGTATTTTTTCTGTATATAAACCCCCTCCCTATTCAGGCTGAGCTGCACTGGTGGCCTTCTTCCCAAGTGGCATACAAGGGGCTGGTGATGACAACAGTTGGCATACAACAGGGTAGGGCACCAAACCCTTATACAATACAGTGAGTGGTACCACCCAAAAAAAAAGTTTGATTAAACTTTGTTTAATAAAGTTGGTGCTTGCATCTTCACAGGTTAGGGTATAACTAGTGTTAGTCTGACTGTTGAAACCTCCACATATTCTGAGAACGGGGTCCAGAAGGACCTTGCATGAATGCAGCGGAGGTCTCACATATGCATACATCTGCTCCATTCATTCATTTCATTAGGAACGTTGTAACTGGCTGGGTACAGGCTCTTGGCAAACTCTCTCAATGAAATAACGGAGCAGCGGTGCGCATGCGTGACCTCCACGCCATATAGGGACCTTCGGGATGGAGGAGATAGGGGATAACTTTTTAACTTGGTACAACCACTTTGACCCTTTAATGACACATGATGTACAGTTACTCTCCTCTGTGTTTTGGGTATGTATGGGGGGTATCAGGGATTGATCCCGCTCCATACAATGTGGATGCTGGCTGTATCTTACAATCGTCAATCCATACAGATTAGGCTAAAGGTCGTTTTATGTAGGCCGATGATTGATCACAAATGTTCGTTTGCCCGATCATCGGTCCTTGAGGATTTGCTTGTGATCGAGTGAATGCTCATTCATTGGGTGCTCATGTTTATACAGACATATTAATGCTCAGTTGTCGGCTGAACTGCTAAACAAAGGGAAGTGCTGCCGAGGAATATTAGTGACCCCTCCGATCTTCTGCTGCATATAAACAGTAATGAACGCTGGCCAGCGCTTATTGTAACTGGCAGAGAATCGGCCTGTGCAGAAGGGCCCGAAATGAGGGACTTTGTAATATTTACTTGTTTTCTAAATCCATATTTCCATGAACGGATTTGAGATTTGCTGTGAAGCTATTAGTGTATTTGTGTTTTAATATTTATTTCACTTTTCACAGATTGGTTCGTGTTAGTAAAAATTATCGCTCGGTGCTCCATGCTTGCATGCAAGAAATGCTCAAAGTGGCAAGTAAGGGTTAAAACTTTCACTACTGTATTTTTTTTTTTTTTTATATAATTTTCTTAAAATCTTAGTGTGACTTCCTACTAGGAAATTATGCTGGCTGTAAACCTACAGTAAGTGTGGGGAGCGTCCAGGGCCGTGCACCCACACCTCTTGGGTTCCCATGTGTATGCTTTGGGGTACACAACCTAGGACCATGGGTATAGCTACAGCCATTAGGAGGTGGACACTAAGCAAAAAAAAAGTTTTAGCTCCTCCTACCATCTAAACTCCTCCTGCAGGCACCATGTTAACCAGTTTTAGGTTGGTGTCTGTAGGAGACAGACCTCTCCTTCATTGGCCTTCAGTTTTCCTCTGGGACTACAAGGCTGGCACTAGACCCTTTTCTGTTTACCCTATTGATGAGGGTAAACAGACTGGATTTAACCACTCTGTTCACAACCTGATCCTCTGAAGACAATGTTTGACCCTCTTCGCCAGCGCATACCTCCAGACTCCATGTAGTGCCCTTTCTGGGAGGAAGCGGTTTAGCCTGCTGCACTCAGGCGGGGGGTTTAATGGCACCTCCCACTTTCTTCAATCCCCTAGGTGGCAGGAGTTCCCTTCACTCCTTGACACCAGGGCCACTTCTTAGGTGTTTTCATGGCTGCAATGGGGACAGGGAGACGAGTCCCGGGGCAAGGAGGTCTCTTTCTGTCTCTCCCTGTTCCCCGCACAACTTCACTGCACATCCAGCAGTGTCTCTTTCTGACTGTGGGAGACGCTTCCTACCGCAGGGCTTGTCAGAGCTGGGGGCAGCTTTTAGGCGCCACACCCACAGAACTTTAGGCATCTAGGCCCTGACTGCAGCTTATTACAAGCCATTCCAGTCGGGGTATATTCCTTCCCCTCTTGCAGTAATTAAGGCCAGGGGATTTCCTGGCAACGAAAGCCCCTAAGTCAGCCGTCCGTACATTTCTGCACGGAGTCGCACATGCCACTTTTCCATACCATTCTCCTGTCCTTTCTTGAGACTATAATGTGGTATTGGGTGCCCTGCAGGCTCACCCTTTCAAGCCGTTGCCTAACATCCCGGCTTGCCTTTTGTCCTGTAAGGTAGCCTTTTGAGTAGCGATCACTTCCATCTGCAGGGTTTCTGAGCTTGCAGTCTTGTCGCCTAAGCCTTCCATCAGGACAAGGTGGTCCTATGTCCCTCCTTCACTAAGGTGGTGTCGGCCTTCCACATTAATGAGGAAATTGTGTTGCCTTCCTTTTGTCCTTCCGCCATATAACCCTACAGCTGGTAGGAGGAGCTAACTTTTTTTTTTTTTTTAATCAACCTCCTAGTGGCAGTAGCTATACCCATGGTCCTAGACTGTGTCCCTAATGAATGAAATGAGAGAAATTTTACAGAAAGTACAAAAATCTGACTTTTTAAACTCTTGACTATCAGTCTGAGTGCAGAATCGTGTGTTCCATCTGAGTCTTGGATAGAGTTCATGCGGAAAACTCGTCCGTGTGAATACAGCCTAATACTACATCCTAAATGTTTCCAATCGCCTTTTTTGTCACATTGTAGCTCCATTTGTGCTCTCTTAGCACATCAAGAGCGAACTTGTCTTCAAGCAGCCATGTGGGATCAGCAGTGCATTGCACTGACAGCTATTCCCTGTATTCCTCTGGCTGCTGAAGAGCAGGTCTCGCCCCCGCTTGTGCACATCGTTTTCTCTCCCTCACTGCTGAGTCTCTCACATTAGTTCCTAGTTACCACCCCTTCCATCTGCTGTTTCATAGACCATTAGATTTCCTTGCTATAATTGCTAGTTCTGGGTAAGAAAAAAAATTCCCCTCAAAATTCTTATTCAATCCCATGACGCAGCTTCCTATACACCTAGTACCAATCAGGCTTGCATGTACATACAGACCAGGATTGGTCCTATATAATAAAATGGTGAGAAATGTTTTTGAACTACCAGGTCCCATAGTAGGACCTACAATTCAGTCATGTATGGCATATCCCATTGACGGGAATACCCCTTTATGTGGACCTGTCAACTGTCATTACTTGTTGTGTGTTTTTGTTTGTTTGTTTGTTTGTTTTCTTTTTTTAAGTAAAAGCTTGCATTTCCTGTTAAATAGCTTTTCTTTGTGTGCTTTCCTTCTGTTATCCCTCCTGGACATATAGGTATAAATTCCCAACTGGACTAACAATCTGATTAATCTCTGAGCGGGGTATACAGAAGACAGCTGGAGCGCTGTCTTCTCTATACTCCTGTTGTGTTCACGGAGCGCACAGCTGCTATACAGCTGAGTGCTCCGATCGGGGTATACAGAAGACAGCTCCATACTCCAGGCAGGATACCAGCTGAAACAATAGTATCAGTAGTATCGCGCTGAGAACTCAGCGAGCGGCACTGATGAGGCTAATCGTTAACGAAAACTGCACGATGGCCGCACGTTTAGACACGACGATTATCGCTCAAAAGACAGCTTTGGAGCGAATTTTGAGCGATAATCGTTGTCTAAATGCCACTTAAGTAATGCAGTGGGCTTTTCTAGCGATCAATCGCATCTTCAACCTGCTTTCAGGGATTAAAAATAGTGTCAAAAGTCAATAAAGTTTAATTTAAAGAAGAAAAAATCAAGTTTAAAAAAATATATGCATTTTTTTTTTTACCCACAAAAAAGTTTTACATAGATAAAATCACCCACAAAGGAACACATACAAGGGGCATTAATTTAAAGATTTTTTTTTTTCCTGATCCACTTTCTGTGGACTTGGGGCTCAGTCACACGGGCGCCGATCCGCCCGTGTTTCTACACGAGGAGACGGAATGACTCTGCATGACCGGCTCTGTTGCCAGCCATGTGTTCTTTCACCAGCCGGTGCAGAGAGTCGTCCGCACCTACAGTGCAGCAGTCAGAATCGTACAGAAACATGGGCGGATCGGCGCCCGTGTGACTGACCCATTAGAGCAATGAAACGTGGCCCCGTTATTAGTCCTTCTCTACATTGCTGCCACCGGGGGGCACACTTCTTACATCTCTTCATGCAGCTGTAAGCACCTCACTTGTAGAAGTCGACCGGTCGCTCTAAAAGCCAAGTTGTGTCTTCAGGAATCAGAGTCTCATCGTCTGGAAAACGGTCGCTCTTCAAAAATGACTTAATTGTTGGAAAGAGGTGGAAGACCGATGGGGCCTTAAGGTGAATAAGGGGGGTGCGGTAGAATTTCATGGCTGTGAGTTGTGAACTGGGGCATGGTCTTGCAGAAGGAGGACACCTTTGAGCATGCCACGTCTCTTGGTTTTGATGGCCTCCCGCAGCAGTGAAGCATCGTATGCCCCAGTAATCGCTAGGAAATCCATCAAGACGCCTCCGTGCTCGTCCCAAAAGACTGTGAGCATGACCTTGGCTTCCGAGGGATGGACATGTGCCTTCTTTGGAGGCGGTGAGTCCAGATGCTTCCATTGCATCGGCTGGACTTTAGTCTCCAGATCACAATGATGGGACCCGGCATTCATCCGGTGTGATCAGTCTGTTGGAGAAGGCCTCCTGGTTTCCACAGCAGATCATCCAAAGAGCCTCGTTCCTGCTTCTGGAAAGGTGTGAGCAGGCGGGGAACCCAGCGAGTGGATACCATATGCATATGGAGATGGTCTTGGATGATATTTTCCACGGACCCCACACTAATCTTGACATTTTGGGCCAGGTCGCGAATGGTTGCGTGGCGATTTTCCAAAATGGCGGCCTCCACTTGCTGGATGGTGTGTTTATCGATAGCGGAGTTGGGTCACCCTGGAATTGAAGCCGTTTCCACTGAAGTCCGACCACATTTGAATTGGCGATGCCAGTTCTTGACTACATCATATGATGGAAATCCTCCCCATAAACATCTATCATCTCATCGACCGGCTCCATTGGGGTCATCAAGTAAAGGAACTTCATGCCTGCTCTGTATCCCACTGGGTCTGTTATCAGGCCTCGGGCCACTTCAGCACCTGGAAAAGAAAGACCGTTATCAGTTCAGAGCTGCAAATTGGTGCGTAAACTATAGAGACTTCTATCATTATACGTGCGCCGTTTCAGCATCCTGCGATAAGTAGAAGTGCGTCAGAGGGAATCTTTAATGCTCGGTTCTCGTAATGGGTATTAATGCGATTGTAACGACCCAGACAATAAAATAATTTAGTTTATCTTACATGGTGAAGGGCGTATAAATAGTTTTAAAAAGTAATTATGGAATTATTTTTCTTTTATTTACCTCCCAAAAGAAATGCAATAAAAAGCAACCCAAAAGTCACACGTACCTCAAACTGATGCCAATAAAAACTACAACTCTTCCTGCAAAAGAAAAGCCCTCACGTAGCTGCATTACCGGAAGAACGTCAAAAGTAATTTAAAAAAAGAAAAACCTCCAAATAAACTTGGAATCGTAGTAATCGTGCTGATCCACAAACGGTGAACGCTGTAAAACCAAACCCCAAAACAATGGTGAATTTCTGGTTGTTTTTTTCCCCAACTAATCTCCATCCTTATTTATAAAAAAAAAAAAAATTTAATAAGTGGTTCATCACATTAAATCATTAGATGTACCCCGGAGTGGTGCTGTTAAAAAAAAAAAAAAAAAAAAAAAAAAAAAGGGAAAAAATTTAATTATATATAAAATTTTCTTACAAGAATATGAAAATTGTGTATGTGTGTGTGTATGTATGTATATATATATATATATATAAAATTACACACACAATACAGTTTTTCCCACTAAAAGAAGTCTATATCAGCAAGTTGTGTGACTTGCAATGTCATCGCTTGTTCCTTAAGGCACTAATAGGCTGGTCTCCAAATGGTTAGTTTATCACCTACCCACTAGATATGGAATAAGTGTCTGATTGGGTCCAAACACTGTGAGCCGTAGTGATCACGAGAACACGGATCCTATGATCCCTACCCCCTATATGAATGTTACCCCGGCAGAGCATGCACGCTGCTGTTCCAGTCATCCCTATAGGACTAGCAGGTTAATTTAAAATCTTTGAATAACTCCTCTAAGAGGGATAAAAGAGGAACTGCTTTGTGAACCAAACGCATATCTGCTTGTTATATATTAGCCCTTTTGCTTTCTTGCCTCTGTAATGTTTTGTGTTTATATTGCCCTTTTGTTGCTCCGCTTGCTTCTTCTTTCTCATTTGTGCCCACATATCCAAAGCAATAAACAGATTTTTTTGAAATCCTTATTTCAGACTCGACACGAGATAAAACTCAAAGTGCCAAGTACTCTGAGCAGGTAAGGCAATATAATGACTATACATTCCCTTTAAAAGAACAGGAGTCTCCACCATTCTACTTTTAAAGGGGTTGTCTGGGACTCTGCTACTGATGACCTAATCTCAGAATAGGCCTTCAATAGTTGATCGTCAGGGGTCTCCACCAATGAGTTGTTCACCCAGGACCTCTGTCCGTGCAGATAGAGCTGGAAGCAGAGAACTCAATCTGTAATGCAACTATTTGGGTTGGTATTGGAACTCAATCAGAGCTGCCCGTGCAATACCAACCCAGGCCGCTGCACTACAGGCAGAACTGTCTGCCCCCACCTCTGTCAGCACTGGCAGCAGGCCCGATGTCAGTTAACTTACATGAATCCCGAGGGAAGAGACCAAGCGGATAAGTACATCCTGTGCTGGTGTCACCATTTGGGCTGAACTCCCTCTCTCTTTAACCCTTTAGTGACTGCACTATAGTGGTTTTACGTACTGTAGCTGCAGGACGTAATGGAGGGAGATCGCAGGATGATCGCTCTCCCTACATCCCGAGTGTCAGCTGTTTCTTATAGCTGACACCTAGCAGACACCGCTTCGATAAGCCGAGTCGCTCATCGGAGATGTTAACCCTTTAAATGCCACTGTCACTTCTGTTAGCAACATTTAAATCCCATACGTCTCCTTGTAGTCCTGGTTGTTGGCATGCAGACTTTGCCAGGGGGCACCGTAGGAATGGAGCACTGGCTGAACATGGGACACTGCTCCTCAGACTGCCTGTCTAATAAACTAAGCGCCATAACTGGCAGTTTACGGGGCTTAATACGTAGCTTATGACAGGTTCCCTTTGATTTTAGGCCAAATCGCCCAGCTCTAGGCATGACTGTAAAGATAAAGTATGTGCAACTGGCGGTATGGAGACTGCTTCTCATCAAAATCATCATCTTTGTCAATCTATTTCTGATAAAATGACCTATTATAGAACTTTATGTAATTCATATAAGCTACCATTTCACACAAATGAACCTGCGTTCCTTCTAAACATGGTGGTCCTGGAGAGCTGCAGAGTTTGTGTTCTCTAATCAGCTTTTCTCTTATGGGTTGCAGCTCTCTATCCTGTCCGCCATGGAGTTATGTTGGAACCTTTGCGAAATACTTTTCATTGAAACTGCCACAGGTGAGCATTCTTGGTAAATGGTTGTCTGGTGAGATATAGATGTATGCGTTTTCAACTCTTGACTAACGAATAGCTTGTGTAATTGACTGCGTCCTCCTGTGCTGCCCAACTCCCTCTCCTCAATGAGATGCCTTCTCTGACACAGATTCCCACGATAGAAGATTTTGTTAGGTCCTAGAAATCTGCCTGTCAGTTTTACACTGCAGGTAAAATATACTGCAATACAGAAGTACAGCGATCAGAGTAACTTAAAGGGATGTTCCTATCCCAGCCAAGCATGGCTACAATTTGTGGAGGAGCATGTTAGATTTCTCATGTAATATTGAAGTAAGGAATGGCTCCAGGTTAATGAGACATAAACTAATTACTTTGATCATTTAGAAGAGAAGTAAATTGCTTGCATGTTGGAGTAAACTTATCTATCTTACTCTTTTAGCTGGTTCCCTGCTGGTACTACTTCTTGACTGGATACGTTTCCATGCGAGCGACATAGACAGTATAGCTGAAGAGGTTCTGCAGAGTGAAAATCCCCTGCAGCATGACAAGTTCTGGGATTTGGTGAGTGTGAACCTAGCAAATACTAAACATTCTACGATTGGTAACCTGTATTCTGCTTTACAGTCTTAAAGGAGTTTTCCGAGGTTTTTAAAATTTAGTTTTGTGCCCCACCTTCATGCCCAAAACTATATAAAAGTAATATACTAACCATGGCTCCAGACCGCTGCTTCAGATATCTGGCTCCACGGCATCTGACGAGTGAAGTCCCCCGTCCAGAAGGCCTGCTGACGTTCTGTAAATCTGTCATGTGGGCTCCTAATGTAGAAGCCGCAAGGCAGGTTTACTTGACGTCACTGATGACATTTCTGTTTAGCCTCCTGTTGGCTGCAGCAGTCACATGGGTAAACCAGTCGCATGACTGCTGCAGCGAAGGTAAATAGAAGACTGGAGCTGGCGGTAGGGAAGCAAGAAGGTGGGAATTGTTTCTTTTTTTCCCTAGCCCCTTAACGACCGCCAAAACGCCTTGTGACGGCTTCCCGAGCTTGGCCTTATTCCACATGGCTGTCAAAAGACTGCCTCACTGTGAAATAGAGCCATGGGTGTCACCGCTCCAGGCTACTACCAGAGGCAGGTGTGAGTCTGGAGCACAACCTAAGGGCTGCGGATTGCAGTCCCCAGTCATCCAAATGAAAGTAAACAGCAGAACATGAAGGGTGAACGTTTCAGCTCCTTTCAGCGATTGGACCGCTTTGGGGTGCTAAAACGGCTTATCTGTAGCCTGCCGCATTCCCCGCACCCGCCACCTTCCCTCCTAGTGTCCTGGCTCCATGCGCTGTGCCTGTGCCCGCCGTTCAAAATAGCGGGTGCAAGCACACTAGCAGGGAGAGACCCAGGAAGTCTTAAATTTATCTGCTCTCCGCTAGCAAAGGCAATAAGGACCAGCAATAAGACACTGGGGGCTGCGCTTTGCAGTCCCCAGGCACAAAATGGCTTTGATCAGCAATAATAGCGATCTCGTGCAAAGTTAAAAAAAAAAAAAAAAAGTTAAATAAGAGTTTCAGCTCCCCTTACGGATCGGATCCATGAGTGGAGCTAAGAGTACTGTCCTCCATCCTTCGCTAAGCCCCGCGGCATTATGGTCCTTCCAGTACCAGACTCCACCTTTTGTGAATGTGTGCCAGACGTCAAGCGTATGTGCAGAAGGCCAGGGAGCCTGGGAGATTTAAAAACTCCCTGTTCCCAGCTAGCATGAGTAGCTGAGAGCAGGGAGATGTCATCAGGCACCGCTGCATACGGTTCCCAGTCACATGATCCCCCATTATCCATTTTAACGGCGATAATGTAAAGTTTGTAAAACAAGTTTCAAAAAAGTTTTATCTCCCATCACAGATCTTATCTGTCATGAAATTGCGTACCTAAGACCAGATTTATAGTGCTTATCCACTGCTTCTGTGCACACGCCCGTTGGCAAGATGGCGGACACGTGCATAAAATAAGCGGCTTGCCAGGATAATTTAAAAGCTCCTTGCTCCCAGCTACCAAATGTAACTAAGAGCCTGGACATTTCACAGGGGCTGCGGTATGTGGTCCTTGGTCACGTGATCACCGTTAGCCAATGACAACCGCTGATCCAATCCGTGAGGGGAGGTGAAATTACTTACCTAAGGCCTTCAGCTATGTTCCCCCCCCGACGAGATCTTTATCCACGGACCTTTCCCCAGCTTTGGTGCATGCACCCATCGGCAGAATAGCGGGTGCTAAACGCAGAAGCTGGGGAGGCGCAGAGAAAATTCAAATATTCATGCTGTTGGCTACTAAAGGTAGCCGAGAGTCTGGGACAGTGACCGAGGGCCGCGGTGAGTGGTCCCCAGTCACGTGATCACCAGTATCCAATGGAAATCCTCATTTTCATATGCACTATAGGAAAAATAAAAACTGTCTTTAAAATGACATGTTTTCAAAAATGTATGTACGTTTAGTTTTTTTTTTCTCCTCTAAATTGCATTAACTTCTGAAAAAAAAACCTGTGTGGTCAAAATACTCCTGACCGCCTCGGTGAATACATTAAGATGTGTATTTTTTAAATGGGGTCATTTGTGGGGGTATCTATCAATCTCACAGCTATGAGCCTTTGCAATCTTGGCTTGGTGTAGGAAAATAGTGTTCCTCAAAATGTTAATAATCAATGTTAAATTTGCATGTCTACTAAATAGTTATAAAAGCTAAAGTTTTTCAAATGTGCGTCTAGAATAAACAGATGGAAATATATATCTGATCAAAAATGTGTACAGTATGTTTGCACATATTTGAGATATTGCAGTTGAAAATGTAAAGAAATATAAATTTGCAAAATTTTCCCAATTTTGGCGCTTGTAATAAATTATACAAAAATTCGGTCTATTTTTACCACCTAAATGAAGTACAACATGTGGCGAAAAAACACTGTCAGAATCACTTGGATATGCAAAACCTT
This sequence comes from Eleutherodactylus coqui, assembly GCF_035609145.1. Classification (NCBI taxonomy): domain Eukaryota; kingdom Metazoa; phylum Chordata; class Amphibia; order Anura; family Eleutherodactylidae; genus Eleutherodactylus; species Eleutherodactylus coqui. The sequence goes on from NC_089849.1 coordinate 70,053,714, forward strand.
TATGGAGTTATTCTACATTGAAGTGACACATGTCAGATTTCCAAAATTTGTCTTGGTCCTTAAGGCGCAAATGGGCTTTGTCACTAAAGGGTTAAATACATCCCTCTTTTGACCTCTTTCTCCCTAATATTTCAATTTTCAGTGCATTAGGTAGATTTTTGTTTTAAGTATAATAATTATTATGAAGAGCTAAAGGAGGTCAGTGTAAAGTAGTTGCAGTGTAGTTGGGTCATGGAGTTCATCATAACGCGTCCTCGTCAGACTGTTTGTTTTTTGTGGCGATTTTGTGAAAGTTGCATGAAAACTAAAAGTGCTTTTGCGCTGCAAGATTCTCGTTGTCAGGAGCTGGTGACGTCATCACCATCTCGTTCGCGCTCTGCAGCCTGTCTAGACGGGCAGATTCATTGTTGACTCGTTTGAGTTTGACTCATTCACTTCTCGATCAGTGTTCTCATTCCCTTCTGCGAAATGCTGAATGAGAAGTGTTTAAGTGGAACGACAAGTGAACGAGCCAACAAGGATTTCTAGTCCTACAGAAATTGAACGGCCAATGAGAAGCGAACGAATCTCGTTAGTCATTGGCTTGCATTTAGACCGAACGATTCTTTTTGAGCAATAAACATTCTGTCTAAACGCACCTTAACAGAAGCTTATCTATAGATCATTTAAAGGGATTCTGTCACCAGGTTCATTAAGTTGAACTCGAAGCTGAGCTCCGAGTTGGGAAATGGGCCATACTGGCTTGGCTTCACCACAGCATGCAGAATGACAGCTCTCCCTATACACACAAGAGGAGGGAGCTGTCGGTCTGCACGATGCAGGATTGGAGTAGCCAGCATGGCTCACCTCTATGACTTGTAGCTCCGCTCAGAGTCAAACTTGAACCTGTTGACAGAATCCCTGTAAGTGTAAAATACAAAGTTTTAGAAGTAACTCCGGTGAAATTTTCGTTTTTTTCATTATGTAACTGGATCCACCGACAGTGTATATAAAGTGGCTAGGGTTACCGTAGTTAGTTGTTTCTATATGAAACTTCTGAAGTCCTTTTTTCCTCAGGGCTAATTTCCTCAGACGGATTTCTGCGGGTCTCGCGCAGCGGCTCCGGAGAGGTGAATAATGGGGTCTTTGGGGAGCGCAGTGTCGGACTCCACTGCGGTATTCCACTGGCAGAGTCCAACACTGCCGTGGGCATGAGGCCTTAGGTGCGTCATGTGATCTTAATTCTGACTAAATGAAGATTTACTTGGGTTTATGTGTTCTCCAATTAGTCACTTTTTCAGTGAGCTTGTGTGACCCTACCACACAAGCTCTTTAGAGATGGGGGAGGGGGTGGGGCATAAACTCCTATCCTTTACTACTAATGATTAGAGGCTTCTGTCAAACATTTATAATGAAGGAGATGATCGTTCAACCTCCTGACTGTGCATTCACCTAAATAGGCTGCAGCCATAAGTATACAGATTACTGATAATCACACTGCCCTCCCTGCGTGCAGAGATGGTACAGGCTTAAATGCAGTTTGTGATGTGCTGATATATTATGGGATTGATGGCACAAAATAGTGAAAGAGGAAGTGGGCACATATCTCTGCAACTAGTTGGTAACCGATAAGTATCAGACAGGAGGTTGCACTGCATGGAAATGATTGCTATATACAAAGGAGACATCCAGAATGTGAAAGTAATCAAGTGAGGGGGGTGGGTGGGGGGGTGATGAAAAATGTGTTTTCAATGGAGTGGCCCCTTAAAGGCATCCCAGGTTTTTAGCTTATTCCCTATCCACAGATTAAAGTGATAAATGTCTGATCGACAGAGGTCCGACAACTGTGACTTCAACCAATGATGAGAAGGGGGAGTCCTGTGTCATCACCTCTATACGCTGTGATCGCCACCCCGTATGAATGGAGTGGCAGCACACATTCTCAATCGCCTCTCCATTCACAGGAAGCCATGAGTAAATCTGTTCCTTTTGTGTTTTCCTGCTGCTGGGGTACAAGCTGACTTCTGCAGACACTGCGATAGCGGTATAGCCTGCATAGGAGAAGTGGCAGCAGCCTATATACCCCATGATTTTCTCAAATCCCACAATGTAGACTGTGTGAGAGATTTTATTTGGGATCCAGGCTCCTCCCCTTTCTTTTCCTGTGCCTTCTTGGAGTTCTAATCCTTGCAGCGTGGTTCTGCATATGAGAGTATGTTATGGATTTGCATGTATTAGTTATCCTCTGTATTTTGATGACTGGTTTAGATCTGATCGCGCTGTGGTTCACTCTGGGCTTTTTCATACCTGAGATGTGTTTATAATGATTCCTTGTTTTGTACCTTGACTGCAGATTACCGGATATGTCCTGCAGGCTCGTATGGATGAAGCCCGCCAACTGCTAGCCAGACAAGCAGTGGTTTCCACAAGCACCCGGGGCATGTGCCGAGTCTTAGATGATCTCCTCAGGAAAATGCCTGCATTCAAGGTATGTAACTGTAAGCAACTCGTGAAGGATACACTTGGGTCTATTGTGTGTTAGGAACAAAGGGTTACAGGAATTTGGGTTCATGGCAGTGAAATTTGCATTTTCTTATCCATGTCATTGAGGGACACAGCAAGACCTTGGGATAGCTGCTGCTCTTAGGCCCCCTGTCCACAGGTACTGTGGTAACCCGGGGCGAATCTCTGCCGCGGGAGCCGCCGCCTGGGAGCAGGAGCCGGCAGATGGATCTCTGCTGTCAGCCTTACAGGCTGACCGCGGAGAATCGCGGCAATTCGCAGCCTGCTGCGAATTGCCGTCCGTGAGCGGAGAATCGCAATGATTCTCTGCTTGTGGACACGGGGCCCTCGCTTTCCATAGCATTGCTATAGAAAGCTTCAGACGGCGTGATTTGCTGTCGATTTACCGCCGGTTAAATCATGCCTGTGGAAAGGGGGCCTTAGGAGGCGAACAAATTTTAAAAATGGGTTAGCTCCTTTGACCAGCTGTCCCCCTCTTGCAGACACTGAGTTAAACCAGTTTTAAAATAGTGTCTGTAGGAGGCAGCCAGCAGACTTGCTATCTCGCAGGTCTCCCTGTTTATGTTAACTTTATTTATTTTTTTTCAACTTTTTTATATCTGGAATACAGGTTGAGAAGATCACTGTTACTCACAAAGGAGGGATAGGGGCAGACTGGCCTTATTCTCTCTGACCACCCTGCCTTTAGAAGAACAGGTGGCACAGATGAGCACTAACCTCTCTCTCACCTGCTAGCTATTGGGTATCAACCTTCACAAGTCCTCTTTTCCCTCTCAAAAATGGACTTTTCTGGGCCTGTTCTTCAACACCACTCGGTCCAAGATGCGACACCCATTGCAGAAAGTTTTCATTCTTCAGCAGAACATCGCTCCCTCTGGGTGCAAAGACTGACCTCAATATGTCATTGCAGCGGGTACTGGGCCTCATGGTTTCCTACATCTGTTATTTCATGCAGCAAATTCTACAGCTGTCCATTTCAGAGGACCATCCTGTTACATGGGATCGAGTCTATATTCTCTGGGACGGCTTTATTCTTCTAACCTTCTCAGTCACTCCTTGCGGTGGTAGATAACGTCTCTCAACCTTACCCTTGGATGCTCCTTCCTTCCCCTCCAGTGGAAAGTGTTAACAATGGATGACAGCCTCCTGGACTGGGGGATAATCTTCCTCAGACTGACTGTTCAGGGCCAATGATTCAAGCAGAAGTGGCCTCTACCAATCAACAGCCTGGAACTTCGGGCCACCCACCTGTCACTGGACTTGTGCCATAGCAGGTCACCCTTTCTGAGTACAAACTGGCAACGCAACTGCAATTGGCAACATGTCTCTACAGTGACATGACGGTGGAGAACGGAGGCTTACTGCTCCACAGAGGTGGGCAAGAAGTAAAGCCTCCTTCTCCTGGAATGGCTACCAGAAATGGCCAGTAAAGCTAAGTAGATGCTGCGTCCTAACGTTGTAGGAAAGGAGCCAGCCACTCTGGGGAAGCAGCCAATCACTGCTTTCATATACAGTGCAGGGCCCGCCTCTTTTTTTGGCTAGAGTGGTCCATCCCTGTCCCAGGGAAAAACTATGCCACAAACGGGATGTTTCGGTATTTCTGATCTGTCTGCATCACACTTGTTCTTTGTCATTTGAACTTCCCGTTCATACCACCAGGTGTTCATAAGAGTGGTCTGACCGCTTCCAAAGCTACCGTTGCCCTGCCAATCAGCTGATTGAAGTGACAGTAGCACTCTGGTAAGCACCAGGCCACTTCAGTCCATAACAGACACAGTGCAAGTACATTGCATGGCTGCTGTTTCTGGGACTAAGCTGCTCTCAAGCCATGTGACCGATGAACGTGATGCCACATGTCCCTTCAGCCAGCTGATCGGCGGAGCCCCCGAGCTGACGGACCCCCACAATCTGATATTGATGAACTATCATGAGGTCAGCAATATCTCAGTCCAAAAAAACCATTAAAAACTGTTCTACGCATCTTCCTGCCCGTAAAGCACTTTATATATTGAAGTAGACCTTAATGCTTCATTATTCATATACTCATTTAGGTCTTTGAATTGTGCCGTTACGATGCATGACAATTAATCATCGTTACAAGAGCCAATGACAATACTTCTGGTCTAACCGTTTTTTTGTATTCTCCTTTATAGACTCAGACACTGACAGAGTTCGAGTTAAAGTGGCAGCACTGGCGGGAGGAATGTGAACGTCATTTGCAGTGTGGGACTTTCTCATCCAGTCCTCCCATGGAATCAATCTGTAAGGTGTGTACCCTTATTGTAATATATGTTTAGAAGTGCTTTTATTTAGGGTTATAGAGACTTATGCCATTACTGGAAGAATTGAAGATCCTCTGGAACCTAGAGTGAAGAGGCTTAAAGGGATTCTGTCTCAAGGGTAGACCCGTTTGACTTAGGGCTCTAATACATGCTTCAAGCCATGGCACCTTAGAAACTAAAGTGTTCTGGATGCAGTCATGTAGTCCGTGTTTAACAGCTTTGTCCTACTCGGTTTAACGCAGGGAACGCCCTTTAGTGGAGCCCTGCTGGCTTGTTTAGCATAAAGCATCATCTACAGACGTTAGTGGTTGTCTGGGATTTATACAAATTTTGAGGACAGGAAATGTTCTAAATGAACAAACCAAGTTATGCTCACTTGTTCCATTACCCTTGCTAGTCCTGTACCGCTGCTTCCACCCCACCCTGCCCCAAACACACGCACACAGCTTTAGCGGTATATAGCATGAGAATACTCAGGTCAGTGATTGACTGCAGTGCTTACATGTGTATGTCGCTGCTGCAGTCATGTAAATAAAGCCCATCCGGGGGAACCTGAGTGTATAGGACTTTATTTTGTTACTTTATAGCATTTCCTGCTTTTATTGAAATTCCAATTCCTGTCCATGTCATTGGAGGACACAGCAGACCTTGGGTATAGCTCCTGCCACTAGGAGACGGGCACTCAGCAGAGAGTTAGTTCCTCCTACCAGCTATACCCCTGAGCTAAATCCGTTTTAGCTTGGTGTCTGTTGGAGGCAGACCTGCAGAGTAAATGGGATTAGGTGAGTATGGCGTAATCGCCCCTCACATTCCACACTCTCATCGTCTTCCCCCTCCTCTCAACTCCCCTTTTGGCTTCGTTTTTAAAACTCCAGTCAGGTAATTACCTGTGATGCCTCCCACCCCTCCCTCCACCATGGCCTTTGGAACACGGCCGCCTCCAGCTGTCCCTGGCCTGCCCTCATGTCTGCCAACCATACCAGCTCTAACAGTCGCTATTTTTCGGTGGCTTATGAGGCCCCCTGCTTGCACACACCTATCCGCACCTCTGCTGCTCTACACGGGGACTCTGTGTACCTTTTAACGCTGCGCCCTGCACCTCTGGCTGGGTTACTGCTACTGGTTTGCATCCCTGCTTCTTGGCTCTGATGAGCTGCGGTTGGGGATTGTGGTTGCTATCCTATTTCCGTAGCTCCCATTCACTTCACTGAGAGCTACAGAAACTATGTTCGGCTCTTTCCAACAGGTTGTCAGTACAGAACACTAGGTTTTCCTGTCTCGGCCATGAAAAACCTGAGCTAGGAATACCCCTTTCAGAAAACTCGATGCATGACCTGTTGAAGTACTGTAGCTCCTTCACACTGGCAAGAAAATCGTGCAATTTTCTCGTGATGCGAGAGTGAGTGAAAACGCATGATAATGAAATTAAGCATTTTCAATGGTTTCATTCTCATTTGCGATGTTTTCACTTCTGCGTTGCTGCATGGGAAAAAAAACGCTGCATCTTTCTTTTTGCGATGTCGCCCATTGTTTTCAATGGGGACGAGGGCAGCAGTTCTGGCCCCATTGAAAACAGTGGGAGAACATTGTGATCCCCTGCCGCGAGTGTGACAGCCGCGGCGGGGATGAAGGGAACCCCTGCAGGGATGCAAGGCTAATTCCATGTGAAACCACCTCACATCCAGGGGTTTTCAGAAGTATTGCGAGGGCGATATCGGGATTCGCAGGCAGATATCGCTCTTGCCAGTCTGCAGAAGCCCTGGTACCTATGTAAAAAAAATAAAGCTTAAATGTAGTTGTATTTTTAATGTCATGTCAGCTGTATGATCGGGGCACATTTCACTTCTGTTATATTCTGGGGGGTCTGTCTTATGATTCACTAAGTTACTGATCTCCTTTACTTCTGAATAGGTTTTGCTGGGAGCGGAGGATACGTTGCTTGAGAAGAAAGATCTGATGGGCACTTGGTATCATTTCCTTGTATCACAGCTACTATTTACACATCCTACGGTGACCGTGGGAGAAATCCACTCCTACGCTCAGGTGAGATGCGGCCTGACCGTCTTATATTGCAGTAATAAGAAATGGTCTCTTGGCCTCTCAGTGAAGTGATTAGCACTAAAGTCAACTGACCATATTGGAACGCATGTGGAGGGCAGCCTAAGGATCCGAAACCATTCAGTTTTTGCTACTAGTGAGAATTCTTGTGCTGACCGCTTCTCCTATTTTTTTACTGTCTGTCCTCTTGTACCCCCAGTCCTGCTTGGACATCTTTAATGCTGGAGACAGCAGTTCTGAACCCCTGGACAATGTGCTGCTCGCAGCCTTTGAGCTCGATATTCACCAAGTCATTAAGGAATTCAGGTACCTAACCCAATACCATCTGATGCTTCGGCAGTGTGAATCCAGCGTGTTTACTCTCATGTCTTTTTGTTTTGCAGCATTGTGACAAATAACTGGTGGTTTGTGGCCCATCTAACAGACCTGCTGGATCACTGTCAGCTCTTCCAGTCTCACAACCTATAGTAAGCTATAAAGAGCAGAATAAAATGCCTCGTGACTTGTTTTGGACTTTTAATAAGACTGTTATTTCCCAGAAATGGTATTGTGCTCATAATATTCAATACTTTTACCAGATTAATCAGTAGTCCTTCAACTTATCATCTTTTGGTGTCTGGGAGCTACAATCCTTCCATTGTATACCCAAGCACAGCACTGTACGTGCTTTTCTGGCTGTGTTTAGTACTGCAGCACAACACCTTTTCACAGATTACGGCTGAGCTGCAATACCACACAAAGGTGTTTTCCATGCAGAGGGATAGAGTAAACAATAAGTATACAGTGCAACAAGTATATAATACAAATTACAATCCCAGTTTAAAAAAAAAAAAAAAAAAAAAAGTTGGGATGCTGCGTGAAATGTAAAGAGTGCCATGATTTGGAAATTTTGTATAACCATATTTTATTCACAGTAGAACATATAAGTCGTATCAATAGTTAAAAATAAGACCGTTTTCCATTTTATTAAAAGAAAATTAACTCCTTTAGTAATGTGTGGTAGCAATACATCTCAAAAAACTTTGACCAGGACCATCTCTACCATTGCTGGAGTTTTGGGAGAGGAATGTTGTCCCATTCTTGTCTGATAGGATTCTAGCGGCTCAGCAGTCCCGAGTCGTCTTTGCCGAAGTTTTCATTATATAATGCACCAAATGTTTTCTACTGGTGAAAGGTCTGTATTGCAGGCGGCCGGTTCAGCCCCCGGACTCTTCTTCTGTGGAGCCATGCCGTTGTGATGGATGCCGTATGTGGTTTAGCATTGTCTTGCTGAGATATACAAGGTCTTCCCTGAAAGAGACGTTGTCTGGTGGGAGCAGATGGTGTTCTAGAACTCCTACATACTGCTCAGCATTGATAGTGCCTTTCATGATGTGTAAGCTGCCCATGCCATAGGCTCTAATGCAACCCCATACCATCAGAGATGCAGGCTTTCATCTGTGTGCTGTTAACAAGCTGGATGGTTCCTCTCCTCTGAGTCCACAGCGTCCATGGTTGCCAAAAAGAATTTCAAATTTTGATTCATCTGGCCACAGAACAGTTTCTCATTTTTGCCTCAGTCCATTCTCAAAGTGTTTTGGCCCAGAGAAAACCCTGTTATTTCTGGATCATGTGATATATGGCTTCTTATTTGTATGATACAGCTTTATCTTGTATTTGTGGATGGAGTGAAATGTGTTCCCGGACAATGATTTCCGGAAGTATTCTTGAGTCCACGCAGTGATTTGTATTGGGGCCCGTAGATCTCGAGCATCAAATATTGACCATCGTCCTTGTCCCTTGTTCACATGAATTTCTCCAGATTCTCGAAATCTTTTGTTGATGGTGTTTCCCTGAAAATAAGACCCTGTCTTATATTAATTTTGGGCCCAAAATAGACACTAGTTCTTATTTTCGGGGGGTGTCTTATAGTCACCTAGCAGGCGCCATCTGAGTCCCTACCGCTGGTCTCCGGCGCTCCGGCAGGCTTTCGTGCAGTCCCCAATGCTGACAGAGTATTTCTTCCAGGTAACGGGGCTTGAATACCCCACCTCCAGCAGGTGATTGCTCTGATTGGTTGAGGCGGCAATAGTGAACCAATCAAAGTTGGCGCTTGATTTAAGCAATCACAGCCAGTTAATTTTTTAAAATGGAATGGATAATAAATGTCTCGCTGTCACCTTCTGATGTGTTCTAGGTTCTAATGTGAATAAAATACGGTCATATCAGATTTTAAAGTTATTGCATTCTTTTAATTCTTAAAATTTTTTTACATTTTACACAGTCCCAATTTTTTTTAAAATTGGGGTTGTATATATCTTTCTTTTACAATGAGAGTCAATAGCCAACATGCTGTATGCCTATACAGTGGCATATGTCAGAGGTGAACCTTGGGGAATTCTCCCAACGTATTCCTGAAGGTAGAAACAACTTCTGACCAAAGTATAAGCAAACACCCCTTCATTCTTCTGATTAGTGAAGCTGCCAGTGTTTGAGCTCCAGTGATGATGGCCCAGGGTAGGGTAGTGTATCAATAAAGTCCAGAGAAATGCTTTCAACACTGATTTGCAAGATTTTGTTAATGTACCAACTAATATCTCTTCCTCCTCGTTATATTTTAGTTTTGGGTCCAACATGCGAGAACACTTACTGCTGGAGTATGCCTCTGGTCTCTTCTCCCATCATAGGTATAATATGCAAAATGTTACCTTGTTTTAAAGCCTTTAACAAAATTTATGATTGTTTTCACTTATAGTTTTCTGCTCCGCTTCAGTTCATATTCACGTATTAAGATGAGGGAAATTTTGTTATTTTTTTGCAGTCTGTGGCAACTTGGGGTTGACTATTTAGATCACTGTCCTGAACTGGGTCGAGTTTACCTTGAGCTTCACATGGAGAGGATTCCTCTAACCACTGAAAAGAAAGCTTTGAAGGCATTGCGCATCTGTGAGCAGCGGCAAATGGTTGAGCAAGGTATGTGCAAGAAGATATTTAAGACTTTTAGTTAATTTATGAGACTTGGCACGCACGGATTTTGAGTACAGAATCTGCCCATGCCCGCGGCCACGGACAGTTTGTTACCTATTGTGATGTGGTGCGGGTCTCCTGCATTCCGGACGGATCTTCTTTCTTTTGAATGTCAGATGTGTGCTTGGATGGAAGCCACCCGTGCGGGAATCCGCAGAAAATGGAGCATGCTGCTAATGCATCCCTTTGGGCGGCTTAATTTGTGGATCTCTCGCAAATCAAATCCACCTGTGGACATTGGGCCTTAAGGTTTTTGTGTTAAGATATCAGACCGTAAAGATGAGCAGAGCTTGCTGACAGAAGGAAACTTTTATCTTGTTTGCGATGTGCCCAGTGTTGTAGGGTGACCAACTTATTTCTCCTTTCTAGTCCGCAGTATCTGTAAGACGATGGCAATGCAAGCCATGCGCAATAGACGATTGGGATCGGCACTGTCATGGAGCATTCGAGCCAAAGATGCAGCTTTCGCCACACTCATATCTGATCGGTGAGTACACACTAAATTCCTATGATGGCATTAAAGGAATATTTTAGGGGCATTTCTAATTTTATTTTTTTTTTTTTTATGACTGATTAGGGACTAGAGATGAGCAAGTATACTGGCTAAGACACATTACTCAACCGAGTAGTGCCTTAGCCGAGTATCTCCCCGCTCGTCTCTAAAGATTCGGGGGGCGGGGAGGAACGGAGGGGAGATCTCTCCCCCCCATGAAGAGATGTAATCTTCATGTGATAGTTAAGAGAATAAATGCAACTACGGGCTCTTTCACGGGCTCTTTCACATGAGCGTATATTTGCCGTCCTTTTCACGTCCGGCCGATATTCGCTATGATCTGATGCATTGGATTAAGGAGTCTTAAACAGGTTTTGTTTCTTATGAAGGTTCCTGAAGGATTACTATGAGCAAGGAAGCTTCTCTGACTTGGATCTGATTGACAACCTGGGTCCCGCTATGTTGCTGAGTGATCGTCTGACATTTCTAGGTGAGTGCGTTTCTGAAAGCTGCAGTTTTGCACAATTGTTTACCTCTCAGCGGTTTGAGCTAATTCCTGTGAATTTTTTATTACAGGCAAATACCGGGAGTTTCACAGGATGTATCATGATGAGCAGTTTAAGGACGCTGCCAGCTTACTGCTCTCACTCATGACGGCTTGCATTGCTCCCTGCTCCTTTTGGCTTACCCTACTACTGGATGCTCTGCCTCTGCTTGAGCAGCAACAGGTCAGTCATGCAGAGTGCATGCTTGATTAGAAACAGAAAAATCTCTACAGTCATGTTGTAGTTAGACTTAATTTTCCAGCTCTTTAAAAAAAAACAAAAAACATTTGAATGAACTATTCTCAGGATAAGTCATCAATAGCTGAACAGTGGGAGTCTGTGGCTAAGGACCCCCACCAATCAGCACCGGGTCACTCTCTATGAAGCAGATGGCTCCATACATTGTGTAGTGGCTTAGCATGGTATTGCAGACACTGACCTTATTTTTTTTCTTATGCCAGTCACCTATGTCCTCTCCATTATTTTCTAGTGAACCTACTTTACTTGCAAGAGGGACACCATTGTGTGTGTGTATATATATAATATATGCGCTTTTAATGCAATATCCTTTGAAAGCACCATCCATGCTTGTAGAGTCCCTGGTGGCATTTTAACAATGTGCTAGGTCTCTTTTAGAAAAGCTCTTGGGACCCCCAACAAGACTGTTTTTCATTTTATAGGTGATCTTCTCTGCTGATCAGACATATCAGCTAATGAGCTGCTTGGAGGATATGACTGCAGCAAAGCTGGAACCTATCCAGTCGGAGCCGAACAGGAAAACCCAGGTAACTCACATCGGTTCCTGTGTGGCATAGGAACAGCAATAAATATTTCCCCTAATTAATACTTGACTTGTGATGTATTTTCCCACAGGACAGCAGCCTTGAAAACACAAAGCTTGAGATGCTAAGGTTGGCTCTTGCACGAAACCTGGCCCGCGCCATTGTTAAAGAAGGAACTGTTTTGGTGTAAATAGAGAAAATGTACTCACATGTAATTATTTTGTTTTGCAAATAAACCTCTTTTTCTTATTTTCTGTGTCTGCCTGGGGGTGCTTATACAATGGAGAAATTCTACATTATAACTACTTTTAACCCATCCCCAAACAGTTTATTCTGCAGGAAAAGGACATTATCGTTTTGAATGAACTGACCTGGTTTTAATTCAAACAGCGGCCGCTCCAGGTCTATTAGAGCAACCACCCTGCTTCTGATGGCATTTTAAAACCAAGAACCCTGGCTATAGCTGTTTGAATTGGGGTTGGGAATACTGACGGTACAGCTGTCATTTTTTTTCAATCTGCAGTGCAAAGCAGTAAAGATGAGATGCAGCAGAGACTGATTCTCCTGTATGTATGTCTTCCTGTACCAGGGAAGGGGTGACATGAATTTTGCTTCATTATCACCTCTCATCAATTAGAGACCATATTTGCTCTCTTATTGACACATATCCTTCTTTCCCAGAAAAGGAGTGAAAAATGAGGACTCGTTCATCTAATTACTACTCTGCTTCACCCTGCAGGTGCCGCAGTCATTGCTGACTGGAATCTAAACATTTTTACAGACCCCCCCTCACACAAGGATTTTAACATTGAAAAAAAAAAAAACTATGCATAATTGGTATCCCCCACATCCAAGCAGAAGGAAGCCCACATGCTGTCTCTGCTTCCACAATTTAAATCGCCAAAACAAATATTTATATATCAAAACATAATCAAACTATTAAAAATAAAATCAACCAAATGCTGACAAAGTCCATGTCACAAGTAAACACAAATAATAAAAAAGGTGCATAATTTAAATACTGGAAAGGTCTTACCAGTTTTGCTGAAAGTCCTTCATATAGCTCATATGTCATCTACAGTGATACAAAGGGATACATCCAAGACCACCATATGCAAAAAGGGGGGCAAATGGACCAATTTCAGCTGTCCCTAAATAGTCCTAAGGATGATATAGGTTGGGTCATCCTTCAGAACAGGGCAGCCCCACACTATTCCTTGCGAGACCCTGTTAAGAGTCCTATCGAATGATCCACAGGTTCTACACATTTCACCCCTCAGTGGGTCATCGGGGAGCATGTTAATATGCAGAAAATCAAATGCTACCTACACAGATACTAGATACAAGTATCCCTAGTGCTGTAGCATAAAGTGAGAACTGCTGGGCATACTGCGTATAGCAGCGCAATGACTGGGGTCTGCACCGTGGTGTGCATGGTCTTATCTGTTGAATGCTGCTGGCACCTGAAATGGGGAAAAAACACCATCAACCCTGCCTTCATCTGTAGGAGTATTTACGGACAGCTGACATTGGTCAATTTGCAGATGGTGGTTATGGATGTATCCCTTTGTATCATTGTAGATGACATATGAGTTACATAAGGGGCTTTCAGCAAAACTGCTAAGACTTTTCCAGCATCTAAATTATGCAGCATTTTCTCAATATTTGTGTTTACTTGTGGTATGGAAGTGGCCAGCACTCGGCTGATTAGCACCAATATATTTTAATATGCAATGATTCATCACCACATCCATAACAACCGGACAATAAAATAATTATTTATCCAACATGCTAAATTCCATTTAACAAAAAAAAAAAAACTAAAAAAATAAAATGGCCAACTATCAGTCTGCAGCAAAACGTCAAGTATACCTCCAAAACAGTAACACTCAAACAAAAACTAAAGAATAACAGTTGACGGCGCTGTTCTGTACTCCAAGTATAATGGAAGCAAACAAAGAACTAGAAGGGCATGGCCCGGATTTGTTTCTGTCCGTGGATTCGGTTACCACACAGCGCATACAATATCTCCTGTGTGATTCCACCCCAGTAAGGTACAACCATTCTACTTCCATGCTATTAGGATTGTGGACACCAATAGAAAATGACAAAATGAGAACAAACAAGACAAAGGCTTTATTAAACATGCATGCTCAAGAGTTAAACTGACAGTCACATCTTCGATCTGTACTTGGTGACAACATGTCCACGCAACAAATATTACAGAACTTTTCAGTCTTACAATAGTAGGACTTCCAGGAGTCATAGCTAGGAGTCTTTAAGAAGATTTAAGGCCCTTTTACACGGGCCAGCAATTGTTCAGATTCCTACCATCCAGCATGAATCTGAACAATCACTATTCAGTGTAAATGCTTGCACTGACTGAATGACGAACGCTAATTCATTCGCTTATTGGTTGTCATTCAGTTTATGCATGTATAAAAACCGATTAAGAATTGATCCATGCAAACAGGCAGTTCATTTATGAACGACTGCCTGTTTACTGGGAATGGGCAGAATGATCCCTGACTCGCTCGGCCTGTATGCACTAAGTGATGATCGTTCCTATGTAGAAGCACAGGAACCATCATCGCTCAGACGACTGTCAGGCGCTTCTACACCCAACAGGTCGTACCGTGTAAAAGGGCCCTTAGAGATGTTCATCTACTTAATTCTCTACAGTACAATCAACTAGATCAAAAGGAGCATTTAAAATAAAGGTTGTGTTTTCTTGTAAAAGATGACTTCTATGTTTTATTCCCATATGGCACTGCAAAGGGGAATTATCTCTTGGTCACCAAACGGAAAGTGGTTACTGTATAAAATGTACTTTAGGTCCCTAAACTGTAGATGTGCAGGACAGAAAAACCACTCTTCCTTACCAAGGACTGTAAATCCCGGATTGGAACATGCAGTGCTGACTAGCACTAGAGTTTGCGCACCGTTATTAGTATGGAAAAGGGTGTTCAAGTCTGAACTATTAGTGACCGATCCTCTATAGTTGGTCAGCGGGTATCCGCCACTTGGGACCCCCGAGATCAGCTGCTCTCCGCCCTGCTTCATTGTGTGCAGAGACAAAATCTGATAACTGTCCACATCGTAGCAACCCATGTTGCTAATGCAGGTACAACTCCCATTGGGAAGGATAGGTCAGCAATAATTCTAACCTGGAATGTCCCTTTAACACAAAGAAGGTATGTCCCTAGCTATTAAAAAAGTAGAGTTACGAACCATGAATGAATCCTAAGTCTAAGCAGCAGATTATCTTAAAACGCTTTTAAAAGGAGAAATATTAAAATGAGCGTCTGTAAACTAGGGGATCTTCTACTACTGGGTGCAGGTTCTGCCTGCTACACTGTATGTAGTGTGGATGACTCCCCGATACGTCTGGTGCACAAAGTAGTACTTTCTTTTGGCCAGAATCTGCCGGGTTTGCTGCAGTATAATAAAGAGAAGGCGATTCCTCTCAGTCCTGCATTGCCTACGTTTCGCACAGATGCCCCCTCCCCTTCCAGTTTGGGCTGGGTACAGGTTAACCCACTGGCACACAAGCAGGGTATTGTGCAATAATAATAATTGCAGTACTTTGATTTGTATACATAGAGGCATCTGTAATATATATTACGGAATTTAAGAAGTTGCATTTTCACATCTCCGGATTTTTCTAGTAGAAATACAAAATCTCTTTATAGTCTAAAGCAGGGCTGCACCCCTCCACTCTTCAAGGAAGCCCAACAGGTCATGTTTTCTGGATTTCCTCAGCATTGCACAGGTGCTCTTACTATAGGATATCCTGAAAACATGATCTGTTGCAGCCCTTGAAGGATTGTCTCATGAAGACTTAACCTGTCCATATGCCTTATTGGGGTATACAGACGGGGCCCCATCTTCTATGAGCAGCTTCCGTTTTGTTGGACTCGAGACTTTTCCTATCTAAATCCGCTGTTTGCCGAGAATGCTTCCTGTATGGGACAATCTCTTTAGAGACCTTCCAAGAAGTAAAATAATTCTTCCAACTAAGGACAATCTTTGGTCTCTGGTAAGTAAACCCCCACTAGCTGCATCGTTCCATGTCTGTACATGAGCTGACCAGAGCATTGATATTTTACTATACAGGCTAGAATAAATAACCTTAATACTGTATACAGAAAAAAAAATGACCATCCGAAAACTTGGCCCTAAATCTCTCTTGACAATAAATGTTTCTACAGGACAGAGGTTTACTGGGCATCATAGAAACATCAGTAGTGTGATGAATGCAGAAGACAAGAGCCCTAAGGGTTGATGGAAGTAAAGTGCTGAGAGGGTCCCTGTTACTTGCTGCCTCCGAGTCTAGTTCTTCCACCGCCAGTGCTTAGAGGTCCTGTAAACAACCCGAATTCTGAACCAACTTCACCTCTTGTTCAGTGTCACAGTCTGAATTAGAAAATAGAAATCTCAGGTCATAGCTTCCCCCATTGATCGGGGTCTGGGAACTGGTCCACTTCGCCCACCTCAGTGCTGCAATCCTCTCCGAGTGCAAAGGACAGTTTATACCTGAGCCGCACTTTATCCTGCAGGAACAAACACAAGGTAAGGTGCATATCTGATTGTAGTGCCCTGAAATAGTTTACATGTATAAACATCATATCTACGTCTAACCAATGGCCTACTTGGGATGTGCCATCAAGATACAGCGGCTCCGGACCGCACTAGTCGTCAGAATACTGCACTGCATTAAACAAAACTGATACAGTTGATACACATTTTGACACTTTTAGGGCTCGTGCCCATGGGCGGCCGCAGCTTAATTAAAAAGCAATCGGATTTGTTTTGTGGACCTTCGGGTCCAGAAAACAAATCATAGCAGGCTCTATTTTGCCATGGAAGCCGTCCGATCCGCGGCGCACCCACAGCTGACACTGCAGACGTGTCACGGATCCTGCGGGAAAGCAGGAGATTTTAGGAAAAAATTATCTTCATTGCGCACGTGCGGCGGGCCAGCCCACATCCACAGAGACAAAGACTGAAGACCCGCAAAGCCACGCAGAGGATCCGGAAGGGTAAGCAATGTTCTCTTGCAGCAGGCAAGGTGGGACTCCGCTGCAGTCTCCTGCCCACGGAATCTGACCTGCCCGTGGACTTGAGGCCTTAGGCCAGCTGCACGCGGGCGGATCTGCATTGCGGAACCCGGAGCAGGCGTCCACCTCCGGATTCCGCAGCAAACACAGTCCATAACATGCGCTTTTTTTTTGCGCACGAGTGGAAATCTAATGCGATTTTTCCACTTGCGGAGGAAAAATTGCAGCATGTTCTATTTCTGTGCGGGCTTCACCTGGACAGTTTCAACTTAAGTAAGTGAAAGCTGTCCGACCTGCAGCCCTTGACGGGGAAAAAGCAGGGGTTTAAAAAAAATAAAGCCGTACTGCGGATGGTCTGACAGCGAACCATGCGGACCATCCACAGTACAGAATAGAAGAAGAAATGATAGGCGGGCACAGGGTCGGATTTCGCTGCAGGCTCCCACATGTGGAATCTGAAAGGCTGAGCTTTAGTAATAGTACAGCATCTGGATAAAGAAGTGTCGCTGCAGCTCTTGTGGGGTTTTTTAAGGAAGTTTATTAATTTTAATAAAATATCAGCAAAACAAGTATCGAGTGCAAACAAACTAGACCAAGCTCAGGTGGAACAGTGATCAAAAGTCATCTTTACAAATATCAATACGATCCCTATCAAATACATAGGATGTAGGACCCATGTAAATGTAACTGTTATAGTAGATGTAGGTAACGAGCCAGCTCTATGGAGAAAATCTCTAAACCCAAAAGCCATAAGCAAACTATCAATACTAAGTGCACCCAAAAGCAACAATAGACAAAACAATCCAAACACGACTAAAAGGAAGAAGAGCTTATAATATAGTAATAGGGATACAGAAGCTGCAGAGATGGTGCAGAAGGGAATCACCACAACAAAAGGCTATTGACCCTGCCTAATCCAATAAGTATCCCAATTACCCCAAATCTGGTTGTTCACTAAAGTGGTCCTACTCCTCACATCTTTTATGTAATAGTACTGTCTCAGGAGTCATGCTTTTCCAGCTACTTGCTATCAGGCAACGAGCCACAGCCATTATGTGCATGACTAGCTTGTTGGAGTGCTTGCCTATCCTAAATGGTGGGACATGAAGGAGGTAGAACAGGGGGTTTAGAGGGATATTATAATGCAGTATCTTAGGCTCCATTCACACAAGCGTGAATCTGGCGTGAATTGAGAGACGCACAAAACGCCCACGAATATGACCATTCTTTTGAAAGGAGTTCTACACGACTGATGTTTTCCCTCACAGTGATACTACTTTTTCGTGTCCTTGGGAACGCATCGCCTATTGTTTTCAATGGGAGAGTCAAACACCTTACAGGCCGTGCAATGTGATGTTTCCAACTGAAATCAATGAAAACACTTGCCGGTCCTCTGGCATGCATCAAACAAGCGCCAGAGGATCAGAATTTCAGAGAAGTGATGCAAAGCGGTTTTCCATGAAAAATGTCTCACAGTTGAGGGTAAAACACTCATTGACAAGTGCAGTATTGGGACGGATTTCCCGTCCTGCTATCACTCTTGCCCGCGAGAAGGTAGCCTTACATATGAGTTTTAACCTCTTGCCAAAATGGTTGAATTAAAGTGCAGCCCCAGAATATATGGGGCACTGTAGCCTCTGAAGTCCCGCACCTCCAACAGGAGTCTGGTACAGTGGGGTGTAATCTGAAGGAAAGAAGGGGTATGATGCCAAAACATCAAGTTATATTGATTTTCCTTAATATTTTACATACAAGAATGTCTTGTCAGCCTTCCTCTACATCAGACTCCAAGTTTCCAAGGAAGGTAGAGCATCTAAATAGGACTCCCACTTTACCATATAAGTATTTCGGACTTCCCGATCTCTGGATCGAAAAGGATTCCATAACTCGAGATCAGGCCCCTTGTGGCGCTGTGGGTTCTGCAGAAATTCTTAAATTCTATCGGGGAGGAGACGGAGGAGCATGCAAACAGGGACTGACAATAGTGTTTGATTTGGAGATGATATTGGGGCTATAAAGGTAAAAGTAAGAGAGTCCCGCAAAGATCTGTAAGGCTGGGGTCACACGGCATGGAATTTCAGCAAAATTCTTGCGGAATGGCCGCACTAAAACATGAGAATCCCGCTGGAAAAGTGCAGCTTCAAAACCCACAGGTTTTGGAGCGGTTTTGCCGTTGGCATTCCACTGTAGATTTCTCTCCCCATAGAGAGCAGAGAGGCCGCTGCGGAAAGCAAAAAAGAATTGACATGCTGCGGAATTGAATTCCGCATGGCTTGGCCGCAGCATGTGGACGAGATTTTTGCAAAATCTCGTCCACTTTGCTGGCTAATCCCGGGATTAGGAGCCGTGAGCGGAATGGCCGTGCAGACTTTCCGCATGGAAATACTGCAGCAATTCCTCCCCGTGTGAACCCAGCCCTAAGGGAGAGAATTTCCTTAGTTCTAAAATCAGCAATATCAGCAAAGCCAAAAAATGATTTTTTTTTCAAACCATGGTCTGAACATACTCCACACACCGTAAGACCATCTAGAAAAAGTGGCTTAAATAAAAAGGAGGTCATGGAGGAGTGCTGGGATACCAGCGGGAATAGCTGAGAGCAAGTACACCAAATATCTCTAGCAAAACACATCAGACCGAGAAGGTTGGGGGAAGTCGGTCTTCAACTGAATGTGGACCAGAGAAGCCAGTTAGGACGAGGAAAGTAGCCTGCCAGTGGAAATTATAGTTGGCCCGAAGGGTCTCCAATTAAGCAGTTTTAGCCATCTTCACCTTGTACTCTGACAAGCCTCCATATTCCCACAAGACAGCTTGAAGATTAGGGAGATCAATAGCACATCATCAGCAAAAAAGGACAGCGTAAAGGGGTTTTCTAGGCAGCGCCCGCAATCGCAGCTGGAATACACCAGGGTTGGAGTAGAAGCCGCTGCTCATAACTGCAGGTGCAGTTCACATTGGTCTCATAAATGCCTATCAAGCCCTGCCTGTGATCGCAAAAACGTTCATATCCCAAAATGGTACTTATAAATACTACAGATCGCCCTGCAAAAAAGCTAACCCTCACAGAGCCAAATTGACAAAATAAATAAAGATGCGGGTCTCGGAATATGTTAACAGAAATATTGAAATATAAGCCTTCCCCAAAAATAACCCCTAGCTAGACTACATTAAAAAGAAGAAAAACCTAGAAGGCGGCATTCAGGTCCCTCGCGCTGGGCTGCGGCGTTCTCCTGAACGCTGACAGAGCAGTTCTTCCTGGGAGTAGGGCTTGAATACCCCGCCTTCAGCAAGCTAATGCTCTGATTCGTTAATCGAGCGCTGGCTCTGATTGGTTAATAGAGTGCCGCGTCAGCCAATCAGAGCATTAGCTTGCTGGAGGCGGGGTATTCAAACCCTGCTACCAGGAAGAACTGTTCTGTCACCGTTCAGGAGAACACGGCAGCATGCAGCAGCAATGGAGACCAGCGCGAGGGACACGAACGCCGGCTGCTAGGTGAGAATTATAAGACACCGTGACTCTTTTGCGGCAAAAATAATTATAAGACAGTGTCTTTAACTTTGTTTTCTTTAGTAAAGGAAAATTCGCACAGTACATAACAAAATTTTTTTTTCATCAGATGCAAGTTCAATATTACATCTAACATGCTGTGCTTTATCTTGCTTGGTGATGATAATAACATTTTCCTATATGATTTATCCATGTACATGACAATAAACGTTTAACAGTTAAACATGAACTGTCTATGCCGATTATTTAAATTATTGTGTTGTGGGGCTCCATGTTTATTGTTTATTAAGAGGGGGAAGACAGGAATGTAGATAGAAGGGGGGAAGGGGATAGGGGAGAGGTCTTGTGTCTAAGGACCTAGTCTGGGGATAAAGTAGAGTTGGTATCCAGCCAAGCGCCCCATATCTCTTAAAATTTATTTGGGCACCCTCTATTTTGGTAGATGATTTTCTCGTAGGAGATTACCACGTTCACTGTCCGAATCCAGTGTGGAATTGTTGGGACTCCCACGGCCATCCAGTGTGTGGCTATCGCTTTGCGTGCCAAAAATGTTTTTTGGAGAAAGATGCGGGTGTGGTATGGCCACACCTCCTCCTCCAGTAAGCCGAACAGAATGTATAGCTGGATCAGTTTGTTGTTGACCGCAGGGGAGACTAAGAGATGGGATTCGGAAATATCCTCCCAGTCCTCGGGTGTTAAAGATGGGACGGAAGCTTTCCATTTATCGTAGGCTTGGAGCGGGTTATGGTCGATTTTAGCTGAGAGGAGATGTGTATAGAGTGCCGAAATTAGGCCCTTGGGATCTGAGGATGCTGATTGTGGGGAATTTCGATATGCATGCAGAGGTAGATGGGAATTGGGAGTTTAGAGCGTGCCTTAGCTGGAAAAATCTGAATAATTGGATCTGAGGGGATTGTAATTTTTCGCGTAGTTGATCATATGTAGGGAAAATCCCATCTGTGTATACATCCCCTATTGACACCACTCCCAAGGAAATCCAATATTGGGGTCCGGAACCGACTGCAGTGCAGTAAGGCCGGGATTGTTCCATAGGGAACGTTCAGATATCACTCCTTCGTATTGTTGGATAGCCTTGGTCTCCTTCCACACCCGTAGGGCAAGTTTGTGAAGTGGTAGTGTGTCAGAGGGGTTGGTGTGTTCAGCGAATTCTAGGTAGCTTAGAAGGTTGTTCCCGTTCACTTGTTTTGCAAGAAATTGATCTGCTATAGGCATTTCTCGTTCCAGAACCCAGCTACGGATATTACGTATTTGTCCAGCTAGGTAATATAGGCGTAGGTCCGGAAGTGCCATTCCGGCTCGCTCTTTGGGTCTTTGTAGGGTCGAGAGGCCGAGCTTTGAGCGGGTGGAATTCCAGAAGAAAGATGTGATAAGGCAGTTAACGGATTGAAAAATACATTTGGGAACATATATTGGCATATGCTGTAATATATACAGGCATTTGGGCTGGATGGCCATCTTGACAAGGTTTATACGGCCGGCCACCGAGCGCGGTAGCTTAGACCATCTCTACAATTTATCTTTTACATTTTTTATTAGTGGGTCAATGTTCTCTTCTATGGCGTTATTTTGGTCTCGGGACATATACATCCCAAGTATTTAAATGTGGAAACCACAACTAGGCCGTATCTAGCTACGCAGAGATCGTTTGTGGGGTTGAGGTTTGTATATAGAATTGTGGACTTGGACCAGTTGACGTGTAGTCCAGATAAGTGGAAGAATTTATCTATATGGGACATAGCGTGAGAAAAGGAGGTCGTAGGGTTTGACAGGAAAAGAATTGTATCGTCCGTATATAGGCCCACCTTGCTTTCAAGGCCCGCCCATTTGATGCCAGTTATGTCAGGGGAACTTCTCAATCGAATCGCGATGGCTTCAATGGCTATGGCAAATAATGCCAGGGATAGCGGGCAGCCCTGACTGGTGCCCCTTGCGAGACAGAACTCGGTAGATGGAATGCAATTTACTATTACGTTAGCGCTCGGCGATTTATATATGGTTTGGACCCATTGTAGGAATTGGGGGCCAAATCCAAATTGTTCCAGACAGGCCTCCAGGAAAACCCACTCCAGCGAGTCAAAGGCCTTCATCATGTCCAGTGAGACCAATGCCCAGGGCATGTTGAATTGTTTGCCTAGTTGAATCGCTGTTTGAACTCTTCGCAAGTTAATCGTCGTGGATTTCCCTGGCATGAAACCAGTTTGGTCAGGGTGTATAATGGAAAGGATTACTTGATTTAGTCTGGTAGCCAGGATTTTTGTTAGGATTTTATAGTCAGCGTTTACCAGGGAAATGGGGCGATATGAACTGCAGTCTGTAGGATTTTTATTCGGTTTCAAGATGACTATGATGGATGCTCCGTAGAATGAGGGTGGGAGGGCTTTGTCTAATTGGGCCTGTTGTCTAATTGGGCGTCTCGAGTAATAGCGGGGCCATCTGTTCGCTGTATTTCCGGTATACTTCTATTGGGAGGCCATCTGGGCCCGGGGCTTTGTTAAGTGCCATATCTTGGATTGTTTGCCGAATTTCGTCTAGGGTAATTGGGGCGTCCAGGAATTCCGCTTGTTCTGTGGTTAGTGTTGGGAAGGTCAAGTCGCTCAAGTAGTTTAGGATGTCTGATTTAGTGGATTTTATAGTTGAATTATAGAGGTTAGCGTAGAATTCTTTGAAGCAGTTTGTGATGGCCGGATAAGACAGTGTCTTATGTTCGGGGAGACACAGTAGTTGTCCCGTGTAAAGCCACCATACCCTAAGGATATGTCATTAACTGAAAAACCTGGATAACTCAGATCATATAGAACAGGGGTCCCCAACCACCGGGCCGCAGTCCGGGGCCGGGCCATTGGGTGTTTAGCGCCGGTTCGCGGCACTGCCGGGAACTTTTGCTCTAAACACAAGGCTCGCGGGCCGAATCCGGCCCGCTGCCTTGTGCTATGTGGCCCGCGGTGTGCCGACGCCGCTGACCACTGAAACGATTACCTGCAGGGGCGCCGCAGCTCCCCGCTGGTAATTGCACTGACTGCCTATTACGGGGAGGGGGGGCTGCCTATTACTGGGGGGAGGGGTACTTACTACTGGGGGACCTGCTTATTACTGGGGGGGACCTGCTTATTACTGGGGGGGCTGCTTATAACTGGGGGGGCTACTTATTACTGGGGGGATGCCTATTACTGGGGGGGGGCTACTTATTACAGGGGAAGGGGCTGCCTATTACTGGGGGGGGTGGTTATTACTGGGGGGGCTACTTACTACTGGGGGGGCTGCCTATTACTGGGGGTGACCTGCTTATTACTGGGGGGGGGCTACTTATTACAGGGGAAGGGGCTGCTTATTACTGGGGAAGGGGCTGCTTATTACTGGGGAAGGGGCTGCCTATTACTTGGGGGGGCTGCCTACTACTTGGGGAGGGGGGGTGCTGCCTATTACGGGGGGGACCTGCTTATTACTGGGGGGGGGACCTGCTTATTACTGGGGGGGGACCTGCTTATTACTGGGGGGGGGGACCTGCTTATTACTGGGGGGGGCTGCTTATTACTGGGGGAGGGGCTGCTAATTACTGAGGGGTGGGGGCTGTCTATTACGGGGGGGGGGGGAAGATAAATTATATGCTGCCCTATGTGTGTGCTGGGGGGGGGATAGATTATGTACTGCCCTATGTGTGTACTGCCAGGACATTCTAAATGTCATAATTAAATAAGAATGCACTAAACTCCAACCCCCTTCATAACCCCACCCCCTATAACCAAAGCCCCGCCCATGTCCCACCCAACCCTGCCGGGCCTTGTAAAAATGGTCTTGCTTGAAGCCGGTCCCTGGTGCCAAAAGGGTTGGGGACCACTGATATAGAAGACTCATCAGTATCAAATACAAAAATGGGACCTATTATGTACCCAGCTTTGTTATTTACATGCCAAGACAGTAAGGCCTCGCTCACACCATTATTTGGTCAGTATTTTTCATTATTTATTTTTTTTTTTAAGTAAAAAATCACTACCAACAGCAGGAATTCAATTCTGCAGCATGTCAATTTTATCACCGTTCCCACTGCGGAATTCACCTCTTCTCAATGATGACCTGCTTCAAAATCTGCACCAAATGGTACGGATTTGGAGACAGGCTTACCACTGCTGATCCACAGCTGAATGCCAGCGGCAAATCGGCCCCCGTGTTACCAGCCTAAATCTTTCATTACAGTTTTCTAGACTCTATTCTTCGTTTTCACTTAAAAATGGATGAAAAATACTGCTCAAATATTAAAGGGGTTGTCCTGCGCCGAAACGTTTTTTGTTTTTTTTCAATAGCCCCCCCGTTCGGCGCGAGACAAACCCGATGCATGTGTTGAAAAAGAAAACGGGTAGTACTTACCCGAATCCCCGCGCTCCGGTGACTTCTTACTTACCTTGCGAAGATGGCCGCCGGGATCTTCACCCTCGGTGGACCGCAGGTCTTCTGTGCGGTCCATTGCCGATTCCAGCCTCCTGATTGGCTGGAATCGGCACACGTGACGGGGCGGAGCTACGAGGAGCAGCTCTCCAGCACGAGCAGCCCCATTCAACACGGAGAAGACCGGACTGCGCAAGCGAGTCTAATCGGGCGATTAGACGCTGAAAATTAGACGGCACCATGGCGACGGGGACGCTAGCAACGGAACAGGTAAGTGAATAACTTCTGTATGGCTCATATTTAATGCACGATGTACATTACAAAGTGCATTAATATGGCCATACAGAAGTGTATAACCCCAACTTTGTTTCGCGGGACAACCCCTTTAAGTGTGAATGAAGCCTAGCTGTGATCAGAGCTGTGTGATCTGTAGTCTCCTATAATACCCCTGACCCTACTATGGTAACAAACATGCTCTCTATCTGCCACCTACCTTCAGAGGGTTTGCTAGTAACATGACTTGTGTAATTGATGCTGGAGGCAAGATGGGATTGAATGCTGCCAAGTCTGTCCCGGACGCAGGCTGCAGCTTCACCTTCATTGTCTGAATACAAAACAAGACAATTCAAATCATTATAGGCAATGGTCTTCAGTACTTCCCACCGAAATCACATATCCCTTATCTACAGGCTTGGTGATGAATAATTGATTGCTGGGACCCCTAGGAATTACGAGAACGGCGCACCCAAAGTGTATGGAGTTGTAGTGGAAACACGTGACCGCCATTCACTGTCTATGGAAAGGGCAGTGTTGCGCTTGGCTTTCTGTGTTACAGAAGTGAATAGAGTGCTGGTAAGAGCACAGTGCTAACTACAATGTACAAATAGCAGGTATCTGATAGGAAGAAATCACACTTAATAAGACTAATTGGCGTTTGGTACTTCTAGTGCTGGGACTTGGAGCTGCAAACGAATATAAAGAAAACCAAAAGATTTTAGGCACATAAGTACGTTACATAAGGGGAAGGCCCAATGTCCATGGGTCACCTGCGCAGAAGATCCGCAAACCAAGTCGCCCATAGGAAAACATGGGCGTCCGCAAGTAAAATAAAGCTTGTAGATTTGATTTGCGGACTTCTTTGTCCGGTAAAACAAATTGCAGCATGCTCCACTTCAGTGCGGAACCCACACGGACGGCTTCCGTTGAAGTCAATGGAAGCCGTCCGATCCGTGGCCTGTCTGCAATTGAATTGCAGATGGGCCGTGGATTCTGTGGGAAAGCAGGAGTTTAAAAATAAAATAAAAAGTTCCACTGAGCATGTCCGGGGTCACGCCGGCCGGCGCTTCCGCACGCATCTGCAGTGTAGAAAAGACAAAACCCGCAGAAGACCCAGACGGGTAAGTAGAAGATCTGCAGTATCCTCAGCCGCAGACAAGGTGGGATTCCGCTGCGGGCTCCCACATGCTGAATCTGATCTGCCCGTGGACACGAGGCCCAAGTATATCATATCGGAACGTTCTGATCTTTTTCTATATTCTACTATACAGAGATAAATGTGTGATCCAGCTTTGTTTGCTCACCTTCGGAACCGCTGCCTGAAAAAGAATTTTTCGGATTGGCAGCGGAGCTGTGTTAATCATAGAGATGATTACTACCAAGACATCGGGGCGCTCGGGTGGGCAATCCTTAGCGAAGTGCAGCAATATACGAAAACCATTCTTATCATAAGCAGTCAGAGGAAGGAGGGAACCTGGAATGCAATTATACCACATTTTTGGTATTAGTGAGGTTCCCTGTCAGTCACATAGCTTTATGCAGAACTTCATCAGCAGCCAAAAGTGTAGTCTACACCCGAGGCATCAGTGACACCGGTGCTTAATTCGAGTGTACCGGGCGTCATCTTTCCCTGCAGAATGCTTTGTTTAGCTTGACTGGAACAAAGAAGAAAAGCATCGAAGAAAAGCATCCAGTGACAGGTGATCCTGGGAACGGAAACAACTCATCAACAAAAGGGGTCAGAGGAGGATGTGAAGGATCCGTCTGATGCACATGCAGTGCACAGTCAAGCACATTGTCGTCAAAAACAATACCGGTGCTCCAAGTAACATGACCGAACACACAGACGGGTCATTTGCTGTTATAGCCAGTTTGAATGCCAATGCTGAGATTTGCCACGATTCTCCGCGGTGAGCCTATCTATCAGACAGGCTCACCTAGGAGACCTGTCAGTTCTCCCCCCTGCGGCGGAATAGCGCTAGCAATATTCCACCTCGCCCGAAGGGGTCCCAGAAGTCAGACCAAATATGATGTAATGGCATAGCAAGAACTATGCCATAACACAATATTAACGGAGATTTCCCATAGCCTACCAGCTATTAATTAATAAATAGGCAACTTACTGGGTCTAATGGATTCCAAAGGTACAGTCACATTTGATAGGGATATATAGGAGCCTTTCTGAGGACTTTCCTGCTGCTGTGGTAGGAAGAGTGGGCTACTAGGGGCAGCAGGTAAGGTCCCAAATGATGGTGCTGAAACCACAGTGCCAACAGGATTCGGAGGCTGCACTGCTATCAAGGTAGGTACTGTGCTGGGAACAGTAGCAGAAGCTGTAGGCTTAATGGAAGCTCTAAAAATGGAAACCAGAAGTAAGATCAGATACCTTGGCATCTACATATTTGGGTTAGCACACTGTTAAGCTTGCAAATACTATAACCCTTTACAGGGATACACTTTTTGCCAAACTCACCCTTTTGCTTCCTCCAAAAGTTGCTGCCCAAGCACCTCAAGTTCGTGAAGTTTGATGACCCCTGTCGGAGGGGCACCTGAGGGCACTGTTGTAGGAGCAGTATTAAATACACTATAGGTAGTGGGTGAGGAATAGGAATTGATAGAACCCACTGGTATTACTGGTTGTGCCAATAACGGGGCGGCTGTTGAGGTAAGTGAATCAAGTGATGGTCCTGTGAAGAAATCTAGTTCTTTGCTGTCCACCTGAAAGAAGCAATCAGAGTTCATGGTGAGCAATCCCTGAGTACGGTCAGTTACAATCACCAAGAAACAAATGAGAATAATGGCATGTAAGCACATCTCAATACCTGGAATACGTCCGACTTGGAGCTTGAGGAGGGTTCTTTTGCTGCATTTGATGGTGGATCATCAATACCTTAGAAAAGGGATGAAGACCATTAGGAACAGAACTTGATGAAACATATTTAATTTATTGTATCCTCACACTGGCCATTAAATAGTGAAATGTCATTAGTTTATCTCACACAATGAGAAGAAGCAGAAAATATCTGGATAGAATATTATTTCCTTTATTAGTTGAATAATTAATATCCTATAATCATGAATAATTAGCTGACACTCTAAGGATCCATTTGGACAGCTAGTAGTGCTGGCTCGCACACATAGCGGCCAGCAGGGGGCGGGGTGGCTGCAGGACATTTCTGTCCTTGCGCTCCCCCGCCCCTCTCTATTGACTTAACATAGTGGCCGTTCAGTACTGAATGGCTGCTATTTACACTGAACGATGAGTGATCAGTTCATCATCCATCGTTTATGCAGCATAAACGATGAACTGATTGCTCATCGTTCAGTGTACATAGCGGCTGTTCAGTGCTGTACTATGTAAAGTCAATGGAGAGGGGCGGGGAAGCGCGAGAAATCTCCTGCAGCCTCCCCGCTGAGCGCTAACGATACTAGATCCCGCGCAGGAGTACGGGAGCTAGTATATGCGGGGACGAGTGTCAGGCATCGTTTGCCCGACACTCGTTCCGTCTAAATAGGCCTTAAGAATGGAAACCATACCTAATAAAATTAGGTATCTTGGCATCTATTCACTTAGGGTAGCACACTGTCAAGTCTGCAAACACTATACAGAAGCAAGCAAGGCCTCATGCCCACGTCCAGGTCAGATTCCGACTGCGAGATTCACGCAGCAGGATGCGACCCGTGCGCCGGCATTGACCTCCCGCTTACTTGTACGGTGTCTTCTCTCTCCGCTCTGCACTGTGCCAGCTGGCGCACAGCCGCGCATGAGCAGAGCAGGGTCGGCGTATTAGCGGTGAGGTTTCTGTGCGAGCCTCTGCGAGGCCCGCTCAGAAATAGGATATGCCACAATTTTAATACCGCGCGAGTTTTCACGCGGTTAAATCACGGCTGTCAACATAGGATTGCATAAACTAATGCAATCCTATGGCAGCGTGAAACGGTGGAAATTCCGCGTGGAATTTCCGTCCGTGGGCATTGGGCCTAAAGGTAAGTGGAATTACATGGACTTCTACATTAATTACTAAGAAAATGTGATCTGATTGTTATTTAAGTCTTAATCGCTGACAAACGCAATCTAACTAAACTAATAATGCACAAACCGTTGTACCACTCATGTCTTTTACTGAGCGCAATGAGTAAACATCTACTGTACAAGGAGAATAAGTAAGTGATCCATTGAATTCAGTAACCTGTGGATCCCCCTTTAGCAGCCACCTTCAAAAACATTTCTTGTGGCTGCAAATAAGCTTTGCAGAGCGCTGAGGAGGAATATTGGGGCATTCCTCCCTACAAATGTGCTTCAATTCATCAAAATTTCTGTGATGCCTTGTATGCACAGCCCTCTTCAGGTCATGCCACAGCATCTGGGTAGGAAGTGATCAAATGCAGATCTAAATCCAAGGTAATCAAATCCAGGTAATTAAAAAGCGTTAATTTACTTTTTTTTATTCTTGCAACTATAACCCTGCATAAGGGTACAGGTTCTTGCCAAACTCAGTTTTTTGCGGCCTTTATATGCAAAAAAAACATCTCACACTCATTAAAGGGGTATTCCAGGACTTTCAAAAACAAAAATTCCATTGATCGACGGGGACTTGTAGCTTGAATCCCTGCCAAACAGCTGATTTCTGAGGTCGCTGTGGTCAGCAAAGGAAGCAGAAAGACCTGATCATAGCACAGCAACCTGGGTTGGTTTCAATGGGAGCTGCGCCGCAGTACCAGTTAGAACCATTGTGCTATGGTCAGCTCATTCTGCTTCCTGCACGGACAGCAGTCCCAGGAATCAGCTGTTTGGCGGGGATCTGAACAG
Source organism: Eleutherodactylus coqui (assembly GCF_035609145.1). Lineage (NCBI taxonomy): Eukaryota > Metazoa > Chordata > Amphibia > Anura > Eleutherodactylidae > Eleutherodactylus > Eleutherodactylus coqui. Next base: position 70,083,434 of record NC_089849.1, read on the forward strand.
CATGTCTCCACTGATCATCTATTATGACCTGACAGTCATCGATAGAGATCATAAAAAGTTTTTAAGTTTGATGCTCTCTTGCAGGGGGCATCAAATATATACATGATGCCCCCTGCAGGAGAGGCTATATATATATACACATACATACTCGTATATATATAATAGTGGTAACGTCTTTATCATATGAAGCTTGGGACAACAACTTGCAATTCCTACTATTATATCATGACTGACATTTTCAGCAGAAGAATCCATTACCTAGATGTAGCAGCTCTTCATCAAGTAAGCACAAGGAGTTGCTCGCACTGTTCATGTGGGTAAGATCATGATCCAGAGAAGAGCGAGGTCTGGGGTGTGTGGGTAAAAGCGGAGGAGGAGGAAGGATGGGGATCAGCGCTGGTGCTTGCTCTGCTACATCAGAAAGTGGTTTGGGGTCTTCAGCTGGGCTTGTAGACTCAAATCCTGCCAGATCGATTAGAGTGGGCAGACTGCTGCTGGACTCTGTCAATTCTGGTTTGAAAAAGAAATGACCTCCTAAGTACGCACGTATTGTAAAGACCAGGCACTTTTCTTTTCACCATTTTATGGTCCCATTTTAGGTCTTTAATTTGTAAATTTTCCATTAAAATAGCTGCAAGAGGCTCTACAAAGCTTTTATTTTCAACTGCAACATCATTGAGCACATATCATTTGATTAGTTTTTATTAAAAAGTTTTTGGGAAGGATGACAAGAAGCAGCGATTACTCTGCTTTGTTCTGTTTTCATTTTTTGCTACTTTTAACACAGAAAGAACAACAAGTAATATTCTATGATGTCATTGAATGGCTGTGATTGGCTGACGCCGCGTAAGATAGCCAATCACAGCATTAGCTTTCTGGAGGCGGGGACTTCAAGTCCCGCATCCAGAAAGCAATGCTCTGTCGGGGACAAGGAGGGAGCAACAGCCTGCAGCAGGGCCGCAGAACGCCGGGGGAGATGAGTACCGTTTGGTATTTTTTTACACCGTCAAAGGCGTATAAGGCGACAGTTGGGGGGGTCATCTTATACACCCAGTCGCCTTATACGCCGTAATATACGGTATATAACTCATTGACTCGGTCCTCTATTGATTTTTATTTTCACTTTGTTTGGGGATGGGGGCATGCAAAATAAAGAAAAAAAATTGCTAAAGTTTTTCTCCACTGTTTAACATGCGGTATAGAGGACATATTAACTTTATTCTTCCAGTCGTTATGGTTGCAGCAGTGCCAAGTATGTTTTTTTTTTTCTAGTGAACCCTTCAAAGTAAGTGATAATAGTAGTTTTTTTTCTTTTTTTAAATAAAACTTTTAAAATATAGGTTTTGTCTGATTGTTTGACAGACACTAATTCTTTGAAGCACTGTGTATTTCCAAGCACTGTATTACACACTATTATACAGTCAGGCAAACAATTATTACTAACCTAAAGGGAGTTTGTCATTAGAAAAAAAATTCTATACTTACCTATTCCTCCCCAGGCAGTCTACCTCTATTGCTCCCCAGGCAGTCTACCGCTATTCCTCCCCAGGCAGTCTTCTTACCATATCTGGTTACTCCAGTCCCCAGGGTAGCGTACACTGGCCTACAGGAAGCAGAATGCCGAGCATGTACGCTACATCACAGGAAGCAGAAGAATTGGCTGGGTGGAGGTGACGTGACCCGGGGGACTGGAGGAGCCAGGAGAAGATCAGCGAGCAGAAGATGCAGTAAGAAGGCTGCCTGGGGAGGAATAGGCAAGTATAGGATTTTTTTTCTAATGACAGAACCCCTTTAACTTAGTAAGAATTGTAGCCTGACTGTATAATAGTGTGGAATACAGTGCTTATGACAAATTTGTAATAGTAAAGCATCGGCCACCTACAATCGTATTTTGGGGCTCCCAACAACTAACAGAGAGAGACCCTCCCTCTGATAAACACCATAGAAGCAGCGGTTGCTACTAACTGCAGCATCTTAGGGGTTAAACAAATCAAAGACCAACTTTATTGGTCTCCAGTCAGTACCCTGCTGAGTGCCCTTAGTGATGAGATGGCACTAACCGTTATTATTTGTTGGCTCTGGAAAATCCAGTTCACCATTGATGTCCTGACCTTCTACAACCTTCTTGTACATATTGATGGCACGAGACACGTTGTCACTAGCCTGGAGGATGTCCCCTGTAGAATGGAGTGCAGAGAAAAGCGTCAGTCGTGTACAAAGTAATCGCTTACAGCCCAGCTTTCATTTTTCCAGTGCAGTTGAAAACAAAGAGGAATGATTGGCTGCAATAGGCAACATAGGCACGTTTTGGTCTGCACTAGTCTTTATGGATGAGGCACATTATTACCTGTCAGAGCCAAATATGTAACATACATAACACCTATATCCTTAAAAGAGGACCTATAGCCCTGCTCACAGCTCTGCCAGTGACTATTGTCACTACATGGGTTACTTTCCCCTGTAAATGGGGCTCCTATGGATGCCCCAGCTACAGTGGGAAAGTGTCAAATAAAGAAAAACAAAAGAAACCAAATGAATGTCCCCCAGGGTTCTTATATGACGTCATGGGGGACATAGATAGTAAAAAACATAACTACATACACATATAAAACAAAATTACAGAATAAAACAACCACACACAGTATACATAAGAAAGAAAATAACACAAAGCCGACGCCAACTAAAACCGTCGCTGTATGCGCCCTGTAAACCAAAACCATACATACTATACATCAAAACGTCCGAAACAAATATACTTTATTTTAAGCATAAATATACTAAATTTAAAAAAAATAACTATGAATGTTAAAAAAAGCATTTTACCCCCAATAAAACTAAAAAACAGAAAAAAAAGTCAGTGAAAAAAATATTTTAAAAAGCGCCCTATATGTCACGGAATAAAAAGCGCAGTAAAAATAATTTTGGTAGCTAAAGGAAACAAAATAGGGCAGTAAAACCGCCACATGGGTAAAATCCCTAAAAAGTGTCTGGTCCTTAAAGGGGTTGTCCCGAGGCAGCAAGTGGGTCTGTACACTTCTGCATGGCCATAATAATGCACTTTGTAATGTACATTGTGCATTAATTATGAGCCATGCAGAAGTTATAAAAAGTTTTATACTTACCTGCTCCGTTGCTAGCGTCCTCGTCTCCATGGTGCCGACTAATTTTCGCCCTCCGATGGCCAAATTAGCCGCGCTTGCGCAGTCCGGGTCTTCTGCAGTCTTCTATGGGGCTCCGTGTAGCTCCGTGTAGCTCCGCCCCGTCACGTGCCGATTCCAGCCAATCAGGAGGCTGGAATCGGCAGTGGACCGCACAGAAGAGCTGCGGTCCACGGAGGAAGAGGCCATCTTCAGCGGTGAGTAGAGAAGTCACCGGAGCGCGGGGATTCAGGTAAGCGCTCCGGTGAGCTTTCTTTACCTCCCTGCATCGGGGTTGTCTCGCGCCGAACGGGGGGGGGGTTGAAAAAAAAAAAAACCCCGTTTCGGCGCGGGACAACCCCTTTAAGGTACAAAACAGCCTGGTCCTTAAGGGGTTAAAAGAGTAACCTCATTGTCAAGGGAGGATAGCAATACCCATTTGTTAATTTGCTCATACATTTCCAGCAAGAATAACAAAAGGAGAAGGCAAAGTTCTACAAAAAGCTCCAGAACTGTTACTTTAAACGGTATTAAAGTATTTACTAAACCGGACCTGTGAGGGGAGCTACAGGCTCTCTGTAAGACAAGACGCAAATGCAGTCCACAATACAACCTCTTACCAAGGCTGCTGTCATTATCCTCCGTCTCGCTGGCCATTTTGAACAAGGTGAGTCTCTTACTCTCACATCTCTCAAACAACTCCTGCAAGAAACAGAAAGCATAAAGATACAACTGTGTAAGCAATAAGCAGGCGCTCCAGTATATAGATATCAGACAGATAGACATGGGTATTGTAATGGAGTCAGAATGAGCTTCAGCAGCCAAAATATGCTCACAAATATGCGTCCCTTTGGGCAGTAAGTACCGGCAAGAAGGCTGCTGTGCATAAATCTACATACCATACAGGTAATAGTTTACCCCTCTAATCGGTGATTGGGGCACTTAGTGGGTTCAGATGTACTCTCTAATTTTATATATCTCACAGGAGTCCAAAAATAAAGAGCTCCATCTGATGACAAATACACTTTACATAGGAGAGCCGGTAAAATTCCCACAGTTACTCTACACACTTGCTATTTAAAGTGTGGACTGGTTCCCAACCAGCACAACAGCAGTGTTTTTAACCGTTTCCATCACGATACCTTTGACTCATTAACCCTTTCCAATCCAATTTTGGATTCCGGGTTTCCTAAAAGGCTTTCTCTTTTTGCTGTTATACAACGGTGCCATCTGCTGGCTAAAGCCAGTGTGTGTGCGCCAGAGAGGCTCCGAAAGCGGAGTGTCTGGCAATAGATGGTAAAAATACCCTGTCGGACGTCTTCTGACATTGGAACTGTGTAAGCTTCAATCAGAATGTAGGAAGACGTCAGACAGTGGATTGGAAAAGGTTAATGTTAACATGTAGCAATCACTTTTCTTCATCTACTGGCTACGGCTGAGGTTCTCCTTCGTACCTTCATAAGCTCCTTGTCGCCCTCTGAGGAGTCGTCTTTGCTGTAATGCGTCAACATTTCCTGCAGCAGCTTGACGTTGTTATTGACTTCCTCCAGCGTGTGAACTCTCTTGCTCACCCTCTGCATCCTCACCTCGTCCTGGCGATTACAGGATCAGAAGCGATATGAAAGCAAATGAGAGAAAAGGGCTCCAGTCTCTTGTAGGAGTGATCCCATCCATACACTACATCCCAAACTATTTTGCCCAGCTAGTGGTCTAAGGAGAGGGGAGCAAAATGAAGGATGCAACTCTGCCGAGATGTAGAAAAGGGAAGGGGGTGAATATATTAATATGTCAGTGGTTTTCTGATCTGCAATGTTCCAGACTGATACAATTACAGTGAGGTTTGCAGTGTAGCTATCTGGTTTTTCTACCATAGACTATGGCATAAATTAAGAGCATTGGTGCACATGCCCTGCTAGATACCCAACTTCCATCCTTTGTACCCCCAACGGGAACTTCACAATTCTTGTTTGCCTAAGCGAAGGAGCTGGTGACATCATCACCAGCTTGTTCACGCTTGCAAAGACTGTTAGGACAGACAAATCATGGTTGGGGATTGTGAACGTCTCATTCAGTGTTTCACATTCCTATGTGGGTCAGGAATGCTATCTTTTCTCCTTAGGGAGACAGTGAGTGAGGAGACTTATAAGGCCATTCATGCTCCTCTGCGAAATATGCAAATAAGGGAGATGGAACAACACCTCTGCAGCGCCACCTATTAGAAGGCAGCTTCCTGCAAGTCATTGTTAGAGTCTTTATACAAGCCTAGTAACAATGACTGGGAATTGAAAGCCAAGCAAGAATCCATACACAGACAGCTGTTTCTGGGTGTTTGCCACTCATCAGTGTGTAGTAGGTTTCTGGCTTGGCTAGTGAGAGGACTGTGACAAACATTACCTTGCAGGAAGCTGCCTTCCAATAGGTGGCACTGCAGAGGCATTGTTTCATCTCCATTATTTGCATATTACCCAGAGAAGCATGAATGGCCTTCTAAGTCTCCTCACTCACCTTCTAGGTGCTCTCTCCTAAGAAGAAAAGATAGCATTCTTGACCGACGTCACGGGCCTCTCGCTAGCCAAGCCAGAAACCTACTACACACTGATGAGGGGCAAACACCCGAAACAGCTGTCTGTGTATGGATTCTGGCTTGGCTTTCAATTCCAAGTCATTGTTACAAGGCTTGTATAAAGAGTTTAACATTGACTTGCAGGAAGCTGCCTGCCTTCCAATAGGTGGCGCTGCAGAAGTATTATTCCATCTCCTTTATTGTCACATTCCTATGTAAAACACTGAACAATCAGTGTTTAAATGCAACTAGAAGCCAACAAGTCAACGATGATCTTAATGCCGGCTGTAACTGAACGATGAATGAGAAGCGAACAATTCTTGTTTGGCGTTGCCTTGCATTTAAACTTAATCATTATCGTTCATTTGAACAATTTTTGGAACATTAATCATTCCGTCTAAACGCACCTAAAGCCCGCTCTTCTGAAAGCTGCTTTCTAATATACTTTCTAATAATACTCATTATTTTCAATATCTCTTTTTGCTGTCTGTGAACAGAAACATTCACACTGACTTATAATGGGTACATTAGGTTTTGTCTTTTGATACTGTCTAGAATAGCGCAGAAAAGTACTCTATTCTGCCTGTCAGGGGCGCAGCAGAAATGTGACATTGAGAACCATAATGGCTGTGAGAACAGCGCCTCAGTATATTACAGCTCTCATGTAATGAATCATGTACATGCGTGTGCAGCACAGTCTCAGGACTGGTCTGTTACATTACATATATGGACACGCTCACCTCCTTCACCATGGACTTAATAAGCTTGTTGGCTTCCTGGAGATCATCTGGGTTCTTACTTTTCAACAGTTTGGCTAAGAGCTGAAAAGCAATATAAAAAGACAGAATCTGTAAAGAGAATGTGACACCCAAGTAGGATAGACGGTGCCAGGCACAAACCTCTCTGCATCTACCTTAGATCTTTCTTCATCATCAAAAATCGGATTTTTGGCTCTAACCGGAGGTGAAGGGATCAAGGTTCGATCCACTGGGATCACAGGATCAGTAAGTACAATTCCTGGATAAGAGATTTACAGTGATGTTAGAGAGGCTACATTACAGCGCTCATTTACATATTCATCATACATATTATATTAGCAAACATTTACAGGACTCTCAGGTTTATGTGGCCCAACCAAATATGAACCTCACCAGTTAACAACATGATGACATATACTGTATTTCATCTAACACAATTTTCAATAATCTCATTCACTAAATCATGAAGGTGCCTCTCTGTTCTGATGACTGGCAGCGGTCCCGCAGACAGACCCCTACTGGCCAAATATTGATGGATTATAATAAAGGCAGGCGTTCAATGTTTAGTCCCATACTAAGAGTAGATGATCAATGTTTAGTCCCATGCTAAGGGTAAGCGATCAATGTTTAGTCCTATACTAAAAGTAGATGGATCAATGTTTAGTCCCATGCTAAGCGTAGAAGATTAATGTTTAGGCCTATACTAAGGATAGATGGATCAATGTTTAGTCCTACACTAAGGGTAGATGGATCAATGTTTAGGCCTACACTAAGGGTAGATGGATCAATGTTTAGTAGAGATGAGTGAGTATACTCGCTAAGGCACATTACTCGAGCGAGTAGTGCCTTAGCCGAGTATCTCCCCGCTCGTCTCTAAAGATTCGGGGGCCAGCGCAGGTGACAGGTGAGTTGCGGGGGGGAGAGAAGGAGAGAGAGATCTCCCCGCTGTTCCTCCTCGCTCTCCCCCGCCGCTCCCCAAATCTTTAGAGACAAGCGGGGAGATACTCAGCTAAGGCACTACTCGCTCGAGTAATGTGCCTTAGCGAGTATACTCACTCATCTCTAATGTTTAGTCCCATACTAAGCGTAGGAGATCAATGTTTAGTCCTATACTAAGGTTAGATGGATCAATGTTTAGCCCCACAATAAGGGTAAATGGATCGATGTTTAGCCCCATAGTAAGCGTAGGAGATCAATGTTTAGCCCCACAATAAGGGTAAATGGATCGATGTTTAGCCCCATACTAAGCGTAGGAGATCAATGTTTAGTCCCATGCTAAGTGTGGAAGATCAGTGTTTAGTTCCATACTAAGGATAGGAAATCAATGTTTAGGGTAGGCAATATTAATGGTTGGCAATCCGGATTCCGCAGCAAGTACCGGGCATAGCATGCTATGGAAAACCGCAGATCTGTAGCAAATACTGCCCATTACTTACTATGGAAATCCGCTGCTTCCTCCACATGAGTGGAAACTAATAGCGATTTTCCGCTCGCGGAGAAAAAATTGCAGCATACCCTATTTTTAAGTGGATTACACATGGACAGCTTCCATTGAACTCAATGGAAGCCGTCCGACTTGCAGCCGTTCCGCAATGACATTGCGGAAAGGTCGCAGGTACCCACGTCATCACCTAGCGTCGGCGCAGAAAAAGCAGGGATTTAAAAAAAAAAAAACAAAAAAACGTGACCTGTGCGGACCATCCACAGTACAGAGAAGAAGAAAAGACAGATACACGCGGATGCCAGCTGAGCACAGGGTAGGATTCCGCTGCGGGCTCGTGTGCAGCCGGCTCTAGGATAGCTGGATCAATGTTTAGTCCTACACTAAGCATGGTCAGTTCAATATTTAGTTCCATACTAAGGGTAGGCGATCAATGTTTAGCTCCAGTAAACCGGTTTAAAGATATGTAGTCAGATCAATGAACTGACCATCATCATTTCTGCACCAAGTATAGAGTAAACTGTACCTTGTCTCTTCAGCATCTGGTAAGCATCCTTAATTTTATTCTCCTCTGGTAGAGCTACCGTCCAGCTGTATAATAGGCCAACAACTTTGCTCTTGACCTTCTCGGACACCCTGTCTCCAAGGTACTGTGAAGGAAATGTGCCCGTTAGATATAATAAAGCTAGTAATATTCTATGTCATACATATTAATGTAATAGGCTGTACTCTTGTACGTCATGCAGATCGACCCTCTTGTTGTCAGTACCCAGGTGAGATTAGATTGGTTCACACTTACCTTTGGAGATACAACCTTGATTAGTTCATTCAAAAAGCGGAATTTGCCAACCTCGCTGTGAAATCTTCTTCCGCAGTTCTTCATACATGCTTCCAAAACCTGTAAGAGAAGAAAGAAGCACAACTGTAAATACCAGCACCTCACTGTGCACTCTGCATCCTAAAGGCAGGCTGGAATCCACGCCATTTCCACTGAACTCAATGGGAATAAGTATCATAGTTCAATCAGCATGGCAGGTTTCAAAATACACGTTGCCAAAAAAAGAATTGACACCGCTGATCCAGAAACTGCATCGAACGACCGCATGTGGATTTACCTCATTGAATAGGGCTACATCTGTATGCAAAACTGTGGCCAAACACTAAGGCTCAGCCTTGGTTTACATTGGCAGATCCACATTTTCCAATGCGGATCTGCCAAATAAAACTCCATATGAACTTATCTAAGTATTATAGCTATCTGATAAAAAATATATATTAGGCACCAACTACAGGCACAGAAAACTGGAACCAGCGAGGGCGATGTACTCACAGTGAGGGCCTGCAGTGCTTCCCATTCTTGTGGAGACTGGATTTTATGAGCCAGGAGTCTGACAGCGATCTGTGGACTGAGAAGACAAGAGAACGATGACAAGACTTCTGATACATTGTGCCCGATTCATAATGAGAGCTGGAAAGTCCAGTGATAGGGATAACACATGTGGCTGCTTGGTTGGTAACAACGGTCAACTAAAAAAAAACCTTTTTCTCTCATCGGCAACAAAAATACATTTTTCTAGACCAACTTTTCATGCCGATTCCAAATATGCCTTCGGTTTTCTCCTACCATGTTCAGTTTTTGAAATATGACCACCTATGATTTGTGCAGATTTTATGTATATAGTGATCCCTCGCTATATCGTGGTTCAATGACTGCGGCTTCAGTGCATCGTGGATTTTACACAGACCAGATATAATTCTGTTTTCAACGAGTTTTTCGATATACAGGAAATACAGTACGCCAGTGGCGCTTGCAAATGTGAGATTGTACACGGCACGCTATTGGCTGATGGAATGTGTTCTGTATCCTGGGCACTGATTGGCTCACTGATCGTATCATCGGTCTGTTTGTTCACTTTTGCGATTGTTTGGCAGTTCACCCGACAGATTCGTTTGTGTAAATATAACGCCACTGCTTTGTGGATTTTCACGCATCGCGGGGTCTCTGGAACGTAATCACCGCGATAGACGAGGGATCGATGTATTTCAGAATGTACTAGGAATCGTATCATTCCAAAATGCACCCCAGTAACACATATCATGCACCTTTATCATCAATTCAATCAATTTTTATACTTTTTGCCAAACAAAACATTACTACAATTTTGTAGATTTTTAAAAGATTTGCAGTATTTTAAGTTGTTGTCCTGCAAATAAGCCCTACCCTGATTTTTCAGGATTTTTGGGGAGGTTTGGAATATAAGCTCTTCCTTCGAAAATAAGCCCCGGCTGCATTACATTTAAAAAAAAAAAGCAATACATTACCTAGCAAGCTCGGTCCAGGCCCCTCCGGCTGCTGTCTAGAGCGCCGACGCGCTTCTTGCCGTCCTCGCCCGCCTTCAGGAAGCAATAGCTCTGATTGCCTGAACAGTGCTCAAAAACCAATTAATGCAGTTCTCAATGAACAGTGATTGGTTCATCAAGTGCTGCATTTATTGGCTGAGCAGTGGTTGAAGAACCATCGCAATATGGAGGCGGGATCTATGAATTGGCCAATCAATGCGACGGCTCAGCCAATTCATAAATCCCGCCTCCACAATGCAATGGCTGTGATTGGTTCTTCGACCGCTGCTCAACCAATCAATGCAGTGCTTGATGAAACAATCACCACCATCGCATTGGTTCATCGAGCGCTGCAGCAGCGCTCGGGAACCAATCAGAGCCATCGCTTTCTAGTGCAGGATTTATAAATTCAGCAACCAGAAAGTGATCTTCTGTGGGTCGGCTGAGGACTGCAAGAAGCATGTCAGAGCTCCGGGGATCAGCGGGAGGGACCTGGACGGAACCTGTTAGGTAAGTATAATAAGACATCCCCCGAAAATAAGGCAAAAATTAATATAAGACAGGGTCTTAATTTCGTGGAAACACAGTATTACAACCAATACTGAAGCATAATGCATCTTATCATAAAATCTAGTCCACCAACTAGGATGAAAAAAAGTTTGTTGGCCAGTGTCCAATTTGGTTTGTTACTAATTATAATTTAGGATGTATTGAGAGGCAGGAAGCTAGGGCAGCGCCATCTAAACATACAGTCCTGTTCAGGTATTTCTGGATTGTCAGAAAGAACTAATTATAGAGTATATGAATTGTAGACCTGTTCCTATCCCTAAAAACACAGGGTTTCCCCTCAACTTACCCTTCAAGCTCCTTGTTGATTTGGTCACAGAAACTAATAATATACTCCCAATCCTCTTGCCGGTTACAGGGGTTTGTGGCTTTATCTGCCGCAAGAAAGAAAGAAAGAAGAAGTAGTGAAACGTTCATTTATACAACAGTCAGAGATGTGAATGGGTCTACAAGGCTGGATGGCGCCGACACTACAGCCCTGCGATGAGCCCAATGCCATCCGACCAGGGGTGCAACTATAGAGGATGCAGGGGATGCGGTTGCACCCGGGCCCAGGAGCCTTAGGGGGCCCATAAGGCCTCTCTTCTTCATATTGGGAGCCCAGTACTATGAAAAAAGCATAATAGTTGGGGGCCCTGTTACAAGTTTTGCATCGGGACCCGGGAGCTTCAAGTTACGCCTCTGCATCCGACTCCTTTATTAGTACAATGAACATAGAAGATTTAAGCAGTGTTGTTGGGGGCTTCGTCACGGGTGCTGAAAATGGCATTCTCATGGACCCCCAGACGGAACCACTGTCATTAGTGAGATGGACACCACTTTTGATTCCACTTGACAAGGCTTCTTTTCATTCCCATTGTATTTGGAGCATAGATCAGTGTAGCAACTATATTGTTCTGTAGTCCAAATACAATGGGGACAAACTGAATCCACGTGAAATGGAAACAAAAGTGGTGTCTATCTCACTAATGACAGTGAATGGTCCATCTAGGGGTTCTGTAGCACCCATGACGGAGCCCCTGGGCAAAATCCTACAAAGTGTACAAAAACACTTAAAGAGAATGTCTCACGTACTTCATGTCCAGGGTTAACAAAAACATGCTTGTTCTCTTCCAAAACTAGTACACACCCGTTCATTGGTCGTGTGTGGTCCTTCAGCTCAACGTCAAGCAAGTTTATTGGTCTGAGCTGCAATTCCGGGCAAAACCAGTGGAAGGTGTGGCGCTGTTTTTGTAAGAAAACAGCCATGATCTCTACTTGTAGATGAGAAATAATATATTGTTTTAATACTGTGCTATTATTTTTTTTGTTTTTAAAAACTTTTCTTGGGGGCGGCCATATTGGAGACTCTTCTTTCCTGTTATAGTCAGTGCAGCAGGGAGGTTGGACATGTGATCGATGCGATTGCCAGACAAATGTCATAGGCTATTACAGTCCCCCAGAAGTGATGGAGTACAGCGCCTCCCCTAGAGGACAATCTATGTATAGCGCCGCTGTCCTGCCGCTATCTAACAGTAGAGATGTACTTTAATCATTCGCTGTCCAAAAAAAATTAGAAATAAAATGTGTTTCTCATAAAAACCGGATTTAAATACTGAGTGACTTTCTGATGATACATCAGGCCTTATTACTAAGTGCACTGGCATCGATAGCCCATTCAGAGCCGACATTGCCGGTCCCTATATAAAATACAGCAGCATACCGCACTGTTTTGACTGCTGAAATGC
>NC_089849.1:71449220-71521720 GCF_035609145.1 Eleutherodactylus coqui
TTCTTCTCCTCTTCTCTATGGGGCTCCGTGTAGCTCCGTGTAGCTCCGCCCCGTCACGTGCCGATTCCAGCCAATCAGGAGGCTGGAATCGGCAATGGACCGCACAGAAGCCCTGCGGTCCATGAAGACAGAGGATCCCGGCGGCCATCTTCAGCAGGTGAGTATGAAGACGCCGGACCGCCGGGATTCAGGTAAGCGCTGTGCGGGTGGTTTTTTTTAACCCCTGCATCGGGGTTGTCTCGCGCCGAACGGGGGGGGGGGTTTAAAAAAAAAAAAACCCGTTTCGGCGCGGGACATCTCCTTTAAGCCCCGTTTAGACAGGCCCATTTTTGTTCAGAAAATACGATAATCATTCAGCTTAAAGGGGTTCTGACATGAATACTGTTTTTATGCTTTAGCAGCCATTGTTCCCTGGTCTGCCTAATGGACACAGGGACCCACAATTTAATGGCTGTTAAAGCATAAAAACATAATACTTACCTTGTCTCCTGTTGTTGTCATCAGTGGGGTCATCTCCCAGCAGGCTCTGTTCTTCCTCTTCTTCCTCCACAAGCCGCCCTGCTCCGGGATTACGCGCATGCGCAGTGCAGAGGTGCCCTCTGACACGGGTCAGGACGGGCCGCGTCTCCACTGCGCACGCACAGAATCTCTGAGTTCAGCCAGGACGGACGGGCCGCCCACAGCAAGCATTGCTTGTAGCTTGCTTGCTGTGGGCAGCCCGTCCGTTCACCTCGGAAGTGGCAGACGGAGCAGAGCAGGAAGCGGTCATTTTGACCGCTCCTGCTCTGCTTCTACAAGCCACAGAAGAAGATGCCGGCTGGAGGGGACATGCCTGGTGATCGGACCTGGCCAGGCAAGGTGAGTAATATTATTATTTTTTTTTAAATGTCAGAACCCCTTTAAACACAAGAAAACGACTGAATGACGAACGAGAATCGTGAGGTTCTCACTCATTCGGTTTCACCCGGCATTAAAAACCAATGTCGTCTTGTGCAGTTTAAATAGTGATCACTCAGTGTGTCACATAGGAATGTGAAACGCTGAATGACAAACGCACAAGAACTGCACGATCCTCAGCAGACTGTATAAACAGGCTGCCCGAGCTGGTGATGACATCACCAGCTTGTTCGCTTGAGCAAACAAGAATCGTGAGGTTCTCCTCCTGTCAAAACTGTCAAAAGGGGCATTAGGTTTGTGTGTGTTTTTTTTTTTTTTTGTTTTTTTTTGTTTTGTTCCCCCCTCCTAATGTTCTAGTGGAGTGCAGCCTTGGGAAGCTCGGATTCCCTGCAGCAAATCTTGTTGTCACTTTAAGGGTGTGTTTACATATGTTGGATTTGCTGTGTGTTTTCTGTAATGGAAAATGACAATGACTCTCATCCTGAGTGAATGACTTACACCCTCCGCCCCTGATCACATGATGGTGACATCATCAAATGTCCTGCGTCCTTGTGCGTATTATGGGTGGATTACAAACCCCGCTGCGGGCATATATCTATTACGCTCAAGCTCAGTACTAGGGAGCAATTCCAGCAACCTCATTGGTTCTTATTCACAATTCCAGCAACCTGATTGGTTGTTTGAGTTGTCTGATTCAACCTGATTGGTTGTTAGTGCCGAGCTTGAGTATAATTTAGATATATGGCCCCTGCGGCTTCAGTTGCTGTGGAATACTGACTAACACCTAGCTGGACAGCAGCAGTGTGCGTACAGGACCTGTGGTGATGTCAGTCATGTGATCAGAGGCGGAGCATGTAACTCGCTGGGGGTGAAGGACCTTGGACGTCACCATCATGTGATCAGGGGCGGAGTATGTAAGTCACTGACGCACAGACAGACAGGTCATCATTAGTAGTTTGATTTCCACTTTTGGTGAGGGAACTGCAATATGAATATAATTAAAGGGGTGGTCTCGCGAAACCAAGTGGGGTTATACACTTCTGTATGGCCATATTAATGCACTTTGTAATGTACATCGTGCATTAAATATGAGCCATACAGAAGTTATTCCACTTACCTGCTCCGTTGCTAGTGTCCTCGTCTCCATGGTTCCGTCTAAATTCGCTGGCAGCTTGCTTTTTTTAGACGCGCTTGCGCAGTCCGGTCTTCTCCTTTCAGCACGAGCCGCTTCAGTGTGCTCCCCGCTACAGCTCTTCTGCGCATGCGCAGACGAGCTGTCACTGCTCGGTGAGCGCGCTGGAGCAGCCATTCTGTACCTTCCTCTGTTAGAGGAAGGTGCAGAGCTGCCCGAGCTGTCCGGAGAAGCTGTCCCGCCGTCCAGCTGTCCCGCCGTCCTGGTAAGTGATGGGCCGGGGGGCGGGCTGCCGCTGCGATGGGGGGGGGGGGGGGGGCCTGTCGCTGCGATATGGGGGGGGGGGGGCCTGTCGCTGCGATATGGGGGGGGGGGCCTGTCGCTGCGATGGGGGGGGGGGCCTGTCGCTGCGATGGGGGGGGGGGGGGGCCTGTCGCTGCGATGGGGGGGGGGGGGGGCCTGTCGCTGCGATGGGGGGGGGGGGCCTGTCGCTGCGATTGGGGGGGGGGGGCCTGTCGCTGCGATTGGGGGGGGGGGGCCTGTCGCTGCGATTGGGGGGGGGGGGGGGCCTGTCGCTGCGATTGGGGGGGGGGGGGCCTGTCGCTGCGATGGGGGGGGGGGGCCTGTCGCTGCGATGGGGGGGGGGGGGGCCTGTCGCTGCGATGGGGGGGGGGGGGGGCCCTGTCGCTGCGATGGGGGGGGGGGGGGGGGCCTGTCGCTGCGATGGGGGGGGGGGGGGGGGCCTGTCGCTGCGATGGGGGGGGGGGGGGGCCTGTCGCTGCGATGGGGGGGGGGGGGGGCCTGTCGCTGCGATGGGGGGGGGGGGGGGGCCTGTCGCTGCGATGGGGGGGGGGGGGGCCTGTCGCTGCGATGGGGGGGGGGGGGGCCTGTCGCTGCGATGGGGGGGGGGGGGCCTGTCGCTGCGATGGGGGGGGGGGGGGCCTGTCGCTGCGATGGGGGGGGGGGGGCCTGTCGCTGCGATGGGGGGGGGGGGGGGCCTGTCGCTGCGATGGGGGGGGGGGGGGCCTGTCGCTGCGATGGGGGGGGGGGGGGCCTGTCGCTGCGATGGGGGGGGGGGGGGCCTGTCGCTGCGATGGGGGGGGGGGGGGGGCCTGTCGCTGCGATGGGGGGGGGGGGGGGCCTGTCGCTGCGATGGGGGGGGGGGGGCCTGTCGCTGCGATGGGGGGGCTGTCGCTGGGGCCGGGGGGGGCTGTCGCTGCGTCGGGGGAACTAGCGCTGGGCCGGGGGGGGGGGGGGGGGGCTGTCGCTGCGTCGGGGGAACTAGCGCTGGGTCGCTGGGCCGGGGGGGGCTGCCGCTGTGATGGGGGGGGGGGGGGGGGGGCGCCGCCGCTGCTGCGCCGTTTACCTTCTGCCTGGCGGTGGGTGACAGGTCGGCGGTGTTCACTCCAGGGGTCCGGTCGGCGGCTGCGGGGCGTCTGGTTGCCATGGAGACACAGCTGGTAGCGTCTCGGGAGCGCGCACGTTGGGCTACAGCAAGCGATGCGAAAAGAGCCGGCGGCCATCTTGGGAAAAAGTTTTATAAGTTGCTGAAACGCTGGAACGGTAAGTAGAAACCAGCTAGGAAAGTCATTTACAGGGGTAATTAGTAATGTATGTTTAATTAGGGGGACTGGGCAAAAAAAAAATTCACTGCTTCCTCGAGACATCTCCTTTAAGCTTTAAAACATTTAATAGGCAGTTCTGTAGAAAACAATCTTATGTTCAAGTTGTAGTCGAGCAGAGTTTGCCACTTTGTACAACTGCAAGCTAGCATGCTTATAGCTCTATACTCAAGTGCAGTCAGGTTGTCTACTGGCAATGTGCTCACATGTAGGAGGTAATAGAATTGATTCCCCCCCCCCCCATGAGTGCCTCTCACTTGTACAGGATGATAAAGACCACCTATCGTTTCTCTTCTGCTAGGTTTATTAAGAAGCAAGGATTAGATCGACTTTTCCACGAATGTGACTCCCACATGTGGCGTCTTGGCGAGCGGCAGATTCCAGAGGGTATTGTGTTAGACGGTGGCTCGGATTGGTTTGCTCTGACTCGTACGTTTGTGAACTATGTGACCTATACCAAGGATGTCCTGGTGTCCGAGCTGAGGCACTTCTACAAGTACACCCTGCTCCCCGCGGAGGTCAGTGACTACAACTATCCCTGCCTAGATCATTGATGGTCACTGCTAATCGGCACAGCTAAATGTCTTCCCTCTCTTTCAGTCCTTCTTTCATACGGTCCTGGAGAACAGTAAAGATTGTGACACCCTTGTGGACAATAACCTGCGGGTGACCAACTGGAACAGAAAACTGGGCTGCCGGTGCCAGTATAAGCACATTGTGGACTGGTGCGGCTGCTCCCCCAATGACTTCAAACCGCAGGATATCGTACGACTGCAGGTAATCTTAGTTAACATGAAGACTTCTTATTCTGCGCTGCCCAGTTATACAGGGCCCTAGAGTAATGGCTGATTCAGATGACGTTACTGATGATGGGGCACTGTATTTAGTGATCCTATTGCTTACACTATATTCCCAGTAGTGAGCTTATATAGTGTTCATCCCAATGCTGGTGCATTGCTTTGCTTGGGGTTTGCTTAAAGTGGTTGTAAACTTGATGGCGTATCCTTAAGAGAAAGGTGGCAGTCCATTACTTGGGACCCCTTTTATCAGCTGTGCGCTTGTGTACTGAGCTGATTTCTGCAGGAAGCATACAGATCTGTTCCCACTGCAGTGGTGAGGCTTGGTACTGCAGCCAATGTTACTATTCGGTTCAATAGAAACTTTGTCTGGAATGCCAAACTGGCATTGATCTTCTCCATGCCAGAGTGTAGTGGATCAGCGAAGGTCACAAGCAGCTGAGCCTGAGGATAGCCCATTAATAGTTTGCAACGTCTTAAATCTAATGTAGATATTGGGCAATGATAAGCCATGTTCCTTAGCTTGTTCCCAACCAAAAGTGGACTTCTATTTATTTATTTTTTAGGTAAAGTCGTTAATTGGCCCTGTAGTTCTAACAGTCATTCTTCTCATCTCCTTGTAGCAGGTTACTAGGCCAACCTTCTTTGCAAGAAAGTTTGAGTCCTCTGTGAATCAAGAGGCCTTGGATATTTTGGATGCTCATTTGTTTGGAGAGCCAGAACCAGGAATCCCCGGTCTGAAGGCATACTGGGAGAATTCCTATCACAACATGGAAGGACTGAAAGGCCTCACTGATGTCACTCTGACGGCATATACATCTTTTACACGATTGTCACTACGCAAACTTCAGACCCCTGAGCAAGAGAACAGAAAGTCTGCCTGCAGGTAGGGGGAATGGGTGAATTCTTCTGCAAACTCCTGTAGCCTTTTTAAAGTGGTCACCTTTGTGGTGAAGTTTATTTAATTTTTGTCAGGATGGTGATAACTAGACAATTAGTGGGGGTCTGACTACTGATCACTGAAACAGGAGTTACGAAGGTCCCTGAATGGACTGGTGGTAGAGCATGTGCACCTCTGCTTCATTCATTTCAGTAGGACTTCTGGAGATGGCGAAGTGCATTAATTCAGCAAACTCTGGCAGTCCCAAATGAATGGCACAGCAGTGAGCATGCTTGACTGCCGCTCCATTCATCTAGGGGTCCCAGTGTCAGACCCTACTGTTCAGCTAGTTCTCTCCTGCCCACAAGATGAGGATAACTTTAGTTTGCAGGATAACCATTTTAAGATCTGGCATTTTATCCCTCTCCGGCAGCTTCTCTGCAGATGGCTTCCCTTCAAGCGTCGAACTCTACTTTTACGATGACCGCTTCCAAGGTTATTTGGTGACTCAGAAAGTCCATCCAAGTGCGACTCTGGAATTCTGGATGATGCCAAGAGGCAGCCTGAGAATAGTTGACCAGGTTGGAGCAGCTAGTCGTATCCAAAGTCTGGAGGCAAGTTGTAATAGATTTTCATGTTTCTGACTAATTCCACTTGTACATATTCGGGCATCTCCTTCAGTTGAAGAAAAGAAATCTCAAGTAGGAACAAGTAGCAGTTGCTGTCTTTATTGATATTTTCAACATTTTTTATTTTTTTTAATTTTCCTTCTCCCTTTCTCTACTACTTTCCAATGATTTCTATTGATTTTTCTAGGTGGGCACTGAATGGGATCTCAAGGAGCGGATATTCCGCAATTTTCGGGGTCTTATTGGGCCCATGGATGAGCCAGTTGCTGTGCAGAAGTGGTCTCATGGAGTCAATGTAACCGTCACTGTGGTCTGGATTGATCCTACCTACATCATAGCTGCATCATATGACATTGCTGTTGACACAGAGGCTGACTTCACCCAATACAAGCCTCCCTTATCCCGCCCGCTCCGTCCTGGGGTGTGGCATGTTCGGCTGCTGCATTTTTGGGAGTTGCTGGCTGAAGTAAAGTTTCTAGTGATGCCACTGACCTTTAGGAACAAGGAGCCACTACAGAAAGGTACATTTGTATGTGTGAGGTACATGTGGTACAGTTATTGTACCCACTGAGGAGCGCCTAAACCAATATTACACAACACAATTTTATTACGGTTTCCCTCTCAGCTGATTGGCTGAGAAGATTTGTGTGCTGCACTCCACAAGGAAGGAGCTCTAATTTGGCACGTCCCCCCTGTAAGAAATATGGACCATATTATATATGCACTGTGATGTGATATGTAAAATGGGGTATTTCTTGTATGCGAATTAAAGCTGGAGAGTCGTGGACTTTGGGCATGTCTGAATCAGTGTGTAAAATGCTAATTGTTTACTCCTGATTCTCACATTAAAAATACTTTTGAGGTCACTCCCGAAATACACTGCTCACCAGCGCCGACACCTGAATCTTTTCTTTCGAGCAGGCAGGTACTCGCTAAGGACAATACTCGCTCGAGCAATTGCCCTTAGCGAGTATGCTCGCTCATCTCTAGTTATAAGCCCCTGGGACTTAACTTATCCCTGCAGGGTTTAGAATGATAGGGGAGTGGGATCCTTGGGAAAGGGAGGTGTACTTGTGGCACTGGGTGGAGGTAGAGACCAGAGGGTGGTGTGTACCTTCGTATGCTACAGTATAACACCATTGAGTTGTTTGTAAGTTTAAAGGGGTTTACTGACCCATTTAAACACTGGTGGCAGTGTAAGAGGTGACACAGGTATTAAATACACACCTACATCCCTGCTGCCACACTCTAGTCTTCTGTTTGTGCTCTGCAGCAGCCACATGGGTTGTTTACCCACATTACCGCTGTAGCCAATAGGAGCGCAGACAGGGTTGTCATCAGTGACGTCTCATAAACCTAAAGGCCCTGCTACACGCAACGATTATTGCTCAAAATTTGTTCAAACGTCCAAAAGTGAGCGATAGTCGTTACATGTAAACACGGGCGGTCGTGCACGATTTGTTCACCGCGGCTGTTTACCGGCATAAAAAATAGTCGTCAAGCCTCTCAAAAGACATTCCATTTGAATGGAATTCATTCAGTCCTTTCGAGCGGCTTGCTGACTGGAGGGGAGTAAACAATGTGTTTTTGCCTTGCATACCTAAAAAGTACATTGTTTACTAATGTCAGGAGATGACCAGGGAATCCTGCCAGCCAGATAATCCCTTGCATAAACACACACCCACCTGAGCAAACAACTGCTACTGAGTTTACTTTCGCTAATGAGCAAATGGAGATGATTAAAAGCAATTATCTGTACGTGTAATTTTATGCCAAAAATTTCGTTAGTTTGTTCAGTCGTGTGGCTGCTTTAGTAATGTTGCGTGTAAAGGGGCCTTAAGTTAGAAATCCATGTGACATACATGTATATTTCAGGACGTCATCAGCCCTCTTACATCACTTGTCAGATGTGGGGCGATAGACCAGCGCCACTGCGAGTATGTAGATTTTAATATAGTTTTGGACACTGGGCACCTCTGCTTCATTCATTTCAGTGGGGCTGCTGGAGATGGCTGAATGAATGCACTTGGCTATCTCTTGCAGCCCCAAATGAATCATGCAGCAGTGAGCATGCTTGACTACCACTCCATTCATCTGGGGGTCCCAGTGGTCAGACCCTACTGTTCAGCTAGTTCTAACCTATCCACAAGCTTAAACTTAAGCCAAAAATCTCTGAAAATGTGATTAAAAAAAGTGAGAAACGCCACTCGCTTGTTCCCTTTTTTGGCGATCCTGGTTGTAAAATGTGTGCACCTTCTACAATATAGCTTAGATTGTGCCCCCGTAGGCGGGTGGGTAAAATTCTTCCAACCAGTCTCCTCTTTCACGAACACATTTCATAGGATTATAAGGGGACCCGTTCACATAACAATGGAATATTCCTATTTACATCAGTCTGCACATAATTACCTGCTGGTCTCTCTACTCTTCCAGGTGACAAGTCTCTACATGCAGGTCCACCTCGAGGACAATACATGGAGCAGAACTTTCAGGCTTTAAGTGGGATCCTCGATCTTCCTCCACGGGCAGAGATTGAACAAGAAGCTGACAAAAGATCTGAACTTATGGGCAAAGATTTGGAAAAATGGGCAGATAACAGTTTAAGTGGTTTCTGGTCCGTTGGGGGAATTTGCACAAAGACTGCCTCAGTGTTATGCCCATCGCTTCCAGTCTGCTCCGACACGTACTGGAGTTCTCTGTCCCCTGACCCTAAATCTGATATGGGCTCGATCAGACCCGACGGTCGCCTGAGGTAGCAGAAGCTAATGGCCTAAAGACTCGTACATAGTGGGTAATGCTACTTAGGACAGGTT
This sequence comes from Eleutherodactylus coqui, assembly GCF_035609145.1. Lineage (NCBI taxonomy): Eukaryota > Metazoa > Chordata > Amphibia > Anura > Eleutherodactylidae > Eleutherodactylus > Eleutherodactylus coqui. The sequence goes on from NC_089849.1 coordinate 71,457,991, forward strand.
TATTCTGTAGGTGGCATAGCTCTGCGGACGTGGCCTGATCACTACACACCGGAGCGAGCGGGTTTTGGCGGTTGACGAGGATCTAATGAACATGACTTCAGAACCACTTCTATTCTCATTTAATTTCCATGATCTGCAAGGTGTGCCAAGCTGGTCCAGCATTCCCCATGTGTGCCAAATGTGTTCTGGCCATGGACTAATCTGCTGCTACAAGACCTGAATTGACCAAATACTACATGGGTAGACGCTACTATTCCTGCAGGGGCTGGTTCCTCTGATGGATGACTATATATTTCTGTACTGTGGAGGGAAGGGAAGTATGGACCCTATGATGGAGAACGTGGTAAAATCACGCCGCCATGGCGAACTCTTTACAAGTGAATTCATTAATGACTGCTTTTTCAACTTTTCGTAGCAACTGGTACTGTGTGCTAGCACTGAACCGGCTCTGCATCCATCCCTTACGATACTGTCGGCAGACGTAGCGATAGCTGCTAGGAGGAGGGGCAAGTTTAAAATAAAGTTTACCAAAGGTTGCCTAGGCCGTGCAGCTTCCTGTGTAAATGGTGTGGGGCTGGCGCCACCGGATAGTGAACCCGCAATCATTCTTGTGACACAATGAAGCACTTTATTAATTGGCTTTTTATGGAGTGAGATCTTGTCTTAATAAATGATGTTATAACCACTGCGTCTGTCGTTGGGTAGCAAACGCCCAAAATGACTCATTTTAGATTATAAGGGTACATGTGGTGACATTCACAGCCTTTACACTGGATGAGATTTTATTAAAGTCAGCGTTCACAGCCAAAATCTCTACGGCAGACTGTTTTGGTGCGTTTTTTAATTAATGATTACAGTTTTCTAGCCAAAATACTGTTTTACCTGCAAAATGGCTTTAATGGCCGCACGATTTTGCCATTAATCTGCATGACCTTTCAGCCATTCAATTAAAATCCATGCAGAACTGCAACATGTAAATCTTGGTTAAGGCTGCAGTCATACTGAGCAGTGTTCTTGTAATTTCAGATGCTGGGAAAAATCAGATGTAAAATGCATATGCAATGTTGTGTTCTATCAATGATCTGCTGAACCAATCGACCATGCTATAGCTTGCTCCATCAGCAGCAGCTGGACCGGCAAGGAGGGGACTCTTGCTCCCCCTTAGCGATGGGCCAAACTGCTCGTCCCTCTCCTTCCCAAGCTTTAGGTCCGGATCCAGCCTATAAGGTCAGCCAGAGGCTCGGCCTCATAGGCCACTGCAACTGGCAGACCCAGAGGCTATATTCAAGCCACACATTGGGTCCCCACATTCACATCAGAGGGGCCTGATGGTTGACAGAGTCCCTTCTCTCTGTCAGCTTTTTACACACTGCGGTTGCACTGACTGTAGTGTGTAAAAGGTTAAACACCAGGGATCTGAGATTTCTTTGGTCCCTGGTGTTAGAGCAAGTGTCTGGCTGTCGTCTGACAGCTGATGACTCTCTTCCCCCACCACAGGAGACACGCAGCGGGCTACTAATGCAGAGCTGCCAAAAGAGGGAGTTGCTAATTAAAGACCCTTAAAGGACGGACGCTGTCAAAAGACCTATGGGCAGTAGTTAAGGAGTTTAAAAGGTCAAATATTGACATACAAGAATGCTACCTTCTACTAGGTGGTGCCCTTGTAGCCTCTTTCTTTTGCATATCTGACATAGGGTATTGCATGCCTTGAGGTTCTCTCTCCCCTGGGCTGTGATGTGGGATTATAAAGCTGAAGAATAAGTGATGGTAGTAGGACTACTTACCCCTTTACAGCAGTTAGTGAAGCTCCTGTGCACAGTTGGTTAAGTTTTCTTTTACCTGGATAGTTTATAACCATCTGTATACTGCAGCTTGTACTGCTTCTGTCTATGTGTGTATATAAACCATAGAGCAGCGTACAGACACAGCTCTAGATAATAGTGGTTTGGGTAACTGCCTGCATTATAATCTGCTATTGTGGTCTGCTCAATGCATTTAACAAGAAGCAGCCATACTCTTTGAAAGGTCTTGGAGAACACGAAAAATCCCAGAAGATTGGAAAAGGGCAAATGTTGTCCCTATCTTAAAAAAAATAAAAAATAAAAATATGGACCCAGGAAACTACAGGCCTGTGAGCCTGACTTCTATACGGGGAAAGATCTTTGAACAAATTTATTAAACCGCATGTATCCAAGTACTTGAATGAGAATGTAGTAATTAACTGGAGCCAGCAGGGGTTTGTAACAAACAAGTCATGGCAGACAAATCTAATTTCCTTCTATTACAGAAACACTGACTGGGTTGATCAGGGAAATGCAGTAGATTTAGTATATCTTGACTTTAGTAAAGCCTTTTGACTAAGTATCTCATCAAACTGTGAACGACCACTTGTTAGTTAATATGTATGTGAGTGCTTTTGATGCTCTGCCCCTGGTGATGTCATCACAGGTCCTACAACATATATAAAACACAGCCTGACCAACAGAAGAACACCACAGTTAGGGCTCTTGAAAAGAGGACGACAAAAATGACAAAATGAGAATACAACTAAGCCGTTATCTCAGACACAACTCAGCAGTCCTGACAGAAGACGCCAACCTCCCGTCACCTCAGAGGTCCGGTAGGCTGAAGTACCTGCAGTGACAGCACTGCCGTGAGAGGAGACATTGTGTAGTTTGGTAAAAGAGATCTGGTGGGCTAAAGGACCAGCGGTGACATCACTGTTGTGAGAGGAGCCAAGGTGCAGTTTGGTAGAAAGCACTGTATACTGGATAAGCCACCATCAGCCACCAGGACTTGTGATGATGTCACCATTATGGGAGCATCTATGTGGGTGGAGTCAGGAATCACATGACCAGGGGCTCATCACTGTATCCAGGAGTCTGGTGATGTGTGGAATGTTTGGGGTCAGGATGGATGTAGTAGAGCGCTGTGTGTGTGATTATAATGGATTTACTATGCAGCACAACTGTGTGTAATGTATGGGAATCAAGATGAATGTAGTAGAGCTGAGTGTGTGATGTGTGGGGATCATAATGGATGTACCATAGCTGTGTGGCGCATTGTGCCACCAGAAACACAGGGTACTATAATTTCCCAATAATTACTAGTACCATACTTATTGAATAAATGACAAATTATGGGATTGACCAGGCAACTGTTAGGTAGACTCACAACTGGCTGAGTGGTCATAAATGACTACACATCCAATTGGAAGAATGTAGCAAGTGATGTATTAAGAGAAGCATGGGAGTCTAGATCATGTGAGGTCACTATCCCCCTCTACTATTCCTTAGTCAGACCTCATCTGGAATACTGTGTCCAGTTCTGGGCACTCCACTTTATAAAAGACAGACAAACTGGAGCAAGTTCAGAGAAGAGTTACCAAGATGGTGAGTGGTCTGCAAATCATGTCCTATGAGGAACAGTTAAAGGATCTGGGAATGTTTAGCTTGCAAAAAAGAAGGCTGAGAGGAGACTTAATAGTTGTCTACAAATATCTGAAGGGCTGTCACAGCGCAGAGGGATCAGCCCTATTCTCATCTGCAGAAGGAAAGACTAGAAGCAATGGGATGAAACTGAAAGGGAGGAGACACAAATTAGATATTAGAAAAAAACTTTCTGACAGTGAGGGTGATCAATGAGTGGAACAGGTTACCACAGGAGGTGGTGAGTTCTCCTTCAATGGAAGCGTTCAAACAAAGGCTGGACAAATATCTGCCTGGGATGATTTAGTAACAGCTGTGGCAGAAGTCCGCAGCATTCTATTCCATTGCTTTCAATGGGCCGATCCCATTGAAATCAATGCTTTCTGCCAAGCCCCGCAGAAAAATTATCAGGGAAGGGCTTGAAATATAAGCCCTTCCCCGATAATCTGCCAAAAGTGCTTAAAAAAATTTTGAAAAATTATTACTCACCTCTCCTGCGCTCAGCCGCGTCCTCCTGGCGGCTCCCCTGCACTGCTATTAAGCTCTTTCAGCAGTCGGGGATTTAAAAATCCCAGCCTCCTGAAAGGGCTGTGCAGATTGGCTGAGGGCTCAGCCAATAGCAGCTACTGCTTAGTTATTGGTGGAGCGCTCAGCCAATGACAGCTAGCCCTTAGCTATTCATTCATGAATAGCTAAGATATAGCTTTAACTTTAGTCTCGCATCGCAGTGGAGAAAAAAAAAAATCACCAGTGGGTGTCCACCCTAATAGTTTATACACATGGGTGATTTCCTATTGGACTGAGTATCCAAGATAGGACATGCTGTGATTTTCCTATTTTTTGGACAGTACTGCCCATTCATTCCTAAGGCTGGAAACAAAAAAAAATTCATTACATGTAAATGCGATTTGTATGGTGCCGCGCCACCGTACATCACTTCCCTCCTGTCCATACACCACCCAGCCCGCATACACTGATTCGCTAACATACAGACTAAATACCCCTCTAATACAAAGCTCACATATTCGCCTCCAGGACTTCACCAGAGCAGCACCCATCCTCTGGAACGCTCTACCCGGAGGCATCCAGACAATTCCTGATGCACGAAATTTCAGATGTGCCCTAAAAATTCACCTAAGCTAAGCGCTGGCTATAATTGGCTGAGCGTTCAGCCAATCAGCATAGCCCTTTCAGGAGGCGGGGATTTTTAAATCCCCGCCTGCTGAAAGTGCTGGAATGCAGTGCAGGGGAGCCAGCCGAAGGACGTGTCCGAGTGGCTGAGATGTGAGTAAATTTTTTTTTTCGTTTTTCTTATATTTCAAGCCCTTCCCTGAAAATCATGCTGCGGGGGTTGCCACAAACCACTGCTTTCAATGGGGCCGGCAGCAGCGCTGATTCTATTGAAAGCAATGGAATAGCATGGTGGACTGCTGTCACAGCTGCGGCAGAAGTCCGTGATATTCTTGCGCTGTGAGGCGAGTATTTTCCCTTGCTCTCGCAGTGCAAGAGAGAATAAAACGCCCTTACAGTAAAGAACCCCCGTCTATGTTGGTGATGAAAACTTGTATTGAGAGATCCCTGTATTGTCCCCTCATGTATTTATACATAGTTATTTGATCACCCCTTAGCCATCATTGTTCTAGAGTAAATAATCCCAATTTTGTTAGCCTCTCTGGGTATTCCAGTCCCTTCATTCCGTTTATTCACCCCTTCTTGGAAACCCCTCAAGCACTGTAACATCTTTCCTGAGCACCGCTGTCCAGAACTGTACACAGTATTCCATGTGTGGCCTGACACAAAAGCAGTTTAAATTTGTACTTGGCATGACCGACTTAGCGTCTGCGGCCGCAGTACAGCAAAAGCGGGCATGTGGTGTCGCCAGCCAGGGTCAGAGCTGGAATCCGCTGCAGGAACCAGTATGCGGAATCCGGCTCTGCCGTGTGCAGCCGGCCTTAAGGTTCTTTTACACATCATTGCTGAATAGTCGTCTCAGCAATAATCGCTTTCACACAGGAGTATCACTCAGTGAACGGAGGCGGAGTGCGCTGGAGATCATTTGGCTCGCCTCCACTCACATTCATCAGGCAGTTGTTCATAGATGGACGACTGCCTGTTTATACAGGCCAATCATTATTTAATTTTTATGTCTGCAGAAAAATTATACCGAACGAATATTGGTCAGATTCCCACAATCCAGCGAAAATCTGAACGATAATCGTTCCGTGTAAAAGGGCCCTATCTGTACTTTGTCTCACTTCTTTAGTAGAAAAGTCACAGACAGGGAGCAAATATACTCCCCAATTGGTAAGGGGGATGATAACATGTCCAAAACGTCCTTGTCTTGTATCCCCCCCCCCCCCGCCGCAGGGCTCTCCGGAGGCTGTATAGGGTGACAGATGACAGTAACGGGCTCTAATCTTTCTTGACTGATGGCACTTGCAACTTCCCTCCTTTAGGCTGCCTGTCCACAGCCAGGACGAAAAATCGGTAACGATATTCAGTCGTGGGCGAGGAGGAGGAGGGGAAGGGGGGGGGGGGGGGGGGAAGCATGGACAGGTCTCCGTGATGAGCCTATGTAATACATAGGCTCACCATGGAGATTCACAGAATGCAGTGATTTCAATTCCGCGTTCCGCGGGTGATTTATCGCAAGCGGATCATTGCCCGTGGCCAGGCAGCCTTACACACAAAACTTGGGTTGCAAAATCTTTCATGTTGCTCCATGACTTTAAACAACTGCTGCCCCCCCCCCCGAACATTGCACCTCTGATATTGGTAACATTTATAAGCCAAGACCTGAGTTCTACTTCCTATTTTACCCCAAGTGCTTCCAGTTATGGCATATTACACAGGTCCTTAGCAGTGAAATGGTTAAAGGAAATTCTACTGCCATCCTACTGGCACTGCAGACACACCAGTGGCATGGGCCCACGTCTCCGGACTACTATTACCCCAAAACAGGGCACTGACTAAACCGTCTGAATTACTTGCATATCGCGGATGAAAGAAAACATGACTTTGTAGTAAAGATTAATTTAGTAGGTTCTATACAACATCCAGCGATCACATCATCTCCACAAGCTTAAAGCTGTGTTGCTTCTGCTTAGGAATCACATTTATAAAGGTCTTGTACAGGACGGCACCGAAGGGCAGTTTACTGACAACATCGGTGGTTTCACGGCTACGAGGCGGCGGGATGTAGACTTCTTTAGTGTAACGCACGACTCCATCCTCCAGAGCAAACAACGTGTTGTTACGTCCGATCCCCACCTACAAGATGCAGAACAGGGTTATTCTCACCGCAATACTTTTAGATTTCCCATTATTTACTTTTTTCATCGACATGATCCACAACACCTTTCATTCACATTAGTCCGTGTCCGGGTTCTCAAGCCATGGTCTTACCCTACAGGGTCCAGGAGTGTCCGATGCTGTGTGACTAACAGGTGGAGCAGTGTACTAGTACAACCTCGGGAGTATCTGGCTAAAAAGCCATTTTACATAGCTCGACTCTCGGGCACCAACGATCCACTGACAAACAAGTGAACGTCGGCTGATCAGGACTTCTTAGCAAGCATAAAAATGGTCAATGAATATCTGTACGTTTTCCCATGTAAAACGTAGAGACGTACTGCCAGCTCTATGGGGAAGAACGATTATTGTAAGGATCGATCATCCCCATACTAGTGATTGTCAGTCCGTGTAAACGAGCGCCTATTGACATGATTTCTCAACTGGTGCTGGTTAGATCGGGCTGAGAATCTACAGAGTGCCAACGACTGGTATAACAGCCAGTCTACACAACACCCTTAGGTGGCATTCACACAGGCTGAGAAACTTAGGGTGCATTTACACTGCAAAGAGGATTGCTCAAAAGATGGCTTTTAAGCGATCATTTTGCATAAACTACTACATGGCACTAATGCCTATTAGTACGGAGTAGCAACCTGTGAGCCACAGGGAGCTGTAGTCAGGGAACAGACCTCCCGCTGTTCCCTGATTACTTTCGCTTTGATCTGCCAGCAGGGCTGACAGCTGAGAACAGCTGATACAATGTTATCAGCTGTAATCAGCTCTCTGTGGACAGACACAGTGTGCGATCCTGCTGATCAGCTGTTCTGTCCAACAATGGTTTTTGAGCAGAACTGAAAACCATCGTTCAGCAGATAACTGAAAGATGGGCACATTTAGACAACGATTATCACTCAAAAGATGGCTTTTGAGCAAATCTTGAGCGATAATCGTTGTGTCTAAATGGGCCTTTAGTATTTATGACAGCTATTCCTTTCTTTTTGCTATTCGCGGATAAGAAGAGGAAATACAACGTGTCCTGTCCAGGTAGATTGGACGGCACACGGACAAGTATCTGTGTGCTGTCCAATGCGAGTTGCACCTAAGATTCTGGGACACAACTCGCACTTGCCTACATAAGTAAGCCCTAATACTAAGTAGCTGTGCTCTATAGTTCATATACAGCTAGAGACTCACCTGAGATCCTGGATGCCAACGCATTAGTCTCTGAGTAGCAAGGATGTTTCCAGCATGGACAAAATCACCTGTAACAAGAGCGAGCTGTATAAAGCACTGGTATGGATTAAGGCACAGACCTGCTGCAGATTGTTCTGCAGCAGATCCACATGGGTACATACCCTCATACAGCTTATAGGGTGAGGCCCGAGTGCTGAATAGTTACCAAAAGGGTGCTTTCACACGGGCGGAATTATGATGCCAGGATACAGTAAGATTTAAGGTCGTGTGGAGAATTCTGCACTACTATGCGGATTTTGATGCAGAATTGAAAATGGCTGAAAGCTGCATGCAATTCCACATCAAAAATCCGCATGTAACCGTGTAGATTTTGGTCTGGATTTCCGCAACGGCAAATTCGGTTGCGCTACGGCAGGAAGCATGTGAAATCAGAACAGCGACTACAGTCAGCCGCCTCTTACCGAAATTAATAGTGTGTGAGAAATAAGTCTCTTATATCGGCCGGGTAATAACAAGGCTCGGCTGAGTACAGCAGGACACAAACTCACCATCTAATTTCTTGAAACCATATCTCTGGCCTGGACTCTTTCCTCCCAAGTTCTTGGAGTGGGTTCCAGATTTCTTTGCTGCCCCTCTTGCCAGAATCCATGTTACAGGGGCCGGAGAAACTGGAAGCAGATAAAGGCTTTATGGGTACAGGGTATAAAAGGCATCTTTACATGGGATCCCCAGCGGGCATATAACCGCTCAAAAAAGCAAATTCAAATGATAGTTGCTCCACGTAAACATGGCCACCGACCAGGTGAGGAACAGCAAGACGCTAATTGTCCCATTTCGGCTTACCAAAAATCAACATTGATTTATCAAACGTCGTCTGGTGTCAAGTTATAGTTGTTTGGATTTGAACAACTTGCAAACAAATTTGCATTGACATCCCCTCTACGAACTATACAAGGGGCGTTCACTAAAGATTCCCCCTGACCCCCTTCTACCTATTGCAGGATGCTTAAACGGCGCACGTATAATGAAGTCTCTATAGTTTACGCGCCAATTTGCAGCTTTGAACTGATAACGGTCTTTCTTTTCCAGGTGCTGAAGTGGTGCGAGGCCTGATAACGGACCCAGTGGGATACAGAGCAGGCATCAAGTTCCTTTACTTGATGACCCCAATGGAGCCGGTCGATGAGATGACGGAGGTTTATGGGGAGGATTCCCCTCATACGATGTAGTCAAGAACTGGCATCGCCAATTCAAATGTGGTCGGACTTCAGTGGAAACGGCTTCAATTCCAGGGCGACCCCACTCCGCTATTGATAAAACACACCATTCTGCAAGTGGAGGCCGCCATTTTGGAAAATCGCCACGCAACCATTCACGACCTAGCCCAAACTGTCAAGATTAGTGTGGGGTCCGTGGAGAATATCATCCAAGACCATCTCCATATGCATATGGTATCCGCTCGCTGGGTTCCCCGGCTGCTCACACCTTTCCAGAAGCAGAATCGAGGCTCTTTGGATGATCTGCTGTGGAAACCAGGAGGCCTTCTCCAACAGACTGATCACACCGGATGAATGCCGGGTCCATCATTGTGATCCTGAGACTAAAGTCCAGCCGATGCAATGGAAGCATCTGGACTCGCCGCCTCCAAAGAAGGCACATGTCCAACCCTCGGCGGGCAAGGTCATGCTTACAGTGTTTTGGGACGAGCACGGAGGCGTCTTGATGGATTTCCTAGCGATTACTGGGGCATACGATGCTTCACTGCTGCGGGAGGCCATCAAAACCAAGAGACGTGGCATGCTCAAAGGTGTCCGCCTTCTGCAAGACAATGCCCCAGTTCACAACTCACAGCCATGAAATTCTACCGCACCCCCCCCCCCCCCCTTATTCACCCAAAAGGCCCCATCGGTCTTCCACCTCTTTCCAGCAATTAAGTCATTTTTGTAGGGCGAGCGTATTCCAGATGATGAGACTCTGATTCCCGAAGTCACAACTTGGTTTTTGGAGCGAGCGGTCGACTTCTACAAGTGAGGTGCTTACAGCTGCATGAAGAGATGTAAGAAGTGTGTGCCCCCCGGTGGCAGCAATGTAGAGAAGGACTAATAACGGGGCCACGTTTTGTTGCTCTCAGTCCACAGGAAGTGAACGTTCCTCGTATTTCAGCAAACGGCTAATGAACAATTATCGCTGCGTGGAAGCAAACGAGCGACTGCTGTCCGTACGCTTCAGCGATTGTTTCTCCGTGTAACCATACATTTAGCCATATGAAGACAAAGAAAGTAAGGGCTGGGGCCGGGTGCAGGATCGGGGTCGGGTGCAGGGTCGGGTGCAGGATCGGGGCCGCACCAGGATAGGCTAATGATTAATAAATGGACCATCAGACCAATAAACGATCTGACCCACAGGGGTGAGGGTCCTGTGCACAAGCGCTTACAATCTGAGCGTCACACAAGGGGTACAGCCGTGCAGATACTGACAGACTGCATTGTGTTTAACGAGGTCCCCTGAATTAAGACCACCCTGCTGGTAGCGGGGGCTGAAGCATGGGGGGCTTTACACCCAACAAGTAGGATTCAAAAACAAACCTCAGTGAATAGTTGGATTACCCACATGACCACTGCAGCCAATAGGAGGCCGGACAGCGGGCATCAGCAGGGGCGTCGCGGAAACCTGCCATGGCTTTCACAACTACCCCTTTAATGGGGGCCAATATTTTGGACTGACAGACGTAGCGGAGTACCCTGTGCAGCTCCCTCAGACAGCCCCACGGGGCGAGTGGAGGGACAAACGTGACCGCCACTCCAGGCAAAGGCCGCCGGCCGTGGTGAGCATGGGCCCCGGTGGCCCCACCATATCGCCGCTCCTGTGGGTAGGGGTGAGGTTTTACACCCCGTACTGACGTGCGTTGTACACATATAGCGCACATCGCGTGTCACCGTATGGCGCAGGCTCAGGGACGGCGCAATGGGGCAAAATTGTTTGTTTTTTTTACATTTCTTTGTGGAAAAAGTTTTCCGAAAAATGATATGGATGTCCCGGAAGAAATAGCGCTACGTACAGCGCCTCTTCTGGTAAGATACCGGGCAGCTGAGCGGAACCCGAACGGACTCCATTCTAGTCAGCAGGGTCTGTCCGGTCCATCATGTCCGATTCATTCAGCCAGAGGGATCCCCCTTCCTCCTCTGTGACGGCAGCCTTATCACAGGGCGCCACGTGCGGCCATCCTCACACACTGGGAATAGATAGGCCTGTCCGGCCCCCACATGTCCTGGGGGGCCGCAGTATACAGGGTCATATTGGGGCAGATTTAGTAAACTGTCTGTAAAGCATTTCCTTAGCAACCAATCACAGTGCGGGTTTCACTCCTAAAGAGCAGAATAGAGAATAGAAGCCGCGCTGTGATTGGTTGCTATGGGCAACAAAGCGTTTTTTCCCCTAGTGTTAAGGTTATATAAGCAGGCATCTGATTGGCCGCTGAGCGCGACGAGTCGGACGGAGCGCGGTGCTGCACTGCTTCCGGTCCGGCTTGTAGGCCACGCATATGAGCTCCTAGGAGACACTTACCTAGCGGACGAGCCGCCGCGCACAGCGCCGACATGACAGCCGCCAGTATGTCCGTCACTTCCGCTTCCTCTCCCCATATCCGGCGGCAAGTTTAAAGGCGGCGGCCATGAGCTCGTCGTCCAGTGATGTGGAGGAGCTGCCCCCTGCACCCTTCCTGCTGCCGCCTGCACGGCAGGCACCTGTCATCGTGCTCAGCAGCGACAGTGAGGACGAGCAGAGCGCGGAGCTCCCGCTGCTGCAGCGCCTCCTCCTTCCGCCGCTAGGGGTCGCTGCACCGAAGAAGAGCACCGCCTCACGTGATCCTCCCTGCAGACCTGCTGCGCGGTATCCAGTCCAGTTGAAGCCTTCTTCCCGGAAACTTTCTGCCCCGCCTCCAAGAGCCGCGGCCCCTCCTCCGCGGGGCGCAGCGTCACGTGACCCTGATAAGATCTCCCTGCCCAGGAGGGGAAAGAAGAGGCCAGATGTTGTCACGGTCTACATAGATCCTGGTATACCTCGCCCCCTCTGTGCCTGCTGGGAGGTGTAGTGTATTCACCCCTGTGCTCTCTGTTGGGGGTCCATAAAATAGGAGCCTGCATTGTTGTAGCCTGCTGTCTTTAGACACTTCCCCGGGTATATACTGTGTATGGGCCTATAGATACCATGGGGAGGGAGGCCCCTCTATGAGCAGAGAGCTGCCCCAGCAGAAATGGCGCATCCGTTTAGTTGAAGTATGTGATGTGACCACAGCCCTACATATAGAGACGGGGGCCTGACATTCAGTAAGCGGTCAGTCGCCCTACTTACCTCCTGAATGACCGATCTGCTTTATGGCGGCTTCACGCGAACGTATGTGTGCGCTCTACGTAGAGGACAGAGCCGGCTGATCTCAATAGGCTTGTTCACACGTATCGCCCTGCAGACTGCTTGTGCAGAAGCCAAACGGAAACCATTAGTTTAGTCTCCTCCAAATATGGAACAGAGAAACCGAGCTCCCTGCTGGCGGGTAGTGCAGGCGTCAACGAGGCCACAGGCTGTTGTATGGTTAAGTAGGTCTGCTCTTCGGGGGACTGGGAAAGCTCGGTGACAGCCCCCTAAGTGCGGCCGCCTCGCCAGTGGATATAGTGAGAGTGCGGCCGCCTCGCCAGTGGATATAGTGAGAGTGCGGCCGCCTCGCCGGTGGATATAGTGAGAGGGCGTCCGCCTCGCCGGTGGATATAGTGAGAGTGCGTCCGCCTCGCCGGTGGATATAGTGAGAGTGCGTCCGCCTCGCCGGTGGATGTAGTGAGAGTGCGTCCGCCTCGCCGGTGGATGTAGTGAGAGTGCGTCCGCCTCGCCGGTGGATGTAGTGAGAGTGCGTCCGCCTCGCCGGTGGGTGTAGTGAGAGTGCGTCCGCCTCGCCGGTGGGTGTAGTGAGAGTGCGTCCGCCTCGCCGGTGGGTGTAGTGAGAGTGCGTCCGCCTCGCCGGTGGGTGTAGTGAGAGCGCGTCCGCCTCGCCGGTGGGTGTAGTGAGAGCGCGTCCGCCTCGCCGGTGGGTGTAGTGAGAGCGCGTCCGCCTCGCCGGTGGGTGTAGTGAGAGCGCGTCCGCCTCGCCGGTGGGTGTAGTGAGGGCGCGTCCGCCTCGCCGGTGGGTGTAGTGAGGGCGCGTCCGCCTCGCCGGTGGGTGTAGTGAGGGCGCGTCCGCCTCGCCGGTGGGTGTAGTGAGGGCGCGTCCGCCTCGCCGGTGGGTGTAGTGAGCGCGCGGCCGCCTCGCCGGTGGGTGTAGTGAGCGCGCGGCCGCCTCGCCGGTGGGTGTAGTGAGCGCGCGGCCGCCTCGCCGGTGGGTGTAGTGAGCGCGCGGCCGCCTCGCCGGTGGGTGTAGTGAGGGCGCGGCCGCCTCGCCGGTGGGTGTAGTGAGGGCGCGGCCGCCTCGCCGGTGGGTGTAGTGAGGGCGCGGCCGCCTCGCCGGTGGGTGTAGTGAGGGCGCGGCCGCCTCGCCGGTGGGTGTAGTGAGAGTGCGTGGTGAATACGTGGACTCCACCACTCCCCTGATCACTCGCCATATCCCACCCATACGTTTTAAAACTCTAGAGTACAGCGAGGCGGCCGCCAACAGAAGGACATTGGTTTCATAAATCTGCTTTTTTACTCCCTCTCGACACTTCATACGACTTGTTTGACAAAGGGGTGTTCCTTTCTGGAAAAGGGTGTGTGGCCCAAGTGCAACATTGTGTACCAAAAATTCTGTAATTTTGGCGCAATTTTTAACATAAACTAAGGGTCCTCTAACACTGTAGGACTGTCAGCAGCCTCATCCCCTGTACTCCCACAAGAGTGAGGATCGCTCATTGAACGGAGGCGGACTGGGCCAGGCATCCCTGTGCTCGCCACCTCCAGTCACCGGCTCACACGGGCCTGTAGCTTGATCTTTATTTTGAATCATCGTTCGCCTTTCAGACGTTGCCATCATTTACACTGAATGTTATCGTTTCGTGTAAAAGCGCCTTTCCAATCCTCTGTCTGACGTCTTCCTACATTCTGATTGAAGCTTGTACAGCTCCAATGTTAGAAGACGTCCGTCAGGGTATTCTTACCGTCTATTATCAGCCACTCCGCTGTTGGAGCCTCTCTGGTGCGCACACTGGCTTTAGCCAGCAGATGGCACCGTTGTATAACAGCAGAAAGAGAAAGCCTTTTAGGAAACCCTGAATCCAAAGTTGGATTAGAAAGGGTTAAAATTATTTATACGCAAGAAATCAATGGGTTCTATTCACTGCATCGTACATGCGTAATATGCTGCACAAATACGCCTGTGTGGAGCCCTTACCCTTCTGTACGTCTGTGGCAGCTGCCCGAGTGGGAGTGCCTCTCTCTGGTGTGGGAGCGGGCAAGAAGGCGTGACTATGCATCTTGGCTGGAGCTTGCCTGTGGCGCTTGCTCTTCCTTTAGTGCTAATGGCCAGCAGCTAATTAATCCATAATGTGGCTGATTCTGGCTCATGGTCATGAATTTGGTGCAGATTTTGACACAAATCTGTAGCAGAATTTTCCACTTAAATGCGCCAAATAGTGAGGATCCTCACCAAACTCCACAGCGGAAAGTGTGCAGATGCCCATCCTAACCCACCCTTAGAGCGATCTACAACTTGCCGGTTTTGCCCAGGGCTCTGCCCGGTTACTAGAGTTCTGCTTTATAGATGACTTGTGAATATTTGTACATCGTCTTATATAAACCTCACCCCTATCTTCCCAGTTCTCCTCCAGGACGGACCTGGTGGACAAGTGCTCAGTGCCCTGCAGGCTCAAGAAACTCCATGCATCATCCAGCCACAGCCGGTGCCGAGGAGCATCACCTGGAGCCGAGCCACGGAGGACATGGATGTGAGTTGTGTTAAACGGGTGGTCCAGGACTACAAATTGCGGCATGTTCTATTTTGCTGCGTGCTCTCGCATCGGAGCATCCATTCTTTTCAATGGGGTCGGCAGCAGCAGCGTTGGTACCATTGAAAGTAATGGGAGAAATTCTGCGATCTTCTGCCGTGCCTGAGGATCCCTGCACCCCCGAAGTGATGCGAGGCTGTTTGCCCATGGAATAGCCTTGCATCCCTGGGAATTTTACATGCATGGCGAGCGTAATATTGGGGCAGAATTCACCCGCGATATCGCACTCACCCCTGTGAAGTCAGCCTAATTAGGACACAAAGTGTGACTTTGGGCTTTGCCGCTGCCCGCACCCTTCCCTTTCTGGTCTAGGGATGCACGGATTACAGCCGTTTGTTGAATTCTTAGAAAACTCCTTTAATATAGTAATCGTTGTCACAGTTTAAAGGGAATGTGTCATCAGAAAATCACTCCGGGCTTTCTCACACAAGCGTTTTCCATGGGCGTATCGATGCATAGCGTACTGCTGCGTGCCAACAAAAATATCTTTGCGTATGTATGCATGTAATATGCGCCAAGATAGTGCATGCTGAATTCTTTTTTGCGCGGTGTGGGAGAGGCACTGTTGAAAGTTGTGTAAAGTTACTTAATGCACTTAATGTAAAAACCACTCGCGTGAGACAGCCTTTAATAATAATAATCTTTATTTGTATAGCGCCAACTTATTCCGCAGCGCCTTTAGGCTGGATTCACACACGGCAGATTCCCGACGTAAATGTAGCGGTTTGGCCGCAGCGAAAAACCGCGACATTTCCACCGGAAGAACCGTTTGAAGTGGCCCGGCTGCTCGCTCTTTCGCTGCGGCCGGCGCTCCCATAGAGGAGAGCGCGGCCGCAGCGGAAATAAAAAAAAAAATAGACATGCTGCGTTCGGCAAATCCGTGGCTGCGGTCGGCAAAGCTGCGCCGCAGCGGCGGTTTTTGGCGGATTGGCCGTCCCGTGTGGACGAGATTTCTGAGAAATCTCGTCCACTTGGCTGGCTAATCCTGAGATTAGTGGCCGCATGCGGATTTGCCGCGGCGAAATTCTGCACTGAATTTCTGAGGCAAATCCGGTGCGTGTGAACCCAGCCTTATTGTGTATATAAAGATGTTATGTTAAACATATTTTTAGAGATTTTTTTTTTTGACCCTGGGATCTACATTTTAAAGCATTCCAAAATCCTGCATGTTTCACACTGACCACTAAGCCTAATAGTAGACTGACCCTTCCATTCTGTAAAGACACTTTTCAGCAATCCTTATTGAAAGGTGACACCTATATATAGTTAACATAGGAACAACAATTAAAAATAGGTGATGGTCACAGCTCACCTCCAACCCCTCCCTGCACAATGACTTCTGCCCAGGTTACAGAACATGCCTAGAACAGTCTCCCATAGAAGTGAATGGGTCATCTCTGTCCATTGTGTGAATGAATGGCCTATGAGGCTGTTGTAAAGAGTGTATCTGCAGTTCAGGCAAGATGGCCGCCCCCATAGTCATGTACAGACAGTCAGAAAATAAAAAACAGATTTGGAAAAAAGTTTCACTGTCTGGTTTTAGAAGTGTTAAAAGCTGCGGTGGAGGATCACTACTTTCCTGAAGTAATGTATCGAGGTTTTAACACAAATGCCTCACATCCGTGGGGAAATCACACGTTGGCGAGCGCGATATTGGGCTCAATATTGCACTCGCCTGTGTGAAATTAGCCAAAAACAGCAATACTTGCCTCCTGTGTCCCCTGGGTAAGCAGCACAATGGCTTCCGTGACTTTCACAGTCCGTGTTTACGGTGGAAGTCACGTGACCACTGCAGCCAGTCAGAAGCTGCAGCATCACCATCCCAAGCTCCTGGCATCATGGCGCTGATGTCAGGAGAAGGATAGTGACGCTGCAACCTCTGATTAGCTGCAGTGGTCACCTAACTTGCACTGCAAATTCAGACTGGGGGAGCTGTTGGGCTGCTTATGGGGGAAAGAAAAGAGGTGAGCATTGCTTGTTTTGTTTCAGGTCATGGCCAGCTGTTTCTAAAATGTTTTAAAAGTGGGACGACCCCTTTTAATTATTAAAAAAAATATATATATTCAGTCATATGTTCCATTTATTAAAAAAAAGCATTGCATGGATAGTTAGAGGGTCCCACTTGTTGGGTGAGCAGTGGCCCCATGCGTTTCCCGAAAATAAGACACTGTCTTATATTATTTTTTGCCCCAAAAGCAGAACAGTGTCTTATTTTCAGGGGTGTCTTATACTTACCTAGCCGACGGCATCCCGATACCTTGCGCTTGTCTTCCGCGCTGACAGCATTCTCTTCCTCGTAATGGGGCTTTAAATACCCTGCTTCCAGCAAGCAAATGCTGTGATTGGATCACAAGCGCCACTGACTCAGCCAACCAGAGCCAGCGATGAACGAATCACACCCATTCAGTGATGTCATTCACTGATTGGCTGTGAATGATCGAGCGCCGGCACTGATTGGCTGAGTCAATCACAGCACTTGCTTGCTGGAGGCAGGGTATTAAAAGCCCCATCACCAGAAAGAGAATGCTGTCAGCGCCGGAGACTAGTAGGTGAGTATTGCAGGGTTTTGTTTTTTTAAGTCTAGTGTAGCTAGGGCTTATTTTTGGGAGAGGGCTAATATTTCATGCCCTCCACCTGGAAAATCTGGGTAGGGCTTATTATTGGGGTAGGTCTTCCTTTTGGGAACCACAGTAGGTGAAGTGACTATCAGCCACAGACTGAATAGGCAGGCGGCCGTGTATGTCCACAGCTGTCTCCATACAGGCTATGGAAGGAGCTGAGAAGCACTTTGATGATTTGTCACTGCCTATTGGAAACTCTGCATGAGGTTCTCCTTTGTCAAATGTAGTAAGATGGACGGACCTGCGTGTGTGACTAACCTAAAACCTTCTCGCCCAGGGAGACACTGTTTGCCAAGAAGAAGCAGAAATGATCGTCCTTGTCCCTGGAGAAGACTTTGTTGCCATGGTTCACAACAGTAAAACAGTGAGGACTCTTCTCTCTTCCATTTCAACTTTCAGATAAGAAGACTTGTCCATCCCGTTATTCCACGGACTCTTTTTCTTGTATTACAGGATAACGGTCCTAACAATGTTACTTTAAGCAGCTTCGTGGCACATATTATGGCCAACAAGCCATGTGCCATCCCGACACTGGTGGTAATGGAGGTAGAGAAATACTTCAAGTAGGTCTTGGGAAGGAAGGTTATAAATGTAGAAGACCTAGATCGTCATCTCACCATTCTCTTAATTTGACAGGACCCAGAAGACAAAGAGCAGGAAGAAGCTGCAGGAGGCCGTGCGAGGAGACAGAAGGCATAAAAGGAAAGACCAGGAAGAGCCTCCACAACTAAGCAGAGTAGATGTGGAAGAGGTAGGGTGCTTCCTGGCCACAAGCCTGGGAATGTCCTTCTCTGGTCATGTATGACCATGTTTGTCATCTCCTCTTTCTTTCAGGCCCTGTTGGTTTTACAGCTGCACACAGATGTCCATGTTTGGTTCCTGGAAACCTCGAAGGAGTTTTCTGACTTTGTCTCCATGTTCAGCAAAGCAATGGCGGAGGCTCCAATGAAGTAAAGACACAACTCTGAGATACTTCACAATGGGTTTATTCATCTCAAGGAAGAAAATGGTTGATGAAATCATAAGTACCCGAGGTTACTGATCCTCCAGATTTAGTAACATTAGTGAGGGTCTATCCAGCACTTTTATTATTGAAGACCGTATAAAGGTTTTTTCAACTGAATAGTTGCGGGCAGGTTATTACTATAGTATGCGAAGTGGAGATTTTGCATGGCAGTTAGCTTGGGTTGAAGCGCATCAGTTTGATATGAATTGTTTAATGCACCCTAGGGGCAACATGCCCATCTGCGCAGTCTCTAGCCAACAGGACATGTCTGATTTTTGTCCTGCTACTCCTAAAGTAACTGCACTTTCATAAAACATTTGATATATCCTACAGACATGTCTCAGCACCCCAACCCCGCTGATTGCTGAAATGAAAGGATAAAGTGTTTACCCCAGTGTTGTGCCCTTCGGCTGTGATCATTAGTCTTCGACTGTTCTCAGCTGCTGAAGACGGGCTCATAAAAGCCTATAGACGTCTTTTATAGACATCAGGTAAAGAGTAACGAACATGGCCAAAGGAGTGCAGCGCTCAGCACCCAGACCCCCATTGATCAAAATTTTTGACATGTCTCTGACTTTGTCAAAAGTTTTACTAAAGTGCAGTTAAACTTTAAGAAACAATGGCTCTTTTGATAGATATAGTCTACTGCTGTGTGGTTGACACCTTAGGGCTGTATCATTGCTCCTTTAAAGGGGCTGTCCCGAGGCAGCAAGTGGGTCTATACACTTCTGCATGGCCATAATAATGCACTTTGTAATGTACATTGTGCATTAATTATGAGCCATACAGAAGTTATAAAAAGTTTTATACTTACCTGCTCCGTTGCTAGCGTCCTCGTCTCCATGGTGCCGACTAATTTTCGCCCTCCGATGGCCAAATTAGCCGCGCTTGCGCAGTCCGGGTCTTCTTCTTTTCTGAATGGGGCTCCGTGTAGCTCCGCCCCGTCACGTGCCGATTCCAGCCAATCAGGAGGCTGGAATCGGCAATGGACCGCACAGAAGCCCTGCGGTCCATGAAGACAGAGGATCCCGGTGGCCATCTTCAGCAGGTGAGTATGAAGACGCCGGACCGCCGGGATTCAGGTAAGCGCTGTGCGGGTGGTTTTTTTAACCCCTGCATCGGGGTTGTCTCGCGCCGAACGGGGGGGGGGGGTTTAAAAAAAAAAAAAAAACATTTCGGCGCGGGACAACCCCTTTAAGCCAGGGGTCCCCAACTCCAGTCCTCAGGGACCACCAACAGGTCATGTTTTCAGAATATCCTATAATAAGAACACCTGTGGCAATGTCTGAGGCATCCACAATAATTACATCACCGGTGCAACACTGAGGAAACCTGAAAACATGACCTGTTGGCGGTCCCCGAGGACTGGAGTTGGGGAACACTGCTTTAAGCAACTTAATAGAGCAATCCAGGCAAAACTGTTTCTTTGCAATGCCTAGTATCTAACCATAAGTTCTAACCGCTAGATGAAGTATTTAAAGAAGTATTCCGAGACATTAATGGCATATCCACAAGATATACCATAAATGTGTGATGGGCTTAGTAGTCCACTAGCTGGAGATGTGGCAGCGCATGCTTGTCGTTCTCTCCATTGCAGTTGTGAATGCTCAGCTGTTTCTGTGACTTCCGTAAACTATGATGGGAATAGCCACATGTATGTGAAACCACCTCACCTCCCTTTCTGGAGTGCTAAGCAGTGGACTCCCCTACTTGGAGTTCAAGAAGTGGAATAAAATTAGTGCTCCTTTAAGTTTAATTACGGTCCTTAGGGGTGGTTCAGTATGTGACGACGTGCCCTCCATGCAGCTCGATGCAAGAATGTAATGTACAAGGGGCATTGTGGTATGCCAACTGCACATATGGCATGGTGGAGATTTCACTCTTACTGTACTGGCTTTTATTTTCAGGAGGCAGCGGGATAATTCATCCTTTTCTTTCTACCTCGATGGTGAGTGGGCAGCAGGGTTTAAAGTGGAACGCTGTGGAAAGGGCCTACTGGAAGTATGGAAGAGGCAGATACAGCAATTCAATAGAGTCAGTGTCGAAGTGGCGAGTGCTATTGTGGCAGTCTATCCCTCTCCTCAATTACTGGTTAAGGTAAGTGGACCTTTGAGTTGAACATAATGGGTGGAAGTATTAAGAATGGCGTTTCCCACTCCACTCTTAATTCATACTTTTTTGTCTATAGGATAGATGATAAATGTATAATCGTCGCTGGTCCAATTGCGTGTAGGGTCAAGTTTCCCTCAGTGAATAGAATGGCAGCGCACATGCCATGACCACCACTTCATTCCCTGCTAAGGGCGCATTTAGACACAACGATAATCGCTCAAAAGACTTTTGAGCGATCATCGTTGTGTCATTTATAGCGCAAGATGATCGCTCAAGATGAGCGATCACCTTGCGCTGCCAGCGGAGGATGCAGAAGACAAGTGGGGTGTCCCTGCTTGTCTTCTGCATACAGCTGTTCCCCCCCCCCCCCCCCCCACTCCCCCCCCCCCCCACTCCCACTCCCACTCCCACTCCAGCACCCGCTTGTTTTCTGCACAGAGAGCCTGGCTGTTATACAGCCGAGCGCTCTGTGACAGGTATGGAGAACACAGCTGGACCGCTCTGTTCTTCATACCGAGCCTGTTATCAGGGGCGGGATACAGATGAAGCAATAGTATCGGCTGTATCCCGCTGTGAATCCCTGATAAGGCTCATCGTTGTTTTTCAGCAGGCTTAACGAAATCTGCACAATGGGCACACATTTACACACAACGATTATCGCTCAAAAGACGGCTTTTGAGTCAATTTTGAGCGATAATCATTGAGTCTAAATGGGTCTTAAGAATGGTTGAGATAGCCATACAGTGAATGAAGCAGTGGAGGACCATTGCTTCAGTCAATACGGGGATGTCTCATACTCCCTGGGGGACCCAATGATCAAACATTTATCCTGTGGATAGGTGACAAATGTTTTAGGTGGATAATCCCTTTAGAGATGCATGCCTCTCAATAAGCTTAGTGTATCTTGGACTGCCCGTGCACTATAAACTGTAAGGTAATTTACACCTGCTATGAGCACCTGTAGATTTGCACTGCAATTTGCAACAATTTCCAATATAAGGCATATAATGCTCCCCACCATTCCGCTCAAGATGCCCTCTTTACTTGCTACTTTTCAAAAATGGCGTGATGTACATCATAGCGCAATTTGTCTACACCATAAAAGTGGGGAAAAATTTATTAAGCCCGACATTTCTGATGGCAGGTTTAGTAGGATTACCCTCAATGCACCGTGTGCTTAATACATGAACGCATCCTGGCAGGTCCATGCGCCTTCTCAGATATGTATTCCTGGTCTTGACTAAACGTACATCTCTGCAATAATTTACACAAGTTGCTAGCATAAATAACACATAAATATGTTGCTATGGAGTGGCCACACCCCTCCAAAACAAGCCACACCCACTCCCCATTGAAAGTGGCAAGGCCGATGCAGAAGGCTGAAAAATTGCAAAGTTTGCAAACTGCTCTCGTGACGAAATTTGCAACTTTTCTACAGCAGTTTTCTGGCATACCTCTCCGTAAATGTCCCCCGTGGGGTAACGCCTTCAATAAATTTCCCACATAGGATTTCTATAATGCTGTATTTTCCACCTCAAATTGTGAAATGCTGGGTGAGAGACAGATCGTATTGTGTACAACATGTCGTCATATCTGTCTAGCAATGCATTCTCACGGCTTTCAAGACCCCTTTCTGGGTGTCATTAATAACTGACTCTTCCTCAGGCTTATCATCGCTGTCAGACCGTTGCGGAGCGGCACAATCTTTTAAGTGATATCCTCGTGCGTCGTGGTGAAGGCATTATCGCTACCACTAGACGGGTGGGCCCTGAACTGTCCAAGCGCATCTACCTGCAGCTTATGTCTTCAGAACCAGAGTTATCACTGGATTTATGATGGAAGAGGAGACTATTGCTGCTGAGACGTAGCTTTCATTTGGTTTGTATTTAGAGATGAGCGAACGTACTTGGATAAGCACTACTCGTCCGAGTAATGTGCTTTATCCGAGTACCTCCCCGCTCGTCCTGAAAGATTCGGGACGCGCTGCGGAGCGGGGAGCTGCAGGGGAGAGCGGGGAGGAACGGAGGGGAGATCCTTCTCTCCCGCCCGCTCTGCGACTCACCTGTCAGCAGCGGAGCGCCCCGAATCTTTCAGGACGAGCGGCGAGATACTCGGATAAAGCACATTACTCGGACGAGTAGTGCTTATCCAAGTACGTTCGCTCATCTCGATTTGTATTGTCGTCTAGTTGCTGTAGGATATATGACAATGTCAGAATCCATTGATCATGAAGTTTTGGATGGACTGGCCAATCCGTGCACTAGTCTGGGATCCACATTCTCTTAGTTCTGATTGTCACTTTAATATTAGACTGTTAGGACTGTAACTACCCTTTATGAATAGAAGATCAATATAAAATCTTGGATAATGGGGATACCCCCCCTAGAAATAATCTGTTTGTGTGTGTTCTAGTGACATATCTACCATTCCGCCATGTTGAAATTCCAGGCAGAGGGCGATCGGTCACATCTGTGGAGCCGCACAACACTGCAGACCGCTAGGGCCCTTTTACTGGAGGCAATAAATCGTTCAGATTCATGCATCCAGTCGGAGGCTGAACAATTATCATTTAGTGTAAAAGTACATTCCGAATGAACGAGAATTTGTTTGCTTCTCATTTATCATTCAGTTTCTGTCTACAGAAAACTGACCAACAGCTCGGCCCACAAACAGGTTCTCGCTCAGCTATGAACGAGCGCCTGCTTGCTGTGAATGGAGGTGGGCTGGCTGTAATGATCTGTTCTGCCTCCATTCATTGGCGATAATCGTTCCTGTGCCTTTACCAGGAAGGAGCAACACTGGGACGACCTGTCAGGCATCGTGTGAAAGGGCCCTTACCCCGTGTCATTGTCTCTCTGTTAATAACTGCAGGGCACGTGCTGCATTATCATCTAGAGCGGTAAAGATTAGAGGTGAGCAAGCATCGCTCTTCTCGAGTAACTGCCTTAACCGAGCATGCTCGCTCATCTCTAGTGAAGATTATATGAAACCCCTATATATTATTTGTTTACTGTACATGACTTTTTTCTAAATATATATGTATTTTCACATGTTTGACTTGTATTTATCAAAATTATTAGGAGGTCTTCCTCCTGAAATAATACGGCTGTAAATACCTGTAGAGGTAGTTATATATTCTGAATGAAGTATACACTTGGTATATAGGGTGCTCTGGTACGTCCACGATCCTGGTGTGCAGATAAGAATTTGATAACTATATTGAACAGAATGGGGCCTAATACTGAGCCCTGTGGCACACCGCTAGCAACGGTGGCCCAATCAGAGTACAAACCATTTATTACCACCCTCTGCTTTCTGAATCCGAGCGGTCTCATTTTATAGATCGACCTATTATGCAGCACGGTGTCAAATGCTTTAGAGAAGTCCAGATATATGAGATCAATAGACTCTCCCAGGTCCAGCCTAGAGCTTACGTCATCGTAGAAGCTGATCAGATTGGTCTGACATGATTCACCCCTCATGAACCCATGCTGGTGAGGAGTTACACTGTTGTTCTCCTTGAGGTATTCCAGGATGGCGTCTCTCAGAAACCCCTTGAATATTTTTCCAGTTACTGAGGTAAGACTTACCGGCCTGTAGTTATCAGGCTCACTTTTGGACCCCTTTTTGTATATTGGAACAAGATTATCTTAGACAGCTTGCTGCACCTTTTCGCCTTCAGAACTGCCTTCAATTGGTCCAAAAGTTCAATATAATACCTTGCATTGATGGTGAAACCATTTTGAAGGTAATCCACTAGCAGCACGCCCTCCTTATCCCAGATCTCTCTCACTCTCTCCCCCCCCCCCCCTCCCGCATGGTGCACGGACGAGTAAGCAGTTACTCAAAAAGACCGATGCTTTCTCGAGCATCAGCCTTAAACGAGCGTGCTCGCTCATCTCTAGTCATTATGCTTCCAAGAAAAAAATGCAATAAAAAGCGGTCAAAAAGTATTGTATGTATTCCAAAACGGTACCAACGCAAACTACAGGATGTCTCGCAAGAAATGAGCCATCGCACAACTCTATGGACGGAAAAATAAAGTTATTGCATGTGAAAGATGGCAGCAGAAAGTAGTTTAAAAAAAAATGAAATGTCTTCGAAAAAAAAAAAAATGGAGTACAGCAAAAAAACCCTACATACGTTTGGTATCGTAGTAATCGTACTGACCCATAGAATAAAGTTATCAGGTCATTTTTGTTGCAGTTTATGTGGCATAGAAACAAGACGCACCAAAAGATGGCGGAATTTTTTTTTTTCCATTTTACTCCACTTAGAATTTTAAAGGTTTTTCGGTACATTATACGGTACATTAAATAGCACCATTGAAAACTACAACTCGTCCCGCGAAAAACAAGCCCTCATGTAGCGACGTCCATGGATAAAAATAAAAGGGTTTTTTTTTTGTTTAAAAAAAAAAATTGTAAAAGCGGCTGAATGACTTCAAAATGAGAAGTGCGGCTATTACTCAGTGTTACCAGTGGAATCGGCATATTTTAATTGTACTGAAGCATATCCATTACTTTCGGGTATGAAAGTTTTTTAAACATTTGTTGCAGTGTAATCATTTGATTTTGCTTGTTTGAACGATTAATCGTTATGTCTAAAAGCACCCCAACTCCTCTTTGTGTTGTTAATGACCAGCAGGGTTCAGATTGTCAGTCCTTACCCTACATAGCAGAGGTGACCCCGGAGGTACACTGGATAGCATTGACACGAATGGGGATCTTAATCAGCAAGTACAAGCCCAAAGAGTTCCTGCTATCTTGGATGTAATATCTGGCCGCATCTTGAGAACCACAGCAGAACGTAGACAGGGTGTTGTTTATTATTTGTTCGTAGAAATTCGGGATCCATTGGAATCAGAAGGCAACATTATGGCGTCTTACAAAACCTCACGCTGTTACATCACAGTTACTGTTAAAGCCATCAAGAGCAGTTTGGTTACAAGCACTTAACTCAAAATGATGTGGAGAACCTGAGTTGAAGATGAACAGGAGCGGACGAGGGGCGGTTGGCAGTGGAATCCATTTTTTTTTTTTTTGAAGCAGAGTAATGCTTAATCCATATAAAAATATAGAGGGTCATTCTATATGTGATCTATATACACACAATGTGACTGTTTAGTACCAATCTCTGCCAACAAGAAAGGCCATAGAAATGTTGCAGGACAGCCAGCACCCCCCTAATACTGAGCAAGTAAAAACCTAGAGTCTTCACCCCTCTCTTATAACAAAACCCCTCTTTAAGACATTAGGAATTGATGAACGGAATACGTCGTCTTATTAAATATATAAAATACTTAAAGAGTAGCGTGGAGGAGCCCCCCAGACTTCACACACCCTTCTCATCACCAATGTCTCTACTGTTACTGCCAGGAGCCGAGCTGAAGAACACTCTGCAGTATATGGCAGCCCCTCACAGTTCTCACGGTTTCATCATACACTGTGTTGACGCTGGCGCACAGGCTCTGACTCTGCAGCTGCGTGTAGCGGCACGCTACTATACTTCCTGCGAGCATCATCAATACAACCATAATCGTCCACATCACTGCGCCGAGCCTCGAGCTCTTCCTCGGTTTTTGCTTTTTTGAAGGCTTACTAGAGATTTCTGCAAAGAAAATACAAGGGCATTAGTAAGAAGGAATTTAAAGGAACAGCAGCACCCCAGCTCTATAAACTATTCTACCTTGGTTTTTTGGCGCTAGGATTAATTAACGTGGAATTGCCATTCGCCATGTCAATCCTTAGGTCAGCATGAATTGGACTGTCAATGGTCAATTTATTCATATTGGAGGAATAAACTGAACACACAGTTAAAAGATGCCCTAGGATTGTTATTTCGAGCATTTGTTAACCCTTTCAAATCCCTGCCACCCACACACTCCCCAGCTCTTATTTTGGGTGGAAAAGCACATTCTGGATTACTCAACAGAAACACATAAAAATAAAAACTGTCATGATGGTTCTAGTAGCAATTTTTACATACATTTATATAAGACGATGCTATTCATTTCTAATTTCTCTAATGACAGATATCCCTGTAATACAGTGCCATATAGAGGCATCCTGTAACTGCATACAATGTGTATAGCGTATGTTTCTAGCACTATGCAGGACAACGCTCCGATATCAGAGGCTGTCCCGCGTGTGTATATTACACTATGCAGGACAGCGCTCCGATATCAGAGGCTGTCCCGCGTGTGTATAATGCACTATGCAGGACAGCGCGCTGATATCAGAGGCTGTCCTGCATATGAATATTACACTATGCAGGACAGCGCTCCAATCTCAGAGGCTGTCCTGCATATGTATATTACACTATGCAGGACAGCTCTCCAATATCACAGGCTGTCCTGCATATGTATATTACACTATGCAGGACAGCATTCCAATGTCAGAGGCTGTCCTGCGTATGTATATTACACTATGCAGGACAGCGTTTCGATGTCAGAAGGCCCCCGGCTGCAATGATACCTGCACAGCTCCCTACGATCTCATCATGACGGGGGCGTACGGGAACCTGGGACAGTAGTCGGGGGATTTGAATGCCGCTGTCAGAAATGATGGCGGCATTTAAATGGTTAACAGCTCCACTGAGCCACACAGTTTATCAGAGCTGTTGCGGGCGGGCGCCAGCTGTAACAGCCAGCACCTTTGTTGCATCGAGCGAGATCACCCGGCGATCTCCCTTCATACATAGCCTGAATGTGCAGGATGTAACTGCACATCCTATAGTGTTAAGGGTTAGAAAAGATAAGCTGCAAGTGGCTGACTGACAAGGTGGCTCATCTAGATGAGACTTCCCCTTTAACACAGAGACGTGAATGATGAATGCAGCCCTACCCTATACAAACTATTAGAAAGGCAGAATATATAACACCCTGTATGGTAACTGCTGGTTGTCAGACTCACTGTGATTGTCGGAAGGTGCAGTTTCTTTGTTCTTCTTCTTTTTCTTCATCTCTTGCTGAGCTGCCTGGAGAGCATCATAGTCCCTCCTCTTGCGCGCTTTTTGTTGAGCTTTCTGTTTGCGCCGCTGCTCCCGCTCCTTCTCCTCTTTTTGCCGCTGCTCAGCTTCACGCTTCTGTTTCAGAGCTACAATAAATAAACATGTTCACACCGGAAAATGGGACCGAAACCAGACAACAATCCCCTCTGAACTGCATGAACAAACCTTGCTCTTCCAGAAGTTTGCGCTGCAAATCTTGTTCCTGCTCGGCCTGGACGACTTTCATGTACTGCAAAACCTGATCAAATATTGAATGCAAGAAAATTCACATTTTAGATTTATCAAAAGGATACGAGATCTAGGCACCGATTTATCAAGTCAGGCATTTCCTACTCCGGTCTTGATATAAACTGCGCCGGAGTTGCATGGGGACAATTTTTTTTTCTTTTATATTTGGCGCATCAAACGACACTTCCTGTGTCAGAAATGTATGCCAGCTACAAGTATAGACTTGCTACATAATTTACGCCAGTTTCTGAGAAGAGCAACAAACAAAACACTACATGTAAAACCATCATAAGGAGGGTCATATATATATATATATATATATGGCCTTATAGTCTATTCATTAACCCTTTGCAATCCAATTTTGGATTCATGGTTTCCTAGGGGGCTTTCTCTTTCTGCCATTATACAATGGCGCCATCTGTTGGCTAGAGTCAGTTCTGCGGTATGTGACATGCTAGAGAGGCCCCCGACAACAGAGCGGCCAGTAATCTACCCTGCCGGACGTCTTTCAACATCGGAGCTGTACAGCCTTCAATCAGAATGTCTTTAGACGTAAGACAGTGGATTGGAAAGGGTTAATGTCAGGGCACATTAAACCCACAGGCGAAAATACAATACAGGGAGAAAAGTTAGTGAAAACTTTCAGAAACTTATAAAAGTTCAGAAAGTGTAAAAAGTCATCATCAACATCTCCCAATTACCATAAAGGTACAAGGTACAGCTTCGTACTCACCCGCTGGGCACACTCTTTACACTGCTTTTCATCCAAGCAGTCTCCGGCTGCTTTGGCCAGAGCAGGGTTCAGGGGATTATCTTTCAGGTCCAACCACTTCAAGCTCTATGTGAGAATAAGACGTGACACACGAGTGTTACAGCGCTGTAGACAGTCACATTACATCGACCAATTCCAATGTTTGCACGCGCTTACCTTGAGCTGAGCGAAGGTGGCCGGCAGCTCTGCTATACGGTTCTGGAGCAGGTCAAGGTGCTGTAGGTTCACCAGCCGGCCAAACTCAGTGGGAAGCTGTACCAACTGATTCTTGCTGAGATCCAACCTCACAATGTGAGTGAGAGAGCAGAAGTCACCCTGGAAAGGTAGTAGAGTTGTGAGCGCTATTTTACTGTATTTCTATTGGTCTGGTCACCACTACGGTCATAATACACAAAGTTTCTTGCTATAAAGCGTCTTACCGGTAACGCAGTCAACTTGTTGCAAGAAAGATCCAACACGGTTGCCTTGGGAATAGCAGCCTGAAAGCAGAAAACACAAAAAAATGGATGAATGACAAATAATTCCAAGTAAGGAATATTCCAGGAAAAACAAAGAAAAGCTCCATTATACAGCGGCCCAAGACTCGCCTAGCCGGCCCCTTATTCTGTCAGCTCTACCATTTTCATACTTTACTGGTGAGATATTCTAGTATTACCGTGTTTCCCCAAAAATAAAAGCTTGTCATACATTAAGTTTTGCCCCAAAAGAGGCACAGGGTCTTTTTTTCGGGGGCTGTCTTATACTCACCTAGCAAGCGCAGTGCGGGTCCCTCCCGCTGGCCTGTGGCACTCCAGCAGGCTTCCATGTAGTCCTCAATGTCGATGGACTTGAATACCCCGCCTCCAGCAAGCGATTGTTCTGATTGGTTCAGGTGCACTGCCTCAGCCAATCAAAGCCGGCGTTCAATGAACCAATCAGAGCCATTCAATGATGTCATTCAATGAATGGCTGGGATTGGTTCATCGAGTGGCGACTCTGGCTGAGGCGGTGCTCCTGAACCAATCAGAGCAATTGCTTGCTAGAGGCAGGGTATTAAAGCCCAGTCACCAACAAGAGATGCTGTCGGCATTGAGGACTACACAGAAGCCTGCCGAAGTGCCGCAGCACAGAGGGCGGAACCAGAACAACACCTGCTAAGGGAGTAGTTTTTTTTATTCATGTAGTGTAGCTAAGACTTATTTTCGAGGTAGGGCTCATATTTCAAGCCCTCCCCAAAAATTAGGGTACACTTTGCATTTAATTAGGGCATCCAAATAAAAATGGACGATTCCCCATTATGGATTCTATACAAGTGAGGCCTGGACAAAACTACGTCAGATCTAAATGCGAACTTGCAAAAGCTTAAAAGGCAGCAATGACCCAAGTAGTCACAAGTTTCATGACCCGATATCACGCTCAGCCGTGTGAAAAAGCCCAAGAAAGATAGGGCAAGTCCTATCTTGTCACGTACGCAGTATTAACAGGTAAGAATCCCACTCCGTGACAATAACAGTGCCATGTGCTTAAAGGGGTTGTCCCGCGCCGAAACGGGTTTTTTTTTTTTTTTAACCCCCCCCCCCCCCCCCCCCCCGTTCGGCGCGAGACAACCCCGATGCAGGGGTTAAAAAAACAACCCGCACAGCGCTTACCTGAATCCCGGCGGTCCGGCGTCTTCATACTCACCTGCTGAAGATGGCCGCCGGGATCCTCTGTCTCCGTGGACCGCAGGGCTTCTGTGCGGTCCATTGCCGATTCCAGCCTCCTGATTGGCTGGAATTGGCACGTGACGGGGCGGAGCTACACGGAGCCGGCATTCTGCACGAGCGGCCCCATAGAAGACTGCAGAAGACCCGGACTGCGCAAGCGCGGCTAATTTGGCCATCGGAGGGCGAAAATTAGTCGGCTCCATGGGAACGAGGACGCTAGCAACGGAGCAGGCAAGTTAAAAACTTTTTATAACTTCTGTATGGCTCATAATTAATGCACAATGTACATTACAAAGTGCATTAATATGGCCATACAGAAGTGTATAGACCCACTTGCTGCCGCGGGACAACCCCTTTAAGGCCTTACCCTCACATTTTTGTGCTTGTGTTTACATTGGTCAATTAACTGGCCGGACCCAGAAAAAACACAAACCTTTGTACTACTGCTTTCGCCTCTGCGCTGTCCTGTCCGTTTACACAGGGAGAGCGTAAGGCGAGTGCACAGTAGGGCGGGGCAGGAGCGCTGGACGTCAGTGAGATTGTCCTATCCGTCACAATTAGGACCTGTTCACACTGCCGGATGTTCATCCATGACACACTTCCCGATTGTCGTTCAGTTACTGCATGCAGAAACCCGAATGACGTATCGTTCCGTGTAAACACTTGTGAAGGACTGCCTGCTAGCTATGAATGGTACAGGAGGGCCAGAATGATGCCCGGCCGCTCCACCTCCATTCACCGGAATGAGCTGTCCGGGACCTGTTGCCTAACGGGTGGTCCCATGTAAAAGGCCCCCCTCTAGCTGTGCATGTAAAGAGTCCAGGCGAGCTGGCAAGGACTCCAGAAGTCGCTACGTACCAGTTCCCGTACTGGAATCTCACTCATATCACATAAGCTTAAATCCAGCTCATTTCCATCCACTTTCTCCCTCAGGTTTCCGGCTTTTCCAGGAGCTCGCGACATCTTCCTGCATAAAACAAAATATGGAAGGTAACTGCACACGGCGTGGACTTACGGCGGAATTTCCACAGCGAAATCCTACGTGTCACATATGGATTTTATCACCTTATGCATCACAAAGGGCGACATCGACGGCAATGATCTACAGAAAGAATTGTGTAGCTGCGGATTTTAAAATTCACACCGCAAGTCATTTTTTGTATGGAAAGCGTGCGGGTGAGACTTGTGCAAATAAGGGAGATGGAACAATACCTCTGCAGCGCCACCTAATGGATGGCAGCATTCCTGTGAATCAATGTGCAACCTTTTAACAAGTTTGTTAAACAACGATTGGGAATAGGAAACCAAGCCAGAATCCATACACAGACAGCTGTTTCGGGGTGTTTGCTCCTCATCAGTGTGCAGTAGGTTTCTGGTTTGGCTGGTGAGAGGCCTGCGACGTTGGTCAGGAGGGGTGTCGTGTCTCCTTAAGGAGAGCACCCAAAAAGTGTGTGGAGACACCTAGGGGTGAGTGGGTCAGGAGATGGCATATTCACTAGTTTGAACAATGATCATTTCGTGTAAAAGGACCTTTAGATCAGGAACGCTATCTTTTCTCCTTAGGGAGAGCACCTAGACGGTGAGTGAGGAGACTTATAAGGCCATTCATGGTCCTCTGGCTAATATGCAAATAAGGGAGATGGAACAACACCTCTGCGGCACCACCTATTGGAAGGCAGCATTCCTGCAAGTCAATGTTAGACTCCTTATACAAGCCTTGTAACAATGACTGGGAGTTGAAAGCCAAGTGGAGTCTGGCTTTGCTTTTAATTCACAGTCATTGCTACAAGGCTTGTATAAAGAGTCTAACATTGACTTGCAGGAATGCTGCCTTCCAAGAGGTGGCGCTGCAGAGGTATTGTTCCGTGTCCCTTATTTGCATAGGACCTTTAGATATCACATTCTCTGACAAGCAGGGTGGGCTGCATACCTCTATGCCCCTTATAGATGGCACGATTGTCGCTGCACGAGTGAACGAGCCAGAGAAGTCCCCACCAGCCTGTTCAGACGGGCAGATTCATTCTTGACTTGTTCACCCTATGTGAAACGCTGAGCGGGGGTGTTTAAACGCAACAACAAGCGAACGCGCCAACGATCAGTTTTTGCAGGACTAAAACTGAACAAGAAGCGAACGCTTCCCGTACGCCCGCTTGGCTCGGGTTTAGACTGAACGATTACTGATAACTTTCGCTACTTTTAATGATTTTTGAACGATAATCGTTCCAGTAGAACGCACCTTTAGTCAGTCCTGCTAATCCCACCGCTGGTTTTGTTCTTGCTTTAGCCCACTCCCCCAGTAACTCAGTCCTATTGCATTACCAAGAGAGCAGTCCCCCCCACCCGGTGTCACTCATCACAGCCACCAATGACACCGGGCAGCGGAGACCTCCAACTGAGGTCATCTGGGACTCTTACTATTGGATAGGTGATCAATAGTCCGCCGCTCGGGATGCCTGATGACAGCCGTGCCCGCTGTCAGTGCTGAAGCAGGTAACACTGCATCAACGGAACGGTCTGCAGTGCCAACCGGGTCGCTACAATACAGTCAGCGGGCATCGCGAGCGGCGGACCCCCCAATCAACTAGTGATAACCCATCCTGGTCAGCAATAGTATAAGTTCTGGAAACCCCCTTTAACTATCCTCCATGAGAACTTTCACCCCCTCCCACCCCCCCATCGGCTTTAAATCTCATGTCCGCTATTGGCCATTGCTCGCCAGTTGATTGACACATCTGGACAAGCATCTTCCATCCCCCTCCGGCATTTATTGGACTATTCTTGTACTTCCCCTACAATAACCCACATGACTGACCATCCGGGGGCTCTGATTGAGGAGGGGCTATTCAGATATGACAGTCCCTTTAAATCACTACAACTGAAAGGGGCAAATACAGCCCCTCCCTGAGCTGCTGGCCACATTATAAGACTCTGCTACAGAACAGACCTCACTAACCAGCAGCAGCCACCGCACTGTCATGGCAGCAGTGGTGTCCCTGCACTGCCTGCCCTCCAGCCCCTCCATGCTGCACTCACGTTAGCACACGACAGCACTGCTCACCCTCTCCTTGCAGATGTGCAGCCGCTTCCTCATCCACGTCACATCTCCACTGTCCAAACCAGAGAGACGGCTGCGGGACAGACACTGCAGCCGTGACGGGGGAGCAGGAGAAGTGCGGGGCGCGCCACCTGCTGGCCGGAGGGGATATCGCCTGGAATGTCTTCAGGCCACATCAGCATATAGTTACCCTCAAACCGTTCATGAGGGCTCATTCACAGGGGTGGCAATGCGCTCCATAATACGGACAGCTTTACCCCTTACACGACGTAATTTAATAGCGTATGGCGCGTGCATGATACGCAGTCAACGGAATCAATGAAAGCACATTGATATTGATCACTTCACACTTACGTATAAAAGAACGCATGTTCCATTTTACCACACGATAGAGCCCTATTATTCTCTATGGGTGCGTAATAAACGCTGTACATACGCAATTACATTGCATATATGTGGCGTTTATACGCAACAACAGGAAATAAAAAAACAAGGAAGACTGCGCATAACCGTGCGTGAGATACACTGCTGTGTGCATAAAAAATGGCTGCCTTACACAGTGATAGGTCGGTCACACAGCGGTAAAGCGCGGCGTTACATATGCAGCATTTTACAACACGCTCGTCCGAGCCGACCTCATGGACACGACTTATTTTGGCTATAAGGACGATTTCTGTGGATTTTCATCTGAGGGCTTGTATGAGGGCTTATTGTTTTGCGTGGTACCATTTTTGGGTACATATAGTGTATTTAGGGGCGTAACTAAAGGCTCAGGGGCCCTGATGCAAAACGTGAGCTGGGGCCCCCCCTCTATCTGTATCTGTACCCGTACCCATACCTAAACCATGCTGCACAGAGGCATAACTTGAAGCTCCTGAGCCCCAATGCAAAACCTGCAACAGGGCCCCAACTATAATGCTTTATTCATAGTACAGGGCTCCCTATATGGAGAAGAGAGGCCTTATGGGCCCCCTAAGGCTCCTGGGCCCGGGTGCAACCGCATCCCCTGCACCCTCTATAGTTACGCCTCTGAGTGTATTGTATAACTTGTATTCAGCGGGGAGGATTACACAGCAGCCTGCCACACCGCCAGGGAGACCATCGCGCCGGGGACATAGACGCCGGCTGAGAGGGGAGTATTGCGGGGTTTTTTTCTTACTTGAGTATAAGCCGAGGGGGGCTTTTTCAACATAAAAAATGTGCTGAAAAGGTCGGCTTATACTCGAGTATATCTGGGAGTTTGTTCAATTTATTGTACAGGACGTTACAGATATGTGTTTTTTCAAAAAAAATTTTATACAAATGGGAAGGGCACAAAAAGGTTTTTTTTGTTTGTTTTTTCACAATATTTTTTACAGTTATTTCCCTGTAGGGGGCGTGAACCATAAAAGCTGTTTTTTAACTGCAATGCAATATCACGTACAATAGTGATTACATGCCATGGCAGGCCTGGAGAACGGCATATGATTACATCACGGGGCGCTGATGACATCACAGAAATTGCCCACAATAGGATCACGTAAACACACATGACACATGCGCATTCACTGGCTATTTACGCATGAAGGTAGGAAAAAACTGTGGGACCTTCTTGAGAAAATGAAAGAAGGTCAAAACTATACAGTTAAGGGCGGCATCACATGACCGTGTTTGCGCAGGTATTTGCATGTGCGAAATCTGGACGAGCGGGAACACAGAAAATAGAAGCCATTCATTTCAATGAGTTTGTTTTCATGAGCGTGGTTTCTGCAGGCATCTCGCGTTCAGAAAATAGTTGGACCTGCTGTATCTTTCTGCGTTTTGCACAACAAAAGCTCCCATAGTAGTCTATGGAGGGTGCAGAAATACGTAAGGGGGGGCGTGAAACACTGCGCAAAACGCAGGAAAAAGAACACATCTGGATCTTCCACCTCTTTAGCACCGAGCTTCCTACCTTGGAGGGTGGCTAGGGTACCTGGGGTAGGGGGACAGAGCTGTGCCAACAGCTGTGAGTTTCTGAACAGCGGAGCTCAGAATCGAACCTGGCACCCATTACCTGTGCTGGCGCCGCCCTCCTACCAAACGTTGGATACGCCCTCGGGGGGAAAAGGAGAGCCTTTATTTTTGACAGATTTTATTTTTTCCTGCAGAATATGCACATTTGCAGCGCTCTGTGGGTGCCTTTATTTCTGGAATGCCTTTGATGACATCTATCGGATGCTCTTACAGTCTGTTACTTTTAATTCTTTAAAAAATATCACCTGATGCCTGGTGCTGTTTGTAACCATCTTCTATGGTTGTAGAGCTTGTAGTTTTTGTCCATCGTGCAGGCGCTGGTGACACTCAGCAGGCAGTTGCCCCTGGATGAAATGTCCTGCAGAGTTTATTTTGAATAGCAGGTGCTTGCACCTGAGAGGAACCTCCTGCAGTGCACTGAGTCTGTGCGGACACTGTGTGCTGATTGGTTAATACTAAATACAGGCACAAATAGTTTCCTCCTTCCATGAATGGCCATCTCCTCTGGACTGAGAGTGTGATCTCTATTGGCCCCTGTGATTTCAGTCACTACCATTGCCTGTAGGGACATTGGTCCCGGTAATGTGCTTTATATTGCCTGTCTATCCGTCAGCTCCCTGCATATATCACTGGTTCCTCCCTGCAGAAGCCTGTGAAGCCTAAACATGTAATACGCAGTTAATCTGGAATGAATGACTTTCAGCCTCAGCTTCCCTGAAGATTATGATAAACCCCATCCATAGAAAACCCCAAATGAAGAGCCACTAGGAAGTAGCTAACCATTTAAAGCCTCAGATGCCATGCTCAACAGTAACCGCAGCATCTAAGTGGTTAGAGAGCGGGAGGAAGCTCCCTCTGTCACTCCATCGGTGCTCTTGCAACATGACCATGGGGTGCTCAAGTGTTTCCATGGCAGCCAAGGGACTAACAAAGGCGCCCAGTGGCAGAAAAGAGTGCAGAGCTCAGAAGCTGCTCTTTGGTGCCATCTCCTACATCCAGTTCCCGCAGCACCAGATTCGAGAGACACAGAGCAAACCGATCCCACATAGCAATCACTAGGATTTAATGTCACTCTTGACCCTGAAATATTCTATAGGTGTCACCCACAACTAAGGAGATGCTTGCCTGGGGATCAGGAGAAGATGGTGGCCATGGGGTTCTGTAGTGAAACCAAAACTCTAGTCCAAGTGGATTCCACGGTAGAGGGGGTTCCATGCATCGCCTTCTCATCCTTGGTTAATGGTGGAGGCAGATTGTGGCTCATCTCAGTTTACATGTTCCCGCAATCTTCTCAGTCTCTGCACCCCACCATACTCCTCAGATGCACTCCTGCTGTGGTCCCATCTTATTGCTGATCTCCCACATACTTCATGTGAGGAGCTGGAGCTCAACTCTTGGTCAGAAGATGTTCAGGACCCTCAGCCTTGTACCTAGATCACAGCTATCAGTCCTGTAGTTAGAGCAGCAAAACAATCCCAGCAACCAACAAAGGGAAGCATCATGGTAACCGATTGCCAGGAACTTAGGCAGCAGCTGCCAGTAGAGGTCGCCTCAGGATCTGGAATGCATTAAAGTGTATGGCACAAAAAGCAAAGTCAGATTGCTGAGGGTGCGCTCCGCCATGTCCAAAGATGGCACAAATACATCAAGCTGCACTTACACCGCCGGGATCACGTAGAAACCTTGGACCTTCTACCAAGCTCAGACAGATATGTGTGAATAGATTCCTCTGAAGGTTAAGCCTAGGTTCACATCTGGGTTGCAGGTTCTGTTTGGAGCCTTCAGCACAGATGTGGTACCGTAGTAAAACATCGACAAAACAGCGCAGCATGCAGTGCTATTTCATTCTGTAAAATGCTAAGGTCAATTCATGTGCAGGATACGGTGGTTCACATATTTTTATTGTTCGACTCCGAGGACAGTGCCGAAAAACGGAAATCACCAAGACCTCCAACGCAGATGTGAATGAGGTCTGAACAGGCATCTGCACTTGAGTGCACACCTACCCTGTTTCCCTGAAAATAAGACATCCCCTGAAAATAAGACACAGCATGATTTTCCAGAATTTTTGAGGATGCAAAATGATTTTTCAGGCTTTTTGAGGATGCTTGAAATATAAGCCCTACTCCAAAATTAAGCCCTGCTAACAGTTAATTTAAAAAGTCAATTTAAATAGTGTCCAGGCAGCTATACATGTAAAAAAGTTAAACCTTTTTGAACAAAAATTTATATAAGACACTTTCTTATTGTGGGAGAAACATGGTAGGCAAAGCCTCGTCAGCCGCGAGTGAGGCCCAGTGGAAAGTGATGTCAACCCAAGAGAGGCGCACATGCTGCATGATTGTGTGGTGAAGAGCAGCTCCTCAAGGCTTCCACATGAGAAAGTGTCTCCCCCAAAACCAGTGATGGTGCTGCTATTGTGATATTTTGTTCCCAAGTAATGTTGTGTTTTGTTTTTTATTCCTAATACCAAATTTTATTTAATGGTTTATTTTTTAATAATAGCGGCACTGCCAAGCGGTGGCACCACAGGGAGAGAACTGGCAAAAATTTGTGCTCACTTTTAATTAAATCTGGTGAATTTGAAATTGTGCGGCAGTTTGAATCTCTTTGTATTCCGCCATAAGCAGCCACATATTATGTCGATACGTCCACGACTCACCACGCCCATTCTTATGTATACAACAGACCACACCCACAAAGCTGATCAGGGGGAGTTACCCCACTGGCTGATTCTCAGGAGATGATCAGGTAGATGCTGTGGACTGTTAGATGCAAGAGACCCATGTCCAATTAATACATTGGCATTATTGGAGAATGAAAACAAAGAAGTCTAAATACCCAACTTGGATTGCCGTGGATGGCATGAAACATCTTGCAAAAAGACCTGCAGCGCAAGAATCCTGGGAAGCACCTGGGTGTGCGCAGTAACATTCGAGAGCATTCATTCTTTTCAACCATCAGCTGGGTGAAGCTGAAGAACAGCAGTTCTGTTCTCGTTGTTGCCCTCATCCATTCCAGACTCGATTACTGCAATTCCCTGCTAATCGGCCTTCCCCGCTCCAGACTCTCCCCCCTCTAATCCACACTAAACGCTGCAGCTAGACTCATCTTCCTGTCCAGCCGCTTCTCAGATTCCTCTGCATTATGCCAGTTGCTGCACTGGCTGCCCATGTATCACAAAACTCAATTTAAACTCATCACTCTCACAGAGCTCTCTATGGCGCTGCACCACCGTATATCACCTCCCTCCTGTCCATACAGCACCCATCCCACACGCTCCGCTCTGCCGACGCAGTCAGACTAGATGTCTCCCTAATACAAACTTCACATGCTCGCCTCCAGGACTTCATCAGAGCAGCACCGACCCTCTGGAATGCTCTACCCCAAGACATCCGGACAATCCCTGATGCATAGAATTTCAGGCGTGCCCTAAAGACTCACCTCTTCAAAGAAGCATACCAACTCTCCTAACCTAGTCCCCACCCTGAGACTACTCCCATCATGTACACTCCTTGCCCCCAAAAACCCCTGTACCTCCCCACCCCGTCCTGGCTGAGCTCCCCATGCATCAAAGCGCTGCGGAATAAGTTGGCGCTATACAAATAAAGATTGTTATGATTATTCATGTCTAGGGATCAGGTCCGAAGCCAAGCTGCTATATCAAATATAGATCATGTTATGCACCTTCCAGCGCACACATGCTTCAGTCGGTCCTGTTCATCAAGGGTTAAACACCTCCCTGCAACTGTTTAGCTGAAGTAGTGACTGGTGATTGACAGATCAGCCAGTTCATTGCTGCTAGCAGCTGAATCGGATGTGTAGATTGACAGTCCGTTCTGCCAATCAGCTACTTTCTTATGATATATAAACCAGCACTTCCTTGCAGATAGTGCTGGTTATACTGCTTGTATTCTGGCAGGGCTCTTGGTGGTCTTGTTGGTTGTCTTGAACATGGTGTATTCTTGTCTATTCTCTGTGTCCTGTTCCCTTCATCTGTCCTTTTATTTTCTTTGGTCCAGTTCCTCTTGACTTTGGCCCTTGCCACGTGCAGGACAGTGGGGTTGCCCTTTTCAGGATGGACACTCTGCTTTGTTGCAGGTCCGTATCTGGAGGTTCAGAGGGGATCCTTTGCACTCCAACTCAGAGAGGCGTGACACAGAAAACCAACATTAAGGCTCATTCACATGTGTGTAAGCGGGTTTGGGCTGTGAATATGTAGCATATTAATGGACCAAAAATTGCCTATTCCCTACATATTTTGGCCCTTCGATGGGGTTTTTGCTTGCAAAAAAATCAATCAGATGGGCCCATAATTTTGATGCACAAATATGCAATGAATACAAAGATTTCCTGCGTATTCACTGTATATTTGCGCTGGCTCATTCACTTCTATGGCCTACTTTGGTGCATATTACCCAGAGGAGAATGAATGGCCTCTTAAGTCACCTCACTCACCGTCTACAGTAGGTTCTCTCCCTAAGTAGAAAATATAGCGTTTCTGACCCACGTCACAGGCCTTTCTCTAGCAAATCTAGACTCCTACAGCATACTGATGAGGGGCAAACACCCCAAAACTGCTGTCTGTGCATGGAGTCTGGCTTTGCTGTCAATTTCCGGTCATTGTTACAAGGTTTGTGTAAAGAGTCTAACATTGACTTGAAGGAATGCTGCCTTCCCGGTGTCGTACAAACATGAAATTTGACATGGCCATTCTTTAGGGCCTGATTAGGAAAAGTAAAGGGGTCACAACTTGATTATTCAATGCTAAGTGCAAAAGTATTGGCACCCCTATGTAATGTACCTAATCTAATTCTCTAACTTCCTGGTGTTGTACAAACATGAAATTTGGCATGACCATTCTTTAGGTCATAAGTAGGAAAAGTAAAGGGGTCACAACTTGATTATTCAATGCTAATTTTTTAACTTCCTGGTGTCATACAAACTTGAAATTTGGCATAGCCATTCTATAGGTGCTAAATAAGAAAAGTAAAAGGAGTCGCTACTTGATTATTCAATTCTAAGTGACCCTCTATGTTATGTAACTCCCCAGTGTCGTACGTGAAATGTGGCAAAAGCATTTTTTAGGTCCTAAATAGGAAAATAATGGGATTGCAACGTAATTATTCAATTCTAAGTGTAAAGGTAAGTGACCCCCTATGTAATGTAACTAATAACACACATCTGAACCTCACAAACATGAAGTTTGCCACGTCCATTCTTTACATCCTAAATAAGAAAAGTTTAGGGGTCGCAACTTCAATTATCAATTCTAAGCAAGAAATAATCTGCGATACATGAGATAGTTGTTTGCTCAGAAGCCTTTAAGCCTAAGGAAATGATTTGTATACTGAGAAGAATCTACCTCCCCTCTACGTGTATATACTGAGGATGATCTAATGCTCCTTTATGTGTATATACTAAAAAGAATCTAAGTCACCTCTGTGTGCTATTACTGAGCAGAAGACAATGGCCATGGACTGCAGGGATGGAGCATGCTTTTAAGGCTAAAAAGCGGCTGCAATCTTCAGTCTAAGAGTCCATTCCCACGACCGTATAGCGGCTCGGTTTTCACGCCGAGCCGATATACGTTGTCCTCGTGTGCAGGGGGGGGGAAGGGTGGAAGATCCATGAGCAGAAACTAAGCTCCCGCCCCCTCTCTGCCTCCTCTCCGCCCCTCTGCACTATTTGCAATGGGGAGAGGTGGGGCGGGGGTGGGGCTAATTTGAGCCACTTAGCCCCACCCCCATCCCACCTCCTTTCATTGCAAATAGTGCAGAGGGGCGGAGAGGAGGCAGAGAGGGGGTGGGAGCTCAGTTCCTGCTCCTGGCTCTTCCATCCTCCCCCCCCCCTGCACACGAGTACAACGTATATCGGCTTAGCGTGAAAACCGAGGCGATATACGTTCATGGGGATGCACCCTTAGGGTTAATTTGAATAAAAAGGGGCGTCACGTTTTAGGGTAAAAAGTGCAATGCAAAAAGTTATATAGTTTGACATTGCCAACAAGTAAACAATTCAAAGTCTACAGCACATGTGATATTTCTCTCTTAAAACATTACAAAGGTTAATTATGATAAAGCTGCATGCTCAGTGTGTGGGACCCTGTTAGTAAAACTACAATTCCTGTCTTTTGTACACATACGTGTTGCTATGCACACAGCAATATATTTCGCACAGGACACTACTGCATAAAATATAACTCAATACTTTCACAGGACCAATAGTTATTTAGGGTATTTAGGCATGTATAGTTGTGAAATGTTTTCTGCATTTGTACCTGGAGGGTAATATTCAGTCAGTGGAGGCTTTAAAATAATGTCAAAAGATAACTTTGTTAGAATTAATATTAACAAGGGAATGTAACTCGGGCTCTGTGTTACTGGTGACTGATTTACCTTCACTCAACATTTCTTACAGACCAATCTAATGACTAATATAAAAAAAACTCAAGTGACTTTTGGGCAAAACCCCAGAGGGGTGACCCTGGGCACCTGGCCAACATGAAGAGCTGGGAGGGATTAGTGCTGTCTTGTCATGGTGACACTTGCAAGGCTCTGGTCCCTGAGGGATAACACGTAGCCAAGGCCAGAGCAGGATTGCAGGCCAGCTTTGACACCTCTATGATAGGGAATGCCAATAAAATGGATGGGGGGAGTAGTACAAATTACTCGTGATGCCACCGTTCCCACACACCGGTATTCTATGCGGCGGAGAAATGAACACAGAGACTTGTGTATAGTACCTCAGGTCCCCAGGAGTAAAAGAATAAACATTGGATTAGAAGTGCGCCAGGTGTATTTTGGTCAGTATACCAATTGATATACAAATGAGTAACAACTCACCTGGTGTCAGACGGGGTATACCTTATCAGAGGAACCCCGCTGACACCTGTAGTCCGAGAAGGTATATCCTTAGGCCGGCTGCACACGGCCGTGACGGGCTCCGCCGCGGAATTCCCGTGGCGGAGCCTGTCACGGCGCCCCCCAGAGACCGTATACTTACCTGCGGATCCGGCGTCCTCGCTCCCGCATGACGCTTCGGCGTGACGTGCCGCATGACGCGGCTGGCCGTGTCATATGATGCGCCGGCTGCGTCGTATGACGCGGCGGAGAGGCGATTTCACGCTATCTTCCGCTGTGCTACAGTGGAAGATAGCGTGAACGGACAGCTTCCATTGACTGCAATGGAAGCCGTCCGCGGGTACACCCGCAGCAAATAGAGCATGCCGCGGGTGAGGACGGGAGATTTCATGGTGCGGAATTCCGCGGTGGAATTCTGCACCGTGAGCCCTGAGCTATTAGGTTCAATAGAACCTAATAGCTGCAGGCAACGCAGCGGATTTCCGCCGCGAATTACGTGGCGGAAATCCGTTCGTGGGAAGGAGGTCTTAATCCGTCCAGCAATGGAAAGCAGCAGAAAAGCGCAGGCAATCCAAATTTGGAGCTTGACAACCAAGTACGAATAAAAATAAAAAAGTTTTTCCGCCCTCGTCAGGATAGAAAATTTAGTTTTAAATCTCATCAAGCATTCTTATTGCAAAGGATTTTTTTATTACAAGTAGTGAGCGACGCGTTTCGGCTGGAATAACAGCCTTTCTCAAGCTCATGACAATATAACAATAAAACAACACAAGCTATTAGGGAACCTACATGTCCGTGAAATTTGTTGCAGGCGAACGCAATGGAGAGTTCTCTGTAATCAACAGGGGCGGAGTTAACCCTCTGATGAAAATCTAGCGTGGTATGCGTCACATGGAACGCACGTAGCGTTCCAAATTTTAAATAAACTTTAATCAGACTGTGTCAAACAACAGACGCGAGGAACGGTTAGGGCCCGGTATAACTTTTACTGAATAATAACTTGTATAACAGGTAGTGCAGGTGCAATTCACTTTTAAACGGTAACAGGCTATAGCTCAGAAGTAGGGAGGATACACAGGATGAATGCGGTCCTACAGTCCAAGTTATTTGTATGTCACTGGGTCCTGGATTGGGAGCACTCCAGAGGAGGAAGGGGGTAGGAGTCACTCCGCAAACACTCTGGAAGACAATTATTAAAGGAGGCTTAGCCAATAAACACCTCGCATGGCAGGTGCGTGGGTGTCACAATAAAGTACCTCTGTGCGGTGATCCTAACTACGGACGGCCGCACAGGAAAAGCCTGAAGTGTGAATATGTACCTGGTAAGGTGGGTTCCAGTATACAGAACTATTTGGGCTCGCTCTCGCTCTGTGGGTTTTAGTAACCCACTCTCCTCACATCCACGCTCCAAACACTACGGGATGTCACTCCTTTTCCTTCATCTTCACCTACATGGAAGCTGAAGGTGCTTCCATGCGGCTCTGTGTTAGCACTCTCTTGGAACTGCTGAAGATGGACTCCTTTCCCGCTCTTATTCTCTCCCATTTATAACCTCACTTATACCACATAGCATGACAAACTGATACATTCATTCACATACATGCAATGATTGTATTACTCTTATCCTCTCAAACGCCGCAGCTGTGTAACACACACACTGGATATAACAGGGCAAGCTTTGTACAGTGCATCTATATAGCACAAAACATGTATGACATTTATGGAGGGGAGCAGGATGGTGTGCTGGGCACTACACTTGGATTACGATGTGATTCACTTAATATCTGCTGATCTATCTATTTTGAATAAATAAATGTTTTGCAGATTCCATAAAACATCCTTAGGTTACTGTCACACGGCCGTATGTACAAATGCTGAGTTTGTTTACGCAGCGGTTTACTGCCTCAGTTTTTACTGCTTATTTTTGTGTAGTAAAATAATTTTGTGCAGATTAAATATTCTGCGAAAATAAAAAGATAATATCAGCTATTCCAAAAAAAAAGAAACCTTCTCAGGACACTCCTGAGTTGCTTAAGAGGGTTGTGCACCCAGATACTGCTCCCATTTCTTTATACAAGTATGTCTCACTTCTCGGTCTGGATATGGATCAATAAGCTACCGTATTTAAATATGTCTGAGATTAGTTCCTTGGTAGATGGGTGCACTTTACAAAGTTTCTCGAAAGCTGAGGGCAAGGAGACTTAAGAACTCTTGTGTGCATGAAGTGTTAAAGTTGGGGGTAATGATATTGGGTATGTGGAGGTACATTAAAGGTGTCTCTTAGCAAACTATATGGAAGTATCTCTTGTGTTTTAAAATCTACTATGTCCATGAATCTGGAGACATGTTTATTGGACCAAGGGTTGGACATTG
This sequence comes from Eleutherodactylus coqui, assembly GCF_035609145.1. Classification (NCBI taxonomy): domain Eukaryota; kingdom Metazoa; phylum Chordata; class Amphibia; order Anura; family Eleutherodactylidae; genus Eleutherodactylus; species Eleutherodactylus coqui. The sequence goes on from NC_089849.1 coordinate 71,502,590, forward strand.
CACATGTTAATCTATCTAGAAATTGTGTATTGAACAGAAAATAAGTCATAGCAGAATGTGTTGAAGAAAGAGGAAACGTATCTGAATATGTGCGCAAAATATTTCTGGTAAAGGACATAGGACCAAGAAGGGGAACCTTCGGTTTAACATGGGAAGTCGACTAGAGGAAGGAATTAGGATATAGAGGAGCCATCCAAAGTTTTTCCACCACTATCCATCTGGTGAATGCCCTAAGATTGGACCAGGCCAGTATTTTTCTAAGTTGAGCTGTCCAGTAGTACTTAGTAATATCGGGGACTGCAAGGCAACCTCTATTTTTACTCAGAAGTAAATACTTTTTGTTATTCTGTCACACCTGTTGGCCCAGTTAAAACAAAGAAAGGTAGCCTGGAGTGCCTGATGGTCCCCAAGTGGGACTGGTACTAGCAATTTTTCGAACGGGTACACTAATTTAGGAAATAATGTAGTTTTAATTGCTGAAACTCTCCCAGGTAAAAAGAGAGTTTCATTTATGTAATAGCCCTGAATAGACGAGGAGAGTTGTAGGAGTACAAGGAGGCATAGAAGGCCGTTCGTTGGGTGCACAGATATTAAGCGAGATATCCTGTCAATGATAGAGTTGTTTTTAAGAGTATTTAATTGAGACTGGGGTATATTTATAGGTAATGTCTCAGCTTTAGTTATATAGTTATCTTTTACTCCAACAATGCGATGAAGGGTCAGAAGATTAGAGAGAGTGATATGAGTTCAATAGTATATTATCTGCAAACAATGAAAGTTTGTATTCCTGATCTCTAATCCTAAAACTAATATTAGGGTTAAGATGAATAGTTGCCATTAAAGGTCCGATACAAAAAACAAACAACAGGGGTGAAAGGAGACAATTCTGAAGAGTCCTATTGTGGATCCTGATAAGACGGGGCATGGCATGGGGTAAATTAATGGCAGCTGAAAGGGATGAGTAGAATCCATGCAAAGCAGTTAGAAAAGGACCTGAGAAGGCAAAAACAGAGAGAGTTTAAAACATGAATGACTACCCAAGACGTTCAAAAGCTTTCTCAGCATCAAGACTAAAGGTGGGTCTACACACCACGATTAATTGCTCGCATGAGCAGACGATGTCAGAGTTCGGTAATGCATCCAGTTTATACAAGCAAATAAATCGTTTGTTTGTTTGCTAAATCATTCAGTCATTCATATTCACAGTAACAGAGAATGAAAATGACTGATGGGTTGTTTTTTAACTGCTTAAGGACCAGGGTGTTCTGGCCCTAAAGGACCAAACATTTTTTAGAGATTTTAGCTATATGGTGGTTTTACTGCCCTATTATTTTTTCTTCAGCTACCAGAATTATTTTTGATGCTTTTTTAATCTTTTTTCAGTGACTTTTGTCTACCATTTTTTTAGTTTGTTTTTTTTTTTTAAAGTAAAAAACTATATTTTTTAATTTTATAGTAGTGTAATTTTAAAATTGGTATGTTTACACTAAAAAAGTAAAGGAATGGATTCCTCGCCTTGTCTCGGACATTTTGATATATAATTTGTATAGTCTCGGATTACAGGGCGCTTATAGCGACTGTTTTGGTTGGAATCTATAGGAGCCCCAGTTACAGGGAAAAACATCCCCCTGTAGTGACAGAAGTCACTAACAGAGCTGATGTGGGTCTGCTAGGACCCTACAGTTCTGCTGAGACAGGGAGCACTCGGTGGTCATGTGATCGCCAGGTTGAATAGCGGAAGTAACACTTCCACTTTCTCTCTTCATTATATACCACTTCTGCCTTCTCCTCTGGATCTTCAGCTGTCACTTATACCCTAAAATGAGCAAAACCAATCACCCTCTAAAATAGGGACTGTGTCGGGTAAACCTGAAGAGGTTTAGTTGAAGAAAAGTAACCTATAACAGTAGACTTCTAGAAATAATAAATCTCAAAATACACCAGCACCAAAAACTTGAAATCCCAGAGAGAGTCAAGTGGGAGTTCATGTAAGAGATCTTATTTGTGAGAAACCAAGAGACCATTGCGATGGAGGCCCCAGTCTCTTGTGCTGTATCAGCTGCCATATTACTGGGGGAGCAGGATAAGGATTTTTCCCAATCTGGTAGGTCAGGAAGAGGTATGTCAAGCACAGAACACAATGGCTGTAAGTCTGATTGAGACCGTAATGTTGCAGAACATCCATTTTTAGAAGCAACTAAAGCAAGCGGGAATCCCCTTTGTTAAGGAAAGCCCTTAACTTTTGGAACATTAAAGAGCGATTTTAGATGCTGATGTTTTTGAAGTGTCGACAAGGATGACTCTGGATATAGTTGTATAGAAGACCCTTTATAATCAAGATGTGGCAGTTCACAGGCCTTCACCATTATAGCTTCTTTTTAAACAAAATTGTGGACACAGCATATGTCCCTTGGTTGATTGGAATTTCTCTTAGGGCGAAGAGCATGATGGGTTCTGTTGAACTTTGTAAAATGTGAGGGACATTTTTCCTAGGAGCTGATTTGAAGATGCTCTCAAGGATAGGTTTTATGTCCTTATAACCAATGATTCAGGGAGACCATGCACCCTAAATATTATTTCCATGGCCCCGTATGAATAATTTTAACACAGGTATATCTTCAAAGTACTTTCTGTGGACATGACATACAGTCACGATTAAGGCCTTGTCAGCCTGAAACACGTTGACCATGTTCCTTCATCTGTCTGTCTTCTTCTTCGTCACTGATATTATGTGCCTTATTGCTTTTTAAAAGCATTTTCTGGGACATAAAGCTTAAATGGACTTAAAATGAAATACTCCCCCATCCCAGCTGCTCCCCGTCAAGCACTGCAGCCCCAATGCCTGCCACACAAACCCCGGAAGAGGCCACCAATGGTCACATGCTATTCATTGTGCACGAGACCGCGCAGCCACTCACAGGCTTCGTGGCCATAGAAAGATCACAGCTTAAGCCCATTAGGGGCTGAGCGGTCTCGTGCACAATGAATGGCATGTGACCACTCATGGGTCTGCAGCACTAGATGAGGAGAGACCGGGATAGGTGAGTATTCAGTTTTATTTCATTTTAAGCCCATTTAGCCTTTTTTATGTTCCATAAAATCCCTGGATGCTATGAAGAAACTTACATTTTATTCTACATAGTGCTGGATATAGTTCTTCTTTACATTCACTTCTTTAGCTTACAAATATCTGAAGGGCTGTCACAGTGCAGAGGGATCAGCCCTATTCTCATCTGTACAAGGAAAGACTAGAAGCAATGGGATGAAACTGAAAGGGAGGAGACACAAATTAGATATTAGAAAAAACTTTCTGACAGTGAGGGTGATCAATGAGTGGAACAGGTTACCACGGGAGGTGGTGAGTTCTCCCTCAATGGAAGTGTTCAAACAAAGGCTGGACAAATATCTGTCTGGGATGATTTAGTGAATCCTGCACTGAGCAGGGGGTTGGACCAGATGACCCTGGTGGTCCCTTCCAACTCTACCTGTCTATGAGCCTATGAACAATTGCTCCTTCATACAGGCCAATCCATAGTTCAGTTTTCTGCATGCAGAAACTGAATGACGAATGAAAAGCAAATAAATTCTCATTTGTTGTTCAGTTGGGACATTTACACTGTATGATAATCGTTCAGATTCTCGTTGGCTTGTGGGAAGGGCCTTAAAAGAGAGGTATACTTCATGCATGAACTTTTGATTTGCATCCACAGCGACTTGCAAGGTAAGGACATGAATACAATGTAAACCAACTTTGCAAATATTTCTTTCACTGGTGAAGCCAGAAATGAGAACCTTCACACGTTAACAGTCTCATTTTAGAAATAAGTCGCTAGAAGAATTTAAGGGATTTCTTTTTCTGCCCACAGAGCACAAGTTACATAGACTACATATGCTAGTAGGAGACACAAAACAGTGTTCTCTAGGTGTACGCTGGGAAAGTATGTGTTGATACCTTTTTTTCTTTTTTAGGGTATTTGTACACAGGCCATTTGCCCACATTTAGAAGTAATGCCTTGTTGCCCGTTTTTAGTAATAATACCCCTGTTTGCTACCTTGTATGTAATAACATAAATATCAGTCTAAACTCACCTATTCTGTTGCTCCCCTGCAGCTGTAATGGGTGCGCTGTTCCCTGTTGACTTCCGTATGACAAGCATATGATCTCTGTAGTCAATTCCCGAACTGACTCTGAGGCTAGAAACTGACTACAGCTATCATGTCCTTGTCATATGAGCGCACAATAAGTCAGCGGGTTTTTAATTTTTTTTAATCAGCCACATTTCAAATTAAGATTAAGGGGGCCCAATTGCTGTGCTTGACCCAACAGCTTGGGCCCTCATGACTAATCTTGCAGACCAGCAACTGGAGTGGGCCACCCTTGCCTCAGTGGGCCCTGGCATGTGCCCAGATTTTCTGGGTGCTGACTCCAGACGGCCATAGCACTGTATCTCCACACCCTTCTACCCCCATCCCAACCTGGATACAGACTGCAGGGCTGCTGGAAGATTTCCAATGGAGGAGGTAACAGCAGATGCTCTCTTTGGGGGGGATATAGAAACACAGAGCATGCAGCTGTTCAGTATTGCGCTGCAGCTCTGTGCTCTGTTTCAGTGGGACCACTGGGCTGGCAGCAGAATTACACATCACCAGTACAAGCTGCCCCACCATTCTGACGTCTGTAGACACAATGTAGCTTGCTGACAGCCATCCTCCTCTGCTGCCTGCAACATAGAATGTGGGGTCTGAGTGAAGGCTCCATTGATTAGCCAGCCCTCACTGTACGTGTGTGTAATCTGTGGGGTTAGGATGGATAGAGTAGAGCTGTGTGTGATATGTGGGGGGGGGGGGGGGGGGTCAGGATGGATGTAGTAGAGCTGTGTGTGTAATATGTGGGGTTAGGATGGATGGAGTAGAGCTGTGTGTGTGATATGTGGGGTCTGGATGGATGTACTGTGTAGCAGAGCTGTGTATTAATCAGGATGTAGCAGAGCTGTGTGTATGATGTGTGGAGGTCAGGATGGATGTAGTAGAGCTGTGTGTGTGTGATGTGTGGGGTCAGGATGGATGTAGTAGAGCTGTGTGTGTGATGTGTGGGGTCAGGATGGATGTTTAGAGCTGTGTGCGTGATGTGTGGGGATCATAATGGATGTACCATCTAGCTGAGCTGTGTGTGTAATGTGTGGGAATCAGGATGGATGTAGTAGAGCTGTGTGTGTGATGTGTGTGGATCATAATGGATGTACCATGTAGCACAGCTGTGTGGCACATTGCACCACCAGAAACACTGGTACTATCATTTCATAGTAATTACTAGTAGTCTATAGGAGCTGCAAAAGTCCTGCAATTTTTATATTTTCATAGGTGTTTTATTTCACTTATATAATCCCAGAGGAGAGTGTACACTCATGATTCCACTTTTACATACACAGGCCTTCTCCATAGCGCTCGGTCTCTTGCCCCGGCTCCCACACTGACAGTTTCATCCTGGTCCCCTCCATAAATGTCATACATGTATGTCATGTGTTGATGCACTGTGCAAAACTGTCTTGTCATTTCCAGTATGTGTGTTGCACAGCTGCAGCACTTGAGGGGCTAACCTTTAATAAAATCCAAAGCCTGCATGCAAATGTATCAAGTCTGTCATGCCATGTGGTATGAGAGAGTTTATAAAAGTGAGTGACTGAGAGAGGGACAGGGTCTATGTCTTCAGGAGTGTTGCTGTTCAGGAGGTTCAGGTACATGGGGGCACCTTCAGCCCTCGTGTACAGAAGCATGGAAGAGGAGAAGAGATTTCCTGTGTTGCTTGTAAGCTGGATTTAAGGAGAGTGGGTCCCAAAAAGAGAGGGAGGATCTGTAAATTCTAATCTGCGTTTATTCAAGGCCAGTGCAGAGGTACTATTTCTTCTGATTTTTGTACGCGGCCATCTGAAGTTTGGATCACAGCGTAAGGTTCACCCTTTGTCTTTCATAGCCACGCGTCTGCAAGGCTGAGTGGAGGTACTGCAAGTCTACAAGATAATAATCTCTGTTCACACATGTGCGTCTTTAAGTCTGTGGGAGCCGTGTGGAGGTACTAAACTTTGAAGTCTATTCATTTGCCTGCACTGTGAAGTCAACTGCCTTGTATTGTTTATTCTTCATTCAAGTAAAGTTTATGCCGGGCTCTGACTGTTCCCAGAGCCCCACGGTACTTAAGGACTGTCTGCGGCTGAATTAATTATAGGCCGAGGGTCATACCGGTGTAAGTGTTGAAACACTGGTGTCACGCGTGAGTATTACCCCCTGTTCTTCGGTATACTGGACATTCCCTATCCTAGGGGTGTCTGAGGTGGCCTGCAGTGCTACTCTGGCCTTGGCTGCATGTGTCCCTCCAGGAAGGAGCATGGTAAATGCCACTGTTACAAGTCAGCACTCTACCCTCCCAGCTCCCCACGTATGTCAGGTGTCTGGGGTCTCCCTATGGGACGCTGCACCACCTTCAGCACCACCACCTCGGTGTTGGGAAACAGCGGGGAAGAAGAATCACTCTCCTCCCATGCACTGTTGGGTCTTGGGCCCCAACGGTCCAACTTCTGCTCCATTTTCAACAACCACCTTTTCGTCTGCTGTAGCAGCGGCACCACTAGGCCTTGCACAGCGCAGATCTTTCCCAGATCTTTCCCAAGATCTGTTGCGCAGATCTTTCCCAGATTTCCTGTCTCTCTCTTTGGGTCTCCTGCTGGTTGGCCACACAGCTATGGTCATACTTGCAGCTTTCACCATGATGGAGCTCTCTACAATGGCCTCTGCCACTTTCAGCATTGATCCTCTGTGCTGCATCTCACTGTTTGCTGCTGCCTTGGTGTGTCACCCTCTTGTGGTGCAGTTCTTTATAGGGTGTCTGCTCTGAAAATGTTCAGACTCATCCTGTAGGGGGCAGACCTCCACTAATCCCCCTACTGTGGGGTCGATCTTCATAGTGTTGACCCGTTACAACTCATCACCAAGGGACAGATCCTCCTTTCATCAGTGCTAGCTGCACCTCTAAGCTCTTTCCTACTTGAATCTTGGTGCTGGCCGTCAGCTGGCGTGCTTCCAGCGCACAGAACGCGCTTAGTCCTATCTCCAGCGCTTCACAGCAGCGCTAATCTCTCCCCTGACCACATCAGTGACGGGAGGGGGTGTGGCTTAGCGTTTAACCCACTCAAGTGCCAGCGGCTGCTCTGTTACAGTGTGCAAGGACAGTTTCCTCCACCTTGCTATACAAGGGGACACAGCAGTTTCCCTACAGTACTGGCCCCATTATGCAGCATGGCCTTAAGTTAAACATACTATATTTGTTCAACTAGTTAGTATGGAAAACTCAAACTCACCTGATCGCATATTACCCTGTAAGCTATGTGTCTTCTTTGCCCTTTTTAACCCCTTAAGGACACCACCATTTTTTTTGTTGTATTCCAAAAGCCCTAACCTTTATATTTTTTAGCGACATACTCATATGAGGGCTTGTTTTATACGAGTTGAGTTGCATTTTTTCAGTGGCACCATTTTAAGGCACATATAACGCGTACACTAACTTTTATTAACTCTTAATGAAGAGGATGGAAAAAAATTCATCAAATTTTGCAAATTTTTTACATATTAAAATAAACGGCACTCACCATGTGACCAAATGAACACGTTAGCTTTATGTTGCAGGTCAGTACAATTAGGCTATGCGAATGTTATACAGTCATTTTTATATTTTTCAACTTTTGCACAAAAAAAAATTTTGTCTTGCTATATTCAGTTAGCCGTAACTGAATTATTTTATTATTTTCCCATCAATATAGCTGTGTGAGGACTTTTTTTGTGGGGTGAGCCTTATTTTTATATTAGTATAACTTGGGGGTACATACAACTTTTTGAATCCATTTTATTTTTTGGTGGTGAGGTTACGAAAAGCAGCAATTCTGGCATGGTTTTTAAAAAATCTTTTTACTATGTTCACCAGGGGGATAAATAATGTGCAAGGGCTCGTTCACATCAGCATTTGGGAGTTCTGTTTTCCTGCTCTGTTTGGAGAGCAAGAAAATAGAACCACCTTGCTGAATTGCTCTATCTTATGACGGAACCGAGCGGTGGATGGAGCCCCATTGACTTTAATGCGGTCCATTCGGTTTCAGCATTTTGCCGTAATTTACTGGACATAATAGTGCAGCTTGCTATGCTATTTTGACCTATTATCTAGCAGAAATCAGCAATGCGGAACCCCTGATGCTGATGTGAACGAGACCTCAGTTTTATATTAGAGGGAGTTATCAATTATGTGTCTTTTTTTCCACAATTAAAGGGGTTGTACCAAGATCACAAGTTATCCCCTTTCTACAGGATAGGGGATAAATTGCTGATCGTGGGGGTCTCACCACTGAGACCCCCATGAATCTTGAGAAGGAAGGTGCAGTGTCCCCTTCTGCCTATCACTGTTGGGTTGCTTCTTCCTCTATAGTGATGTCAGAATGATTGGAGCGCTGGCCAAGCTACATCCCAAACCATACTCCAATTTTTTTTTTCTATCTTGGCCAGTATTTTTTTATGAAACAAGTGGCAGCCCTACCATCAATCGATCCTGAGAAAGGACATTCTTGTCCAAAATGTTGCTGCCATTTATATTTATGTATTGTTGTGCATATAGTGTGATCTGTGATGGATGTTAGTGCAAATAAATGTATTTGCTATGCGATATGCTTCTGGGGTCCAAATACAGTTAGAGGATAGCCGAGCCCGTGATCAAAAGTGATCTATTTATCTATCGAGCTTTCTGACCTAATTCAGGTTCTTCCTCAGGCTTTTAGGAGAAAGTATGGGCCTATTATAGGGGCCCTACCAATCAAAACTTTATAGGGACTCAACTCAGTCTTATGATTAGGCACAGGTCTGACTAAGTAGAGGACTAACGAAATGTGTACCTCTATTATTTTCCATGACTTCTGGTACATCATATATGTATGTATAATTACTTAATTTATCAATCTCTTAGCTGTAGGTTTGACGTTGACATTTTTATTTATTTTATTCTAGAAGCAACGCCTCTAGTTAAGAAGAGGCCTATGCAAACCAATACAAAACTCCCAAACCAATATAAATCTCTTAAACACCTACCTCTAGTAGCTGTATGCAGTCATCTGCAGTCCCTGAAATAGCCTGGCTCGCAGTGAGGAAGACATGGGTACGTTGACCAGATGGTCTGGATTGCAACAGGCGCATATTATACAGCCCAGTACAAACCAGGTTGTAGGAGTGTTAAACCTTGGGGCAAATCAAACAGAAGACATTATACCATGCAGTACCTTTTTAGATTGATGGGTTAGCTTATGGCTTAAAGGGGTTGTCTCGCGCCGAAACATTTTGTTTTTTTTTCCATAGGCCCCCCGTTCGGCGCAGGACAACCCCAATGGATGTGTTAAAAAAAAAAACATATTACTTACCCGAATCCCCGCTCTGCGACGTCTTCCTTCTTCCTACTTCTTCCTTCACCAAGATGGCCGCCGGGATCTTCACCCACGATGCACCGCGGGTCCTTTCCCATGGTGCACCGTGGGCTCTGTGCGGTCCATTGCCGATTCCAGCCTCCTGATTGGCTGGAATCGGCACACGTGATGGGGCGGAGCTACGATGGCCAGCTCTCCGGCACGAGCGGCCCCATTCACCAGGAAGAAGACCGCACAGCGCAAGCGCGTCCAAAAACGCCAGAAGAAAGTGAAATTAGACGGATCCATGGCGACGGGGACGCTAGCAACGGAGCAGGTAAGTGAATAACTTCTGTATGGCTCATAATTAATGCACGATGTATATTACAAAGTGCATTAATATGGCCATACAGAAGTGTATAACCGCACTTGATTTCGTGAGACAACCCCTTTAAGTGTGACATCATGGTGTAGAGCATGCGGGGAAAGCATAGGAGTTTATCTTTCCTCCAGACCCCATCAGTGTGTTGTCCATCCTTCTACCTTTCTTCTACCAGTCATAGTCTCCCTCGGAGACCTGTTCCTGCAATTTAAGCAAAAAAAGAGATATCCACACCCATTCCGGGTGTAACCAAGTTAACAGCCATACCTTAGTTGAGGAGAGTCTGTCTGCTGCGTCTACTCTCCAGTTCTTTAGAGCCTCAGGAGTTACACCGTTGGTGTGAGCTTGGCGGACCTTGATGACAACTGCCTGTGTGGGAAGATCTAAAGCCTTGTATGAGGGGGGTGCTGATAAGTCTTTGGCTTTGTGTTCTTTTTTTGTTTCTATGGTAACGAATGTTACATCACATGAAAGCCTTATGTGTCTAATATATGTTTTCAAAATTTTGTGTTTGTAGCTTATGGCGACAGTGATCTCGGCACGCGGGAAAATGAAATGGCAGTCTAAGACGATATTCACAGCAAATGAGAGCAGAGGAGTGATAAAATTCTTGTTTCTGCAAGGAAAGTCCGCGAGGGATATTCATGGTGATATGTCGCAGACATTGGGGGATCAATGCCCTTCATATTCTACAGTTAAGAACTGGGTTGTCAAATATAAAACGGGCCACTTCAGCATCAATGATGAGGAACGTCCTGGATGACCGAGAGAGGTTGTTGTTCCGGAGATCGTCGATGCTGTGCACAACCTCATACTGGAGAATTGGCCAATTTCAGCTGCAGGAATAGCAGACATCATGGGGATTTCTCGTGAACGTGTTTGTGTCATTATCCATGAACATTTGAACATGAAGTAGCTATCTACAAAGTGGGTCCCCAAATGTTTGACAACAGATCAGAAAAGCATGCGAGTGAAAACTTCCCGGTCCATTTGTCAGCGTTTCCGGACTAATAAGAACTTCCTGGATCGACTGGTCACTATGGATGAGACCTGGATTTATTTGTATGACCCTGAAACCAAGAATCATTCAAAAGAGTGGAGGCACAGTGGTTCTCCTCGCCCAAAGAAGTTCAGCCACTAAGGTGATGGCGTCTGTGTTCTGGGATAAGGAGGGCATGCTGCTAGTGGACTACCTTCAAAATGGTTCCACCATCAATGCAAGGTATTACATTGAACTTTTGGACCAATTGAAGGCAGCTCTGAAGGCCAAAAGGCACGGCAAGCTATCCAAAGGAATCTTGTTCATGCAAGACAGCACCTCCGCTCACACTGCACAAGCGACCACGGCAAAACTGGTGGAGCTAGGCTTCCAGCTGCTTGACACCCACCCTATTCACCTGATCTAGCTCCCTCCGACTATTATCTGTTTCCAAACCTGAAGAAACACCTCAAGGGTACCGAATTTCACACCATTTCTGATGCCATGGCTGCTACGGATGACTGGTTTGAGGCGCAACCGAAATCCTTCTTTTTGCAAGGCTAACAGAACTTGTAATACCGATGTAAGAAGTGTGTTGGCATCAGTGGAGAGTATGTGGAAGAAATGTAAAGTTTTATCTTCCTATCTCATTTCTTTCTGGGTAAAGCCAAAGACTTATCAGCAGCCCTCGTATAACAAAGACGCTGCTTCTGCATTCTAGATTGGTTTACCCAATGATTCAGCAAAAACAACATTTCCACTGCGCCAAAAGGGTGTGAAATTGAATGCGATTCCAAAAGTGTACCTCAAGTCGGAGCTTAGCTTCAAGCCAGTCCACACATTGCAGTGAGCGCCATCATCTTCAACCTCTTTGGATATGTCCAAGGAAAGGAGTGGTTTTTCCTCCCGATTACCAATATTTGTCATCAATGCATAACCTGTTCTGCTTGTTCATCATGATATTCTGGAACAATCTACAAAAATATCAAACCTTGCATTAGTAATTGGTTTATCTTTAACATGCTCAGATGCAATTTTGTTCTGTGGGATCTAGTGGTTTAAAATACAGAGTATTTTCAGGCTAGTCAGTGGTTTACTGTTCCCATTTCCTCCCCCCTTTGAATCCATGCAAAAATAGTATAGTGGGATTCAACGTAGCTAATTTTATGGCCCCGACCTGTAGTAAGGCATAAATTGTTAAAGGGGTTGTCCCGCGCCGAAACGGCTTTTTTTTTTTTTCAATAGGCCCCCCGTTCGGCGCGAGACAAACACAAGGGATGGGTTAAAAAAAAAAAAAGTTTAGTACTTACCCGAATACCCGCTCTGCGGCGACTTCTTACTTACCTTACCAAGATGGCCGCCGGGATCTTCACCCACGATGCACCGCGGGTCTTCTCCCATGGTGCACCGTGGGCTCTGTGCGGTCCATTGCCGATTCCAGCCTCCTGATTGGCTGGAATCGGCACACGTGATGGGGCGGAGCTACGCGATGACGCGTAGAAGGGGGCGGAGCCAGAACACCGCTCATGCCGAGACCCAAGAGAAGGGAGAAGACCCTTCTGCGCAAGCGCGTCTAATCGGGAGATTAGACGCTGAAATTAGACGGCACCATGGAGACAGGGACGCCAGCAACGGAACAGGTAAGTGAATAACTTCTGTATGGCTCATATTTAATGCACGATGTATATTACAAAGTGCATTAATATGGCCATACAGAAGTGCTTACCCCCACTTGCTTTCTCGGGACAACCCCTTTAAGGTTTTTTCCTCAACTAATTAAATACAGTTTGCCCATGTGATACTCATCCAGAGTCCACTCCAGTCTCAAAGTTCAGGAAAATCACCATCCATCTAGACCTTTTAAGTAGTGGAGTGCAAACTGTTTCAACATCACATGGAGACCTATTCTAATGAAGACAATGTCCTCCACCCATTTCCAAAACATTTAGGGGCCACTCAAAGGAAATGGGCAGTCGAGCAGTAGCTGCAGACAGTTGTCATCATCCTGTAATTGTTGCTGACAAATGTTGGCCGCCCATCCAGAAGGGTCAACATTACTCCAAGTCCTCCCATCAGCATTTTGTCCATAGTAAAGACTTACAATGAACATACACCTGTTACCAGGACTCGGGGGGGGTAACTGAGGCGTAAGAGGAAACACAGCTGTTTTTTTTTTTCTGTGATTTAGGCCGCCTGCAGACGGGCGGGTCGGATCCGGCGGCGAGAATTCTCGCCGCGGGACCCGACCCCAGCGCCTGCAGGGACGAGCGCGTACTCACCCGCGCTTGGCGGTCCTGGCTCTTTCATGTGCTCTGCGAGCCCCGCACAGAAATAGGACATGCCGCGGTTTGTTTGCCGCACGACATTTCGCGCGGCCAAACCGCGGCCGTCTGCATAGGAGTGCGTATTGTAATGCACTCCTATGCAGGCTTTCAGTGGCGGAAATCCCGCGGAAAATCCCGCCGCGGGATTTCCACCCGTGTGCAGGTGGCCTAAGGCAGGTGGGACTGGAAGCTTCCCAATTTCTGTCTAACCGGTCACCAATAGTATTTATGGGACCTGAGTACTCAACCTTTTGGATACAAGAAGCCCAAAGTTGGCCCTTTTCAACAGAAGTGATCCAACACCGATTAGCGAATATCGCTTGCTGCTCCCCACTGCCACGTTCTCCCCATCTCCAGGCACTACCGCACACAGGGTTGCACTAGGAAGAAGTCCTCTTTGGGGATTGATTCAGGCAGGCCCACTAGCCTCAGATTGTTGCGCCTTAAATCAGTTTTCCAGATTACTGATTTTGTCTACCATGTTCTGGATATTGATAGATTGTTCCCACACTGTTTGTCTTAAATGTTCCTTCTCTCTATGCTGTTGTCGCATTGATTGCACCAGCTCATCTGCTCGTATAGAGGTGGACGCTAGTTCGGCAAAGGTTTGGGCGAGTGAGGTTTTCAGGGCTTGTTTAGGTATTTTTGCATGTCAGGCTTTATGCGCTGTCAAGGAAGGTTTGGGGTCTGCCCCTCTGCTGCATGGTGCTCAGCTTGTTTGCTTGTGCTCAGTGTTTGGTTTTTCTGGGCCGTTAGGGTAATGGATATCTTTGTAATCAGTAACATTTTAGACAAGGTCCAAGCGCTTGTGCTTCTCATAATGGTTGTTCGGTTTTGGGCACTTCTTTGTACCCGTCACGACAGGCAGCTGTAGATACCAGCAGCGTGGCTACAGGAGTCCCAACACCCCTCAAAAGCCTCCTTACCTCTTTTTACAGGGACTGTGACCTGGTTTGTGCTCTGCTGTAGCGCTGTGTGGGACTGTTCTTCTTGCCACGGAGATCACAAGTCCGTGGTGGGTTGTGCTCACAGAGTGCCCTTCACAAATTGAGGTCTCGGCTTCGGCCTCCTTGCTAGGCCCAGAAAGGATGTGGTGTGTACAGTGGCTGGGAGAGGTGGGAAGCCTTCCCTTCCATTTCTATGTAGCTCCGGTGGGACTTTTGTGGGGAGTCCACCGATGCAGATGTCTGGGAACTAGGGTTCTTTTTCATTTTTTTTTTTTTGCGTTTGAGCGGAAGAGCTCTCTCCTCATGCATCCATGAAGCAGGCTCCTAATCCAAGTTTTTGCTCTTAAATCAAAACGCAAGTGGGTGTTCACCCTTAGACTCAAACTACAGTATATAGTTCTTCTATTTTATTAAACACTAACAAAGAGAAAAACTAGGTCTACGCTCACGCCAGGCGCGCCCAGACCTTATCTCAATAGCATGGCAAAATTTGAGGAAACTGGGGGAGGAAAGAGAGAGGTGGTATTCGGGGAGGAGAGGGGGGGGGGGGGGATGCCCGACAACCTGTAGGGCTTGAGTCTCTTATAGTAATATTTTGGTGAGTGAAGAAGAAGGAATGTAGTAAGTTGTGAATATGGGGTCGCAACACTAGATACCAACCAAACATTTAGGCGCGGGGAGGCACGGAATGTTATCCCAGCTGCCCAAGTATTGTAAAAGCTGCCATGTTTGTTGTCATCATCCTCTCTAGTCTCTACCATGTGCATTATTTCCCCTTTAGTCATTTAGTAAGTTAATATTGTATGTCTTATTAACATGTACTAGAACATTGGGGATGTGTCACCACATGTGACAGAAACAAATAATTCAAGATATGCCCAGAGTCACACTAGGATATTAAACTAATAGACAAGCACAGTCGCCACAGGGCAAGCAAAACCCTATTAGTTATGACCCCCACCAATGTAAAACACAACCTTTATTATAGAAGTGAAATAAAACACCTATAAAAATATTAAAATGACAAGAATCATGCAGCTTCTCTAGACTAAAGTATTTGGTGTTTTTTCCCCCTGATGGTGCCTAGTTAGGTGAAACATGTCGGGGGGGGGGGGGGACTAGTGCTACATTGTAGCTCAAGACTTTACTGCCACTCTGTATATACGTGTGGAGGGTTGTTGCCGGGGCTCAATCCTTCCATATTCTAGCAGGATAGGAGTCAGCTTGGTGACCTCCCAATTTGCATACCATTTTGGTATGATCCATGAATACTCCAGTCCATAGGAGCTGCATGACTCTTATCATTTTTATATGGTCATAGGTGTTTTATTTCACTTATATAATCCCGGAGAAGAGTGCACACTCATGATCCCACTTTTACATATCTCACATAATAAAGGTTATGTTTTGGTGGGGGACGTAGCCACCAGGCTTTTGGCAACTTTGTCTACCACATGTAACAGCACTTATCCTTCTGTCTGTCACTGTGGGGGTCGTCTCTGCTCCCACAGTGATGTCAATATGTTTGGAGTGATGGCCGAGCATTCGTGGCCGCTGCTCGACTCAGTTCAGTGGGGCTGACTGAAATACCTGTCGCTTAGTTATCTCACCAGTCCCATTAAAGTGAATAGCGCGTCAGTGCGCTCGTGCGATCAGCACTCCATTCAGTCTTTTCCTCACTGTGGGGGGTGCAGTAAGCCTGCAATGAGGAGGTTGGTGGACACAGGACCCGAGTTCTCTGGATCAGCTTTGAGACCCTCACCCATCAGCAAGTTATCCCCTATCCAATGGATAGGGTAGATGAGTCATCAGTCAGGTGAAGCCAGGCTGTTGTAGGTTAAAGTAGTAGGGCATACAGAGTCTAAAGGTTGTGTGTAAAGACCAATTTACACGTAACGATTGTCACTCAAAATTTGTGACAATGATCTGCCTGTCTAAACATTCTGTACGGGCAACTGCGAATGAATTAGCGGCGATGTCACTTACTCATTCAAACAACAATGGGCTTGTGTAAAAGGGACATAAGGGTCCGTTTAGACGAGCCAATTTCTCATTTGAACGAGTGAACGCTGTCAGAGTTCGCTCGGGATCCTGTTTATACCAGCAGATACATTGTTGGCTCGTTCAAATGAGAAATCATTCACATTCACAGTGTCAACGACTGAATGATTACTACATACAAGTCAACAAGCCAACAATGATTTTTAGTCCTGCGCAAAATAACCGACAAACGAAAAGCGAAAGATTTATCATTTGTTGTTTGGTCGTTGGCTGCGTTTAGACTGAACAACTATCCTTCACTTTCGCTCGTTTTAATAATTTTTTTGAACAATAATCGTTTCGTGTAAACGAGTCTTTAGAGATAATCATGGCAATCTATAGGTCAAAGAGAGCAAGTGAATGTTACCGGTTGCATTGCTCATGAAGCACAGTTGCTGAGTGCTATTATAATATTAGTTATCTTATACCATTCTGAAACAGCTGATATTTCATGGTGATATTGTAAAAGGTGTGATAAGTGCTCAGTAATACTCGAGAACTGGACGAACCAGCCAAGATTGTCAGGTGCCATCACTTCTTCTCATGGGAATACCTACTTCTTGATCAGTTGGGAACCAACTTGAGGGATTCCTGCTGAATTTTTCCATGTTCAGCAGCAGTCTTGTCCAGCCATTGTGCAGGGAGTTACAGAACACAACCCCATTCACCCGGATGAATCTGTGCTGTACAGGTTCAGGAAAGTTTAGGGCCCCCTGTCCACGACTATGAATTGCCGGCAAATCCCGCATGCTGGAGCAGGCTGAAGCTTTCTATAGCATTGCTATGGAAAGCGCCGGCCCCCTGTCCACGAGCGGAGAATGATTGCGATTCTGCGCTCGCGGCGGGCAATTCGCAGCATGCTGCGAATTGCCCTGATTCTCCCTATTAGATAGGGCTGACCGGCGGAGATTCGGCGGCCGCTCCTGCTCCCGCGGCGGAGATCCGCCGCAGGACTTCGCAACGCCCGTGGACAGCCGGCCTAACTTGAGTGTAGTAACTTTCTGTGACAAGTTATCTTACGCCAATAAAAAGCTATTGTTCTTTTACCTAAACAAAAGAAAAGCCTTTAAAATTTTGTTTATCCTTTTAAAACTAATAAAAAAATAAACAAACTTTACCCTTTGGGTGACTACCCACTAGCGTTTTTTTCACTGCGAAATTCGCAGCATTTTTTTTTCTGCAGGGGTCTATGGGACTTGTAATGTTAAAATCGCGATTTACCACGAAATCGCGATTTTAGCTTTACAAGTCCCATAGACCCCTGCAGAAAAGAAAAAAAAATGCTGCGAATTTCGCAGTGAAAAAACGCTAGTGGGTAGTCACCCTTTATCTTAACATGTTAAGGGGTCTCTCGCACAAGTGCAAAGGCCCATTTACACCAGCAGATCGCTCAAAGATCACTTAAAAAAGACAGTTTGAGTGACAGCTTTGAGCGATCATTTTGCATAAACTTTTAATTAGCTATTCTGCTACTTAATAGCTTATTAGCGTGCAAATGAAGCCTTAGCTGAAAGTAGTTAATAGCCAGAGGGCTCTTATCAGCTTTCAGTTCTTTTGTTCTCCAGCAGGAAACAATGCTATCAGCACTACTCGTGGAGAATTGCTGAAAAGGCTGAAGGACGATTTTTAAGTTGGACTAAATTTAATGATCAGCAAGCAGTGCATAAAAAAAGGGCACGATAGCCGTGCGTTTAGTCGCGGCGATTATTGGTCAAATTATCGTTTTTTAGCGATTTTTGAGTAATCATCGCTCCGTGTAAATGGGCCTTAAGATACGTGTGGTGCACTGCAAAAACAACGCTCATGTGAGAGAGCCCATAGGGCTAATGCCCACAGATGGATTATCGCTGCGGAATTTACAGCCAGACACCCGCTGCAAATTCCACAGCAATGTCCGTTTATAGACATGCAATGGTAAAAGATTCTCCCCTGCCCACGCGTGGAAATCGACTGATTTTCCATTCGCGGAGGAGAATCGCAGCATGTTCTAATTTGTGCGTAAAATCGCACGAACGGCTTCCATTGCAGTCATTGGAAGCCATCCGTCACGCAATATTCCGCACAATGGGCATTGCGGAAGTATGCGGGAAATTGCGTCACCGCCCAGCACCCGCGCGTCAGGCGGTGCACTGCACAGGCCAAGAGACTCGCAGCGGATTCGGAGAGGTGAGTATAGGTTCTTTGGGGGGCGCTGGGTCTGATTCCACTGCAAGATTTCGCAGTCGGAATCTGACCCAGCTGTGGGTATGAGGCCTTAGTCTCAAATTAAATTTTACTATATCAACACCCACCAAGCAAAAGAGATATGCAATAACATTATAGGACGGGCCTATCTATTTAACCTTTTCATGACCAAGGCAGGCTTCACATGAGCCCCGCGGTTTTGCAGAATAAACATTGCTCTTTTGAGCACACATTGGCATATTTTACGGTACTTTTTACACACACACACAAAAATATGCACTGATGCTCCCAGCCATTGAGATTCACTATTTGATCTTCTAAACGTAAGGGCTCATTCACACAAGGGTATTTGCGAAGCTAACTTACATGCACAAAAAACCCGCAACTATTAGAACCAATGGTTTCCTATGGGAACATTCAGATGAAGGAATTTTAGGGGCGCAAAAAAAAATAAAAATAAATAAAAATCGCACCTAAAATACAAAGGAGGACAATGTACGGCTACAAAAGGACCTAGATAAGCTGGAGGCTTGGGTATCAATATTGATAACTGTAAGGTTATGCACATGGGCAGGAGAAACGGATGTCACCAATATACACTAAATGGGGTACTGCTAGGGAAAAGTGATATGGAAAAAGACCTGGGGGTACTAGTGGACTGTAGACTTAACTGGAGCAACCAATGCCAGTCAGCTGCTGCAAAAGCTAATAAAGTCTTGGGGTGCATTAAAAGAGGTATAGGGGCGAAGGACGAGAACATTAT
Organism: Eleutherodactylus coqui; assembly: GCF_035609145.1. Classification (NCBI taxonomy): domain Eukaryota; kingdom Metazoa; phylum Chordata; class Amphibia; order Anura; family Eleutherodactylidae; genus Eleutherodactylus; species Eleutherodactylus coqui. The sequence goes on from NC_089849.1 coordinate 71,521,637, forward strand.
CCTCCCACTATATAAGGTACTTGTCAGGCCTCACATGGAATACTGCGCACAGTTCTGGACACTGGTGCTCAGGAAAGATGTCAC